>NC_056435.1:37092844-37439927 GCF_018296145.1 Oncorhynchus tshawytscha | reverse complement strand
AGATGTTGTCCCTGTGACTGACAGACCACCCCCGTACACATAGATCCTAGGGTCCTTAAGAGGTTGGGACACTTGAAAAGAGAACAAAGTGCCACTTACAGAACAAAACCAGGTTAGTAGCCATAAGCATGTCTAACCTTTTCGCCTCGGTTATACTATATGTAATTATTTATTTTTTATACGCATACATTAATTCCTTCCCACAATTGAAAAATAATAATGTAGGCACTTCCTACAAAGGATTGTTATCTTTATCAAGGACAAGCAGTAGAAAATCAACATTTAGGCATGCAGAAATTATTATTTTATATTACAGCTTGTGATTCCATCCTGTATGGTCCCTAACATCATTACTCTATAGAAACATCTGTTTGATGCATACAAGCACATGCCCCATCCACACATACACATCTACACCTCTCCCCTTCCACCAATACCCCCACCTACACACTCACACAGGCCCTCATGCACACACATACACAAACAGTTGTTTCATCCCCAGAGCCTAGCTCAAGAGTAGACTTGCTATGTGAATGCATATACCATTGTAGTTGTTTGAGAGGCGTACCAAAATTGAGCAGGGATGGGAAGATTTGATAAGCCAATGTATATTCCTGGCTGATGGAGATTGGATACCCCCCTTCCCCAAAACACACACTCACGGTGGTCCCCTGTGGAGACCCTTTTTCCCCGGCACCCCCTGTGCAGTCAGACCATTATGATGCTGTGAGGCCAAGGCCACAGTATTCTGCCCCCTCCCTGATTGTCAGAATGTGACCATCCCCCAAAGGGTTACAGCCAGTGTTGCCAGCACTGCCACTACCTTGGTGGAGTACTCCACCACAATTCCCACCGGCTATCATTTATGTCTTAGATAATAGGGTTGTTGGCTGTTAGTCGAAGACACATCGAAGACACATTCTACCTGTAATGAAGGTTAACCCTTTACCAGAACATTCTATCACAAGGCTGACATACAGCTTACTGCAGCATTTACCTACATGAAGGTATTCAAGACAATACAAATAAATAACATTTACCTGGGGATATGCACTGCTTGTCATTGGACGATTCGATGCCTGCTCCAATCAGGTTCATTATCTTGTCAATCTGAGGAGGAGGAGCAGAACAAACCAGATATGGTTTCCCTAAGATTCAACAATAGCACTATTAAACATATTCATCATTTCCATAACACAAATAAATGTAATATAGTATATTTTCAGAGTCTGTAACCTTATCCTTTAATGCTAACATTTCTTAAGACAGGCCAAATCCTTGATTAATAAGCTTCAACATTTGCTCATACATCTTGTGTCTGTATGTTTACAGACAGTGTAATGTTGATTGAACATGGAGGCTGACTGAGGAGGAGGGCTGAAGATGGAGGAGGGTTGTTTAAGAGTAACATGCTGACCACACCGCTTGTGTCGCGTGTGCGAGCATTGCAAAATAAATGTACACAAACATGTTATTCAATCATTTCTCCCACACTGCTCATGTGCGTCAACAAATGTCTACATAGCCAGGCGCTAAAATAGAACTTGTTTCTATTTGTGACGCTTGACGTGCTGCAAGTCCCGCCTCACCCATCTCCTCATTGTTTTTTATGAGCATATTCCCACATGGGTGATTGAAAAATGTACTGAGGTCCACACTCCTGTTTGTGGTGGTAATGCACCTTAAACTTGGTTGCCAACTGCCATACAAAGTCCAATGAAGAAGAAAAATCCTAAAGGAGAGATTACTAGAAACAAACTCAGTTTACCCTTTTATCTGTAGATTAATTGTCGGAGGAGAGGGCCTTGTGCATTTCAGGTGAAATAACAACCCAATGTTTATATCCCAGGACAAATTAGCTAGCAACAGCAAGCTAGCTAAATTGCCATAAATGTTTAATGCTTTTCAACCTGCACCAAATGTATATAGTTGGTTCAGTGTTAATTTTGATATTCCAACCTGCGTGCCCTGATCGTGTCTGGTGTGGGTGGACAAAATCATCATGCGCGCGCGGATGTATGTGCGCAAGCGGTCTGGTCAGCATTTACACAAAAATGTTGGTAGCGTTTTAATGGTCATTCACACTCCCTCCACCACTCAGCAAAAACACAGCGGGATAATAGGGTCACTCACAATTTAAGCGTTTGAATCTTGTGTGCACGAAGCACAGGGAAAAGTGGCAGGCCAAATAGATCTCTGCAAAATGACCTTTATGAGATTAAATAAGGCTCTCTGCCCCTTCTCTGAACAGAAAGGGAAAACATGCAGTATACAGAGAGAAACAACAAGTCTGCCTGGGGCTTAACACAGAACAATACAGCAGATTATGGACCTAAGACCTCTTCTCTCTTGGAAAAGAAAGGATCATAATGTATCTTAAAAGCAATGTCAAGAAGAATATTGCAGTAATATTGCACAGTTTAGCCTTGTATTTGTGTGTGAGAACTGGTGTGACATTCTCCAGCACCCTTTCCTCTAGACAGACTGGGATTATGGGAAGAGAGCTTCTCAGAGCCATGGAGGGAGCTAACTGTACACTAACTGTTCAAGTGGTAGCTAATGCCATAATACAGTGCTATCCTGTGATTAAATCTGTATTGTATACAACTATAAGAGGATGAAAATCTGAATTTGCTTTCACTAATTACACTGGAGACAAATAAAGGGCTATTTGATGCAATATTTAGTATTTGAGAAGTCCTATGCACTTTGCTAGTGGCATAAACACTCAGGAAAAGCCTTGATTCATTTAGAAGTCAGACACGTGGGAAGCATGGCAGCTCCCTACAGCGATACAAACCTTACATATTCCACTTTGAATTAACCCAGATACATTCTGTCACACACATAACAGCACCACATTGCCCATAGTGCACCTTATTTCGGCCCAAAAGCAGCTTTTTCAGGAATTCCATCTCATTACAATTGAAGAGGTAGATTATTTCAGCCCGAGAGTAATAGAATTAAGGCTACATAATTGTCCCACATCATCACTCTTTCCAGATGTGCAGGACATCAGTTGAGAACAAATCGGTGGAATATGTGTACAAAAAACTAGTCAATGTAGCTATCATAACGCATAACATAATAGATGATTTTTCAAACTGAATTGTGAATTGTCTTACAATGAGTGGGAATAATCAAGTATGGTGACTAGAGGTCGACCAATTAATCGTAATGGCAGATTAAATAGGGCTGATTTCAAGTTTTCATAACAACATTGGTATTTTTGGGCGCCGATTTTGCCGATTCTTATTTTTGTATACCTTTATTTAACTAGGCAAGTCAGTTAAGAACACATTCTTATTTTCAATGACGGCCTAGGAACGGTGGGTTAACTGCCTTGTTCAGGGGCAGAACGACAGATTTTCACATGGTCAGCTCGGAGGATCCAGTCTTGCAACCTTACAGTTAACTAGTCCAACGTTCTAACCGCCTGCCTCTCATTGCATTCCACGAGGAGCCTGCCTGTTACTCGAATGCAGTAGAAGCCAAGGTAAGTTGCTAGCTAGCATTAAAATTATCTTATAAAAAACAATCAATCAATCAATCATAATCACTAGTTGGCCTCCCGGGTGGCGCAGGGGTTAAGGGCGCTGTACTGCAGCGCCAGCTGTGCCACCAGAGACTCTAGGTTCGTGCCCAGGCTCTGTCGTAACCGGCCGCGACCGGGAGGTCCGTGGGGCAACGCACAATTGGCCTAGCGTCGCCCGGGTTAGGGAGGGTTTGGCCGGTAGGGAAATCCTTGTCTCATCGTGCACCAGCGACTCCTGTGGCGGGCTGGGCGCAGTGCGCGCTAACCAAGGTTGCCAGGTGCACGGTGTTTCCTCCGACACATTGGTGCAGCTGGCTTCCGGGTTGGATGGTGCTGTGTTAAGAAGCAGTGCGGCTTGGTTGGGTTGTGTATCGGAGGACACATGACTTTCAACCTTCGTCTCTCCCGAGCCCGTACGGGAGTTGTAGCGATGAGACAAGATAGTAGCTACTAAAACAATTGGATACCACGAAATTGGGAGAAAAAGGGGTCAAATTCAACAAACAAAAAACAAAAAAAATGATAATCACTAGTTAACTACACATGGTTGATGATATTACTAGTTTATCTAGCATGTCCTGCATTGCATATAATCGATGCAACGCTGGGGGATGATTTAACAAAAGCACATTTGCGAAAAAAGCACAATCGTTGGATGACTGTACTTAACCATAAACACCAATGCCTTTCTTAAAATCAATACACAGAAGTATATAGTTTTAAACCTGCGTATTTAGCTAAAAGAAATCCAGGTTAGCAAGCAATATTAACCAGGTGAAATTGTGCCACTTCTCTTGCGTTCCTTGCACGCAGAGTCAGGGTATATGCAACAGTTTGGGCGGCCTGGCTCATTGCGAATTAATTTGCCAGAATTTTACGTAATTATGACATAACATTGAAGGTTGTGCAATGTAACAAGAATATTTAGACTTATGGATGCCACCCGTTAGATAAAATACGGAATGGTTCCATATTTCACTGAAAGAATTAACGTTTTGTTTTCGAAATGATAGTTTCCGGGATTCGACCATATTAATGACCAAAGGCTCGTATTTCTGTGTTATGTTATAATTAAGTCTATGATTTGATAGAGCAGTCTGACTGAGCGATGTTAGGCAGCAGCAGGCTCGTAAGCATTCATTCAAACAGCACTTTCGTCTGTTTTTCCAGCAGCTCTTCGCAAGCACAGCTCTGTTTATGACTTCAAGCCTATCAGCCTAATGGCTGGTGTAACCGATGTGAAATGGCTAGCTAGTTAGCGGGGTGCGCGCTAATAGCGTTTCAAACGTCACTCACTCTGAGACTTGGAGGAGTTATTCCCCTTGCTCTGCAAGGGCCGCGGCTTTTGTGGAGAGATGGGTAACGCTGCTTCGAGTGTGGCTGTTGTCGACGTGTTCCTGGTTTGAGCCCAGGTAGGGGCGGGGAGAGGGACGGAAGCTATACTGTTACACTGGCAATACTATAGTGCCTATAAGAACATCCAATAGTCAAAGGTATATGAAATACAAATGGTATAGAGAGAAATAGTCCTATAAATACTATATTAACTACAACCTAAAACATCTTACCTTGGAATATTGAAGTCTCATGTTAAAAGGAACCACCAACTTTCATATGTTCTCATGTTCTGAGCAAGGAACTCAAACGTTAGCTTTTTTACATGGTACATATTGCACTTTTACTTCTCCAACCCTTTGTTTTTGCATTATTTAAACCAAATTGAACATGTTTCATTATTTATTTGAGGCTAAATAGATTTTTATTTATGTATTATATTAAGTTAAAATAAGTGTTCATTCAGTATTGTTGTAATTGTCATTATTACAAATAAAAAATAAATAATCGGCAGATTAATCGCTATCGGCTTTTTTTGATCCTCCAATACCGGTACCGGTATCGGCGTTGAAAAATCATAATCGGTCGACCTCTAATGGTGACCACAAAGAAATATATTACATTATAAATATTATAGCACAGTTATGAAGTCAAGGGCCTGCTGATGGACTCTGTTAAATCAATTGTGCTCCTCTTAAAAGTGATCAGACTGTATTCAGGTGGGATCTATATGCTAATCCTCTTAGTGGGCACTTCAATCTCTGCTGCTGTCACACTGTTCTGTTACCCACATCAAGGACCCAGTGAGAAGACCTGTTGGGAAGCTTACCCTAACCAGGGCCTCTCATGGGTCTATCGCTTAGGATTAAATCTGTATAGTAATGTATAGTATCCACATTATTTTTAATGGGAATTCAACTCGTTTAAGACAGTCAAGCCACAGCTATTAATTTAGCTAAGTCCCCATATGAACAAAAGTTAATTGGTTAATTATATACCCATCTGTGTAGATCATGACGAATCACTGTCAGCTATAAGCTTTGAGCTGGATAGCCATTAAACTACTTTACCAATTAGCAATTAGGAGCCTGGACTGTAAATCCCTTTGCCAGATTGAATAGCAGCAGCTCTTTATGGAACTTTTCTCCTGCCTTTCTCAGTATCTAGGCACAATAAGAATGTGTGGCCCATAAGTATTGAATTTTCATTGCAGGTACACTACAGTTCAAAAGTTTGAGGTCACTTAGAAATGTCCTTGTTTTTGAAAGAAAAGCATTTTTTTGTCCATTAAATCAAATTGATTAAGTTGATGTTATTTTAAATGGACAAAAAATGTGCTTTTCTTTAAAAAATAAGTACATTTCTAAGTGACCCCAAACTTTTTAACTGAAGTGTGTATTACAAATGAACGGTGAAGTTTAGCCATCAGGAGGTAATATGAGGCAGGGGTTAAGCCAGATTGGTATGTAACAGGATCACTAATGCAGCACAGGCCACAGTACAGACTAATAGACTGATGGTGGAACCAAGAGGGCACCTCAAAGACGGGAGTTTTTTTATGGATCTCATTGCCATGCCTGTTTCACCTATGGACTATGTTCACAGTTGAACTGCCCATTGGTTCCATGCCTAGATGACGAGAGGAGAGACTTTTAATCAGATGTTCAATCAAGCATATTTGCTCACATGCCCGACACAGCCTGCTCTCTGTCAGTCTGGCGCAGTGGGATGGGGACATAGGTGGATGTGTTTCGCTGGGGGAGCCAATGCAGACCCAATCTGTCAGGTGAGTTTGTCAAACTAGATATTATAAATAGATCTCTGCCCCAGCTAGCCACATGAATTATGGAAGGACATAAACCAGCATATGTGCTGAACATGTTAGTCTTTCCAAGCTGAAATTATTTTCAGCCAGCGCCCCAATAGACTAGAGCAATGTTAACACAATGAGGGAAATGGACGAGAGCATGCCACAACACACTTATATGCACGCACGAGCAAACACACACTACAACCACAATCATACAACCACAAAGATATTCAAAGTGTCACTAATGAATGGAGATGTTCAAAGCATTACTAATGAGTGGAGGTATGGAGATATGCAATCTTTAACAGGTCTGGTTTGGACACTTGTTCCTTTAAAGAATTTAACAAATGTGCTCAAGATGTAAAGCTGTTGATAATTGATGTCATCAAACCTGTCATTAGCATACCGTGTGATGATCCCTTGCTTGCTAGAGTGCTTTCCCACATGGAGGACCACTCTTATGCTTAAATGCCCTCAATATAACCCTTGCATCAAATCAAATAATTGGGACAAGCATAGGTTAGGCTAATGACAAGAAATTACAAATATACCGGTAAATGACTTCAGAAAATTATGAACAGTGTGTGTGTGTGTGTGTGTGTGTGTGTGTGTGTGTGTGTGTGTGTGTGTAATAGAGCCGGGCTCTGGACTGTCTGAGTGGGACGGGCCGTTGTTAAGCTCCTTATGAGTATGTCTGAGTAAGTATTTGTCCCTGCCTCCCCCCCCCATCCTGCTCCAAATGAATCCCTAAAATCTACATGAGAAACAGACACACGGGGGGCAGCTGCAAAACAGGATGCCCTTGAGAACAGGACACCCCACCCAGCAGGGCCTGAGTAAACAGTATTGTCAGGGAGCAGAGAATAGAGGGGAGAGCAGAGAGAGGGCCGGGGAACTAGGGAATAACAGGGGGAATGGCCACGGGGGGAGACACTGCTGAGCCAAAAGAGGCAATAACCTCTATCTAGACTAGAGTTCAGCACAATGCATCTTTAGACCAGGATGGAATCTGTATACATACAGTAAGCGCTGAGGCTGGGGCTCTGTCCTGTATTAGCCTTCCAGAGAGCAGGAGAACCAGTGGGAACAGGGGAGACATTGAACCATGCACGGGCTGACCTCTGGGAAGCAGTCTGGCTGTATCTGGAGTGACATTCCAAGCCCAATTAGCCTTTTGTGCCAGGGCTGCTATGGGGTATCGGTGGGAGTGATCAGGCCACTCATGCATTCAGCACTTGCCTGCAGGCATTCTGCAGTGACTGTATAGGTAAAGTCAGCGCCACTGCTGCCCCTTCCCCTCCTGCCTCTCACTCTTCTTCCTTCCTCTCTTTATCCCTCATTACAATACCCCCCCTCCTTTCCCCCGAGCCCCTATAGGAGTTAAAAAGCTCAATTGGTAGCCTGTCTATGCATTAACTCTCCCAGTGCCAATCCCTGCATCTTCTCCCACCCAGAGAGCCCAGAGTATTACCTCATCCCACTCTGAGGCGAAGGAGGGCGATCTCTCCATCCGTTTTTTCCCAGAGCTGCAGTTGGTCACAGACTCACAGTGGCCGTTCAGACCCCCATCCTCTTCACTCAGGGAAGACACAAACAGGTCTGAGTCTGACTTGGAGAGGCTGCGGGTCAGCTTCAGGTCCACCGGAGCCCTCAGCCTGACTGGAGGTACAGACACGACACCTGGTGACTCCCATGCCTTGGCCTTGGCAGTGTGGACAACCGTGGCATAGATGGGATCAGCGTCCAGGAGGGAGGCTGACATGACTGTTGAGCTGCGTGTGTGGCAGTGTTAGAATCTTAGCCTCCCTGTTCTCAGGCCTCAGGCAGCAGTTTCTCCTCCTATTCCAGCAGCCACTGGTAAGAGTAGATAGTGCTGTAAAACACTGTAGGATCCAGGAGTCTCAGTCTGTGCCGAATTGTTGTTTTCTGGGTGAATTCTGAGAAAAATCCAGACAGAAGGGATGATGTAAGAAACTGTGTGACAGAAAACCGCCTACTACATCCATTCCTGTTTAAAATATATAAAATCTATTCCTGTTTAAAAAAGTACATCTATTCCTGTTTAGGGGAAGGGAGTATGTAAAAGAGAGGCTTGCTGCTATGTGTGTCCATGGCTCAGATACAATCATCAGGCGCCACCCACTAGTGGTATCCGGCTGCCCTCCCCTTAGTGACTGCTGCCTCAAAGATACTTTTTTTAACGTTTTCCTTCCCCTCCCTGAATGTCTTTCGCTTGCTTTCGCTCTCTCTCTTCCTCCTTTCTTATTCTTAACCAACATAGTATTGTTCAAATGGATTTTAAACAAACATGGCTACTAGACAGACTATTCCCGACAGGACATACACAGAGTTTACAAAACATTAGGAACACTTTCCTAATATTGAGTTGCACCCCCTTTTGCCCTCAGAACAGCCTCAATTCGTCAGGGCATGGACTCTACAAGGTGTTGAAAGCAATCCACAGGGATGTTGGCCCATGTTGACTCCAATGCTTCCCAAATATGTGTCAAGGTGGCTGGATGTCCTTTAGGTGGTGGACCATTCCTGATACACACAGGAAACTGTTGAGCGAGAAAAACCCAGCAGCGTTGCAGTCTTTTTATCACCCTCTGAATGACACACATACTGTACACAATCCATGACTCAGTTGTGTCAAGGCTTAAAAATCCTTATTTAACCTGTCTCCTCCCCTTCGTCTACACTGATTAAAGTGGTTTAACAAGTGACATCAGTAAGGGATCATAACTTTCACTTATATCCACCTGGTCAGTCTATGTCATGGTTCTTAATGTTTGTATTCTCAGTGTATGGCTGAAAGTAGACACTAGAGTGAAGAAACAGGAGGAAAATCCCAAAACGTGTGTGATAAACACACACACACACACACATTGGTTTTACTATCCAAGTGCTCAAGAAAACATTTATTCCCATTCAAAATCTTATTTTCCCTAACCTCTAACCATAACCCTTAAACTAAAGCTAACCCTAACCCTAACTCCTAACCCTAAACCTATCCCCTAACCCTAATTCGAACCCTAACCCTAAACCTAACCCCTAAGCCTAAAATAGCCTTGTCAGAATCTTCCTTGTTTTACTGTCCTTGTGAGGACTTTTGGAACCCAAAATGATAGTAAGAAAGAGAGAGACAGAGAGAGAAAGAGAGAGAAAGAGAGAGAAAGAGAGAGAAAGAGAGAAAGAAAGAAAGAGAAAGAAAGAAAGAGAAAGAAAGAAAGAGAGAGAGAGAAAGAGAGAGAGAGAAAGAAAGAAAGAAAGAAAGAGAAAGAGAGAAAGAAAGAGAAAGAGAAAGAGAAAGAAAGAGAGAGAGAAAGAGAAAGAGAGAAAGAAAGAAAGAGAGAGAGAGAAAGAAAGAAAGAAAGAAAGAAAGAGGAAAGAAAGAAAGAGAGAAAGAAAGAAAGAAAGAAAGAAAGAGAGAGAGAGAAAGAAAGAGAGAGAAAGAAAGAGAGAAAGAAAGAAAGAGAAAGAAAGAGAAAGAGAAAGAAAGAAAGAGAAAGAAAGAAAGAAAGAAAGAAAGAAAGAAAGAAAAAGAAAGAAAAAGAGAGAGAGAGAGAGAGAGAGAGAGAAAGAGAAAGAAAGAAAGAAAGAAAGAAAGAAAGAAAGAGAGAGAAAGAAAGAGAAAGAGAGAGAGAGAAAGAGAAAGAGAGAGAGAAAGAGAAAGAGAGAAAGAAAGAAAAAGAGAAAGAGAGAAAGAGAGAGAGAAAGAAAGAAAGAAAATGATCCCAATAAGGCACTAGAATAGAATCAGATTACACATTTTTCAAGAATCGAGCTGCTTTTTACTGTTCTAGAAGGATGCTCTCTCTGTGCTTGTTATTCTAAAACTCATCAAACATAGCGACAGTTAGTAAGTCATTTGACAATTAGTACTTCATTAAAAAACAGCTGCTTACAGGAACTGTAATAGCTTTCAAAAGACCATGTGAAATCCCCATTCATAAGCTTTCCCATACCTGCAAACTTTGTCTGGACTGTATCCTGAGAGGAGCTGCCGTCCCGTTCTTCGCCTGTACTCTGACTCCCTATCGGAGGACTTAGTCTGTCCTGTCCTGATTCGTGGTGGGGATCTAAGGCCTGGCCTAATTCAGACTGACAGCTGGGGTGCCTGCCTGTTCAGAGGGAGGGTTGTCTGGGACGATTCCTCCACCACAATGTGAGCTGTACCACTGGGTCTTGGATAAGCCCCCTGCATGAATTAGTAGAGTATATTTTCTAGTCATGATATTTGCTCCATTAGGCATTGCAATGGTTAAAATGGACAAACAGACTTGATGACTTGAGAAGAATGCTGTACAGATCCCACACACTCTCAAATGCTGAGCAGTCTATTCATCAAGGGTGGATTCTGACAAAGGGCTCTCTTTTAAGGCGTGCTTAGCATTCAGCAGTGCCCGCTGCTCTGCACTGTGTACGCCTGCCCTGTAGTGCTCTCAGCCAGCCAAGTCCCTGGCCTGCCCACCTCTTCCCTTTGGGTAGGGCTGGTATGTAAAGTCATGGTCAAAAGTGTTGAGAATGACAGAAATATTAATTTCTACAAAGTTTGCTGCTTCACTGTCTTTAGATATTTTTGTCAGATGTTACTATGGAATACTGAAGTATAATTACAAGAATTTCAGAAGTTTCCAAGGCTTTTATTGACAATTACATGAAGTTGATGTGTAACGGCATTCCTCCTCTTCTGAGGAGGAGGAGAAGCGAGAAGGATCAGAGGACCAATGCGCAGCGTGTGTCACGTTCTGACTATAGTTCTTTTGTGTTTTCCTTGTTTTAGTGTTGGTCAGGACGTGAGCTGGGTGGGCATTCTATGTTTTGTGTGTCTAGGTTGTTTTTCTGTGTTCGGCCTAGTATGGTTCTCAATCAGAGGCAGGTGTCGTTGGTTGTCTCTGATTGGGAATCATACATAGGTAGCCTGGGTTTCACTGTTTGTTTGTGGGTGATTGTTTCCGTGTCTGTGTTTTACACCACACGGTACTGTTTTCGGTTTTCACATTTGTTGTTTTTGTAAATTGAAGAGTTCAGTTTGGATTTATTATTAAATAAGATGAACACTCACCATGTCGCATATTGGTCCTCCGATCCTTCTCGCCTCTCCTCTTCAGACAAAGAGGAGGAAAACATTACAGCTTGTTAAGTGTCCATGACGTTTTATTTATCAACACAAACTGAACACTACAAAACAATAAACGTGAAACGAACAAAACCGAAACAGTACCGTGTGGCAACAAACACTCACACGCACACGGAAAACAAACACCCACAACTCAAAAGTGAAATCCAGGCTACCTAAGTATGATTCTCAATCAGAGACAACTAACGACACCTGCCTCTGATTGAGAACCATACTAGGCCGAAACAGAAACCAAACATAGAAAAACAAACACCTGCCTCTTGAGGATTGACCACAAGTTCTCAATAGGATTAAGGTCTGGGGAGTTTCCTGGCCATGGACCCAAAATATCGATGTTTTGTTCCCCGAGACACTTAGTTATCAGTTTTTCTTATGGCAAGGTGCTCCATCATGCTGGAACAAAGGCATTGTTCGTCAGCAAACTGTTCCTGGATGGTTGGGAGAAGTTGCTCACGGAGGATGTGTTTGTACCATTCTTTATTCATGGCTGTGTTCTTAGGCAAAATTGTGAGTGAGCCCACTCCCTTGGCTGAGAAGCAACTCCACACATGGTCTCAGGATGCTTTACTGTTGACATGACACAGGACTGATGGTAGTGCTCAGTCTTCTCCGGGCAAGCTTTTTTCTGGATGTCCCAAACAATCAGAAAGGGGTTTCATCAGAGAAAATGACTTTACCCCAGTCCTCAGCTGTCCAATCCCTGTACCTTTTGCAGAATATCAGTCTGTCCCTGATGTTTTTCCTGGAGAGGCTTCTTTGCTGCCCTTCTTGACATTAGGCCATCCTCCAAAAGTCTTCACCTCACGGTGCGTGCAGATGCACTCACACCTGCCTGCTGCCATTCCTGAGCAAGCTCTGTACTGGTGGTGCCCCGATCCCGCAGCTGAATCAACTTTAGGAGACGATCCTGGCGCTTGCTGGACTTTCTTGGGTGCCCTGAAGCCTTCTTCACAACAATTGAACCGCTCTCCTTGAAGTTCTTGGTGATCCGATAAATGGTTTATTTAGGTACAATCTTACTGGCAGCAATATCCTTGCCTGTGAAGCCCTTTTCGTGCAAAGCAATGATGATGGTATGTGTTTCCTTGCAGGTAAGCATGGTTGACAGAAGAAGAACAATGTTTCCAAGCACCACCCTCCTTTTGAAGCTTCCACTCTGTCATTCGAACTCAGCCAGCATGACAGAGTGATCTCCAGCCTTGTCCTCGTCAACGCTCACACCTGTGTTAACAAGAGAATCACTGACATGATGTCAGCTGGTCCTTTTGTGGCAGGGCTGAAATGCAGTGGAAACGTTTTATGGGGATTCAGTTCATTTGCATGGCAAAGAGGGACTTTGCAATTAATTGCAATTCACCTGATCACTCTTCCTAACATTCTGGAGTAAATGCAAATTGCCATCATACAAACTGAGGCAGCAGACTCTGTGAAAACTCATATTTGGTTCATTCTCAAAACTTTTGGCCAAGACTGTAGAGTTGAAGTTGGAAGTTTACATAAACTGTATGTGGCTAAGGTGTTTCACGATTCCTGACATTTTATCCCAGTAAAAAGTCCCTGTCATAAGTCAGTTAGGATCACCACTTTATTTTAAGAATGTGAAAGGTCAGAATAATAGTAGAGAGAATGATTTATTTCAGCTTTTATTTATTTCATCACATTCCCAGTGGGTCAGAGGTTTACATACACTCAATTAGTATTTGGTAGCATTGCCTTTAAATTGTTTAACTTGGGTCAAGTGTTTCGAGTAGCATTCCACAACCTTTCCACAATAAGTTGGGTGAATTTCAAATCAAATCAAATCAAATTTTATTTGTCACATACACATGGTTAGCAGATGTTAATGCGAGTGTAGCGAAATGCTTGTGCTTCTAGTTCCGACAATGCAGTAATAACGAACAAGTAATCTAACTAACAATTCCAAAAAAACTACTGTCTTATACACAGTGTAAGGGGATAAAGAATATGTACATAAGGATATATGAATGAGTGATGGTACAGAGCAGCATAGGCAAGATACAGTAGATGATATCGAGTACAGTATATACATATGAGATGAGTATGTAAACCAAGTGGCATAGTTAAAGTGGCTAGTGATACATGTATTACATAAGGATGCAGTCGATGATATAGAGTACAGTATCTACGTATGCATATGAGATGAATAATGTAGGGTAAGTAACATTATATAAGGTAGCATTGTTTAAAGTGGCTAGTGATATATTTACATCATTTCCCATCAATTCCCATTATTAAAGTGGCTGGAGTAGAGTCAGTGTCATTGACAGTGTGTTGGCAGTAGCCACTCAATGTTAGTGGTGGCTGTTTAACAGTCTGATGGCCTTGAGATAGAAGCTGTTTTTCAGTCTCTCAGTCCCAGCTTTGATGCACCTGTACTGACCTCGCCTTCTGGATGACAGCGGGGTGAACAGGCAGTGGCTCGGGTGGTTGATGTCCTTGATGATCTTTATGGCCTTCCTGTAGCATCGGGTGGTGTAGGTGTCCTGGAGGGCAGGTAGTTTGCCCCCGGTGATGCGTTGTGCAGACCTCACTACCCTCTGGAGAGCCTTACGGTTGAGGGCGGTGCAGTTGCCATACCAGGCGGTGATACAGCCCGCCAGGATGCTCTCGATTGTGCATCTGTAGAAGTTTGTGAGTGCTTTTGGTGACAAGCCGAATTTCTTCAGCCTCCTGAGGTTGAAGAGGCGCTGCTGCGCCTTCCTCACGATGCTGTCTGTGTGAGTGGACCAATTCAGTTTGTCTGTGATGTGTATGCCGAGGAACTTAAAACTTGCTACCCTCTCCACTACTGTTCCATCGATGTGGATGGGGGTGTTCCCTCTGCTGTTTCCTGAAGTCCACAATCATCTCCTTAGTTTTGTTGACGTTGAGTGTGAGGTTATTTTCCTGACACCACACTCCGAGGGCCCTCACCTCCTCCCTGTAGGCCGTCTCGTCGTTGTTGGTAATCAAGCCTACCACTGTTGTGTCGTCCGCAAACTTGATGATTGAGTTGGAGGCGTGCATGGCCACGCAGTCGTGGGTGAACAGGGAGTACAGGAGAGGGCTCAGAACGCACCCTTGTGGGGCCCCAGTGTTGAGGATCAGCGGGAGGAGATGTTGTTGCCTACCCTCACCACCTGGGGGCGGCCCGTCAGGAAGTCCAGAACCCAGTTGCACAGGGCGGGGTCAAGACCCAGGGTCTCGAGCTTGATGACGAGCTTGGAGGGTACTATGGTGTTGAATGCCGAGCTGTAGTCGATGAACAGCATTCTCACATAGGTATTCCTCTTGTCCAGATGGGTTAGGGCAGTGTGCAGTGTGGTTGAGATTGCATCGTCTGTGGACCTATTTGGGCGGTAAGCAAATTGGAGTGGGTCAAGGGTGTCAGGTAGGGTGGAGGTGATATGGTCCTTGACTAGTCTCTCAAAGCACTTCATGATGACGGATGTGAGTGCTACGGGGTGGTAGTCGTTTAGCTCAGTTACCTTAGCTTTCTTGGGAACAGGAACAATGGTGGCCCTCTTGAAGCATGTGGGAACAGCAGACTGGTATAGGGATTGATTGAATATGTCCGTAAACACACCGGCCAGCTGGTCTGCGCATGCTCTGAGGGCGCGGCTGGGGATGCCGTCTGGGCCTGCAGCCTTGCGAGGGTTAACACGTTTAAATGTCTTACTCACTTCGGCTGCAGTGAAGGAGAGACCGCATGTTTTCGTTGCAGGCCGTGTCAGTGGCACTGTATTGTCCTCAAAGCGGGCAAAAAGTTATTTAGTCTGCCTGGGAGCAAGACATCCTGGTCCGTGACTGGGCTGGGTTTCTTCCTGTAGTCCGTGATTGACTGTAGACCCTGCCACATGCCTCTTGTGTCTGAGCCGTTGAATTGAGATTCTACTTTGTCTCTGTACTGGCGCTTAGCTTGTTTGATAGCCTTGCGGAGGGAATAGCTGCACTGTTTGTATTCAGTCATGTTACCAGACACCTTGCCCTGATTAAAAGCAGTGGTTCGTGCCTTCAGTTTCACACGAATGCTGCCATCAATCCAAGGTTTCTGGTTAGGGAATGTTTTAATCGTTGCTATGGGAACGACATCTTCAACGCACGTTCTAATGAACTCGCACACCGTATCAGCGTATTCGTCAATGTTGTTGTCTGACGCAATACGAAACATCTCCCAGTCCACGTGATGGAAGCAGTCTTGGAGTGTGGAGTCAGCTTGGTCGGACCAGCGTTGGACAGACCTCAGCGTGGGAGCTTCTTGTTTTAGTTTCTGTCTGTAGGCAGGGATCAACAAAATGGAGTCGTGGTCAGCTTTTCCGAAAGGGGGCGGGGCAGGGCCTTATATGCGTCGCGGAAGTTAGAGTAACAATGATCCAGGGTCTTTCCACCCCTGGTTGCGCAATCGATATGCTGATAAAATTTAGGGAGTCTTGTTTTCAGATTAGCCTTGTTAAAATCCCCAGCTACAATGAATGCAGCCTCCGGATAAATCGTTTCCAGTTTGCAGAGAGTTAAATAAAGTTTGTTCAGAGCCATCGATGTGTCTGCTTGGGGGGATATATACGGCTGTGATTATAATCGAAGAGAATTCTCTTGGTAGATAATGCGGTCTACATTTGATTGTGAGGAATTCTAAATCAGGTGAACAGAAGGATTTGAGTTCCTGTATGTTTCTGTCATCACACCATGTCACGTTAGTCATAAGGCATACGCCCCCGCCCCTCTTCTTACCAGAAAGATGTTTGTTTCTGTCCGCGCGATGCGTGGAGAAATCCGCTGGCTGCACCGCTTCGGATAGCGTCTCTCCGGTTAGCCATGTTTCCGTGAAGCAGAGAACGTTGCAGTCTCTGATGTCCCTCTGGAATGCTACCCTTGCTCGGATTTCATCAACCTTGTTGTCAAGAGACTGGACATTGGCGAGAAGAATGCTAGGGAGTGGTGCACGACGTGCCCGTCTCCGGAGTCTGACCAGAAGACCGCTTCGTTTCCCTCTTTTTCTGAGTCGTTTTTTTGGGTCGCTGCATGTAATCCACTCCGTTACACTGGTTGTAAGGCAGAACACAGGATCCGCATCGCGAAAAACATATTCTTGGTCGTACTGATGGTGAGTTGACGCTGATCTTATATTCAGTAGTTCTTCTCGGCTGTATGTAATGAAACCTAAGATGACCTGGGGTACTAGTGTAAGAAATAACACGTAAAAAAACAAAAAACTGCATAGTTTCCTAGGAACGCGAAGCGAGGCGGCCATCTCTGTCGGCGCGGGAATTTTAACCCATTTCTCCTGACAGAGATGGTGTAACTGAGTCAGGTTTGTAGGCCTCCTTGCTCGCACAAGCTTTTTCAGTTCTTCCCACAAGTGTTCTATAAGATTGAGGTCAGGGCTTTGTGATGGCCACTCCAATACCTTGACTTTGTTGTCCTTAAGCCATTTTGCCACAACTTTGGAAGTATGCTTGGGGTCATTGTCCATTTGGAAGAACCATTTGCAACCAAGCTTTAACTTCCTGACTGATGTCTTGAGATGTTGCTTCAATATATACCACATAATGTTCCTGCCTCATGATGCCATCTATTTTGTGAAGTGCACCAGTCCCTCCTGCAGTAAAGCAGCCCCACAACATGATGCTGCCACCCCCGTGCTTCACGGTTGGGATGTGTTCTTCGGCTTGCAAGCCTCCCCCTTTTTCCTCCAAACATAACGATGGTCATTATGGTCAAACAGTTCTATTTTTGTTTCATCAGACCAGAGGACATTTCTCCAAAAAGTATGATCTTTGTCCCCATGTACAGTTGCAAACCGTAGTCTGGCTTTTTTGTGGTGGTTTTGGAGCAGTGGCTTCATCCTTGCTGAGTGGCCTTTCAGGTTATGTCGATATAGGACTCATTTTACTGTGGATATAGATACTTTTGTGCCTGTTTCCTCCAGCATATTCAGAAGGTCCTTTGCTGCTGTTCTGGGATTGATTTGCACTTTTCGCACCAAAGTACGTTCATCTCTAGGAGACAGAATGCATCTCCTTCCTGAGCGGTATAATGGCTGCGTGGTCCCATGGTGTTTATTGTTGTGTACTTTTGTTTGTACAGATGAAAGTGGTACCTTCAGGCGTTTGGAAATTGCTCCCAAGGATGAACCAGACTTGTGGAGGTCTACAATGTTTTTCTGAGGTCTTGGCTGATTTATTTAGATTTTTCCCATGATGTCAAGCAAAGAGGCACTGAGTTTGAAGGTAGGCCTTGAAATACATCCACAGGTACACCTCCAGTTGAATGATGTCAAATGTTGTCAATTAGCCTAGAAGCTTCAAAATCCATGACATCATTTTCTGGAATTTTCCAAGCCGTTTAAAGCCACAGTCAACTTAGTGTAGTCAACTTCTGACCCGCTGGAATTGTGATACAGTGAATTATAAGTGAAATAATCTGTCTGTAAACAATTGTTGGAAAAATTACTTGTGTCATGCACAAAGTAGATGTCCTAACCGACTTGCCAAAAGTATAGTTTGTTAACAAGATATTTGTGGAGTGGTTGAAAAACGAGTTTTAATGACTCCAACCTAAATGTATGTAAACTTCCGACTTCAACTGTACATGACACAAGGGATAACATTCTAGCCAGAGAGAGAGAGAGCACAATAATCAGCACTGAACACAACCACCCTCTACAGTATACCATAACACACACTGGGGTCTGACAACTTCAGAATAATGACGGAAAATCTGAGTTGTAAAAAACAAATCATTCATAACCATTATATCAATTTGGAAAGGTTCTGAATGTATAATAAATGTTTACAGAGATGTAATGATGCCTTACCGGTATATCAGAGGAACTACAACAAGAAGAAATACATCTGCTCCATCATCTGGCTGCAGAGCCCCAGGGCAGAGATGATGACTCATGAACACGGTCCTCCAACCAAGCAAAGCACTGCCAGCAAACACAGCAGCAACCCAAATTGGTCTACACGGACAAGTTCTGGCCTGGTTTAGATCTTATCTGTCGGAAAGATATCAGTTTGTCTCTGTGAATGGTTTGTCCTCTGACAAATCAACTGTAAATTTCGGTGTTCCTCAAGGTTCCGTTTTAGGACCACTATTGTTTTTACTATATATTTTACCTCTTGGGGATGTTATTCGAAAACATAATGTTAACTTTCACTGCTATGCGGATGACACACAGCTGTACATTTCAATGAAACATGGTGAAGCCCCAAAATTGCCCTTGCTAGAAGCATGTGTTTCAGACATAAGGATGGTTGCAAACTTTCTACTTTTAAACTCGGACAAAACAGAGATGCTTGTTCTAGGTCCCAAGAAACAAAGAGATCTTCTGTTGAATCTGACAATTAATCTTAATGGTTGTACAGTCGTCTTAAATAAAACTGTGAAGGACCTCGGCGTTACTCTGGACCCTGATCTCTCTTTTGAAGAACATATCAAGACCATTTCAAGGACAGCTTTTTTCCATCTACGTAACATTGCAAAAATCAGAAACTTTCTGTCCAAAAATGATGCAGAAAAATTAATCCATGCTTTTGTCACTTCTAGGTTAGACTACTGCAATGCTCTACTTTCCGGCTACCCGGATAAAGCACTAAATAAACTTCAGTTAGTGCTAAATACGGCTGCTAGAATCCTGACTAGAACCAAAAAATTTGATCATATTACTCCAGTGCTAGCCTCTCTACACTGGCTTCCTGTCAAAGCAAGGGCTGATTTCAAGGTTTTACTGCTAACCTACAAAGCATTACATGGGCTTGCTCCTACCTATCTCTCTGATTTGGTCCTGCGGTACATACCTACACGTACACTGCGGTCACAAGACGCAGGCCTCCTAATTGTCCCTAGAATTTCTAAGCAAACAGCTGGAGACAGGGCTTTCTCCTATAGAGCTCCATTTTTATGGAACGGTCTGCCTACCCATGTCAGAGACGCAAACTCAGTCTCAACCTTTAAGTCTTTACTGAAGACTCATCTCTTCAGTGGGTCATATGATTGAGTGTAGTCTGGCCCAGGAGCGGGAAGGTGAACGGAAAGGCTCTGGAGCAACGAACCGCCCTTGCTCTCTCTGCCTGGCCGGTTCCCCTCTTTCCACTGGGATTCTCTGCCTCTAACCCTATTACAGGGGCTGAGTCACTGGCTTACTGGGGCTCTCTCATGCCGTCCCTGGAGGGTGTGCGTCACCTGAGTGGGTTGATTCACTGATGTGGTCATCCTGTCTGGGTTGGCGCCCCCCCCTTGGGTTGTGCCGTGGCGGAGATCTTTGTGGGCTATACTCAGGCTTGTCTCAGGATGGTAAGTTGGTGGTTGAAGATATCCCTCTAGTGGTGTGGGGGCTGTGCTTTGGCAAAGTGGGTGGGGTTATATCCTTCCTGTTTGGCCCTGTCCGGGGGTGTCCTCGGATGGGGCCACAGTGTCTCCTGACCCCTCCTGTCTCAGCCTCCAGTATTTATGCTGCAATAGTTTATGTGTCGGGGGCTAGGGTCAGTTTGTTATATCTGGAGTACTTCTCCTGTTCTATTCGGTGTCCTGTGTGAATCTAACTGTGCGTTCTCTAATTCTCTCCTTCTCTCTTTCTTTCTCTCTCTCGGAGGACCTGAGCCCTAGGACCGTGCCCCAGGACTACCTGACATGATGACTCCTTGCTGTCCCCAGTCCACCTGACCGTGCTGCTGCTCCAGTTTCAACTGTTTTGCCTTATTATTATTCGACCATGCTGGTCATTTATGAACATTTGAACATCTTGGCCATGTTCTGTTATAATCTCCACCTGGCACAGCCAGAAGAGGACTGGCCACCCCACATAGCCTGGTTCCTCTGTAGGTTTCTTCCTAGGTTTTGGCCTTTCTAGGGAGTTTTTCCTAGCCACCGTGCTTCTACACCTGCATTGCTTGCTGTTTGGGGTTTTAGGCTGGGTTTCTGTACAGCACTTTGAGATATCAGCTGATGTACGAAGGGCTATATAAATAAATTTGATTTGATTTGATTTGAGTAAACACATGCAACGCAAGGACCTCTCCGTGTTTCAGTTTGTTGTGTATGCTCTGACTCACAACTGCATTTTAGATTTTGGGGTTCCTAGGCATTTGGTCTCGAAGGTACTTTGCACCTATGTATCCCCAGGCCCTCAATTTACATTTTCATAACACGCAGAAATTCCATTACTTCCCTCGTGCTTGAAATCATTACTTCTCTCTGCAAACCTCGTGCTTTACATCATCTGGACAGGCCCCAGATGACCTGCATTCATTCTAAGAAGTGAAAGGGCGCCATTGTGTTACAAAGATATTCAAACAGAGATGTTTTTGCCTTCTGTGAATCAAGCTGTTTGGCTTGAATACAAATCTTAGAACCAAGCTAATTCATACTAGTGAAAAAAGGGGGGAAACAGGTAAAACACTGCCTGGTGCCTACCTCTCAGAGACGCCTTGTATAAAATGAAACCACACATTTCATTGCAGTTTATTAGAGGGTTATTGTGCCTGTATGCTAAGGATGAGAACTCCATCTTTTAGAATAATTAGAGAATTCCATGAACTCACATCAAGCCTCACTAGGGATTTGGAGAATTTGCCTGGGCCATGACACTGACTTTCAGCCTCTTAGAACTTAGAAGCTCTTACAAAGTCAACCTGTCACATGTACTGTTTCTCAGCACTTTCATTTATAGCCCTGAATGTGGTGCGGTTGAAAAGACATGTTCAAATGTGAAACAGTAATTCAATTATAATCTGTAAGAGTTCTGTAGGCTTATAATTACTGTTTGAACTGAAACACGTTTTTCAAATCATGTTAAATGATTCAACATTGTAAGGAAAATAGTAGGCCTATTATCAATCGGGAAACAATATCAAATGACTTTAATCTACAGCAACTCAGACACACACAAAACATAAACGATAATGGTAACTGACACTAAGACTATGAAGTCGGAGGTCGGCTCAGATACTCAACAAAAGACATCTACCAGCTCAGAGAGCTCATTCAAGATGGACAGGCAGTCCTGAAAGGCTCATAACCGTCACAAATGGAGCTGACCTCCCAGCAGAGGAATGTGAAGGAGAGCACGCATGGCTGACTGAAGACCCAGCACAGGACATCTATCAGTGTCCTTTCATCCCAGCGTAGAGATGAGAGACGACAACCCAACAGACCGAGACTGTATACCATGCCACAAATGTCTTTCCTCTACGAAAAGGGTCTGGTCACCTCTGAAAAACTTGTGAATATGTTCATAAACAAAGAGAAGTAAACTGTGGAACTGTGGAAGAGACATACAGTACTAGAGAAAATTATATCTGATATAAAGGTGGACACACACTGACCTTCACAAGGGTTTGTGAACCTTTGGTTTATTCCTCCTTCCAGTCATCAGAACCTGATAGGGATCCTGTTTAAGGGCTTAACTGGACAGGTATTGGAAGCAATCTCTTTCATTCAAATTGTACAGTAAAGCCAGATGGCCCATCAGACTGGTATGCCTGGAAACTACACCAAATACTGTATCAGTCTCAGACAATGAGATGCATAGCCACTATATTAGTCACACTAGCTACTTTAATTTTAATCGACTTGGATTCATGCACTGCTGTTATTGCTTCTGGCCAAATACCGACCTTTATTTTATTTAAACTTTATTTAAACTTTATTTAACTAGGCAAGTCAGTTAAGGACACATTCTTATTTACAATAACGGCCTACCATCAGGAAAACGGCCTCCTGCGGTGACGGGGGATGGGATTAAACATTTTACATTTTAAAATATATAAATATAGGACCAAACACACATCACGACCAGAGAGACAACACAACAATACATAAAGAGAGACCTAAGACAACAACATAGCAAGGCAGCAACACATGACAATACAGCATGGTAGCAACACAACATGACAACAACATGGTAGCAACACAACATGGTAGCAGCACAAAACATGGTACAAACATTATTGGGCACAGACAACAGCACAAAGGTCAAGCAGGTAGAGACAAAAATGCATCATGCAAAGCAGCCACAACTGTCAGTAAGAGTGTCCATAATTGAGTCTTTGAATGAAGAGATTGAGATACAACTGTCCAGTTTGTAGAGTTAGCATGCAGCTCCTACAGCAAAATGGAATTCAAAGCACCATACCATGATGGCACCATACCATCATGCAGAAAGGGAATGAGAGGGATAAATACACTGCCGAGGGGGAGATCTTCGTGGGCTATACTCTGCCTTGTCTCAGGGTAGTAAGTTGGTGGTTGAAGATATCCTTCTAGTGGTGTGGGGGCTGCGTTTTGGCAACGTGGGTGGGGTTATATCCTGCCTGGTTGGCCCTGTCCGGGGAAATCATCCCAACACCTCCTGTCTCAACCGCCAGTATTTATGCTGCAGTAGTTTATGTGTCGGGGGGCTAGGGTCAGCCTGTTATATCTGGAGTATTTCTCCTGACTTATCCAGTGTCCTGTGTGAATTTAAGTTTGCTTCCTCTCTCTCTTTCTCTCTTTCTTTCTCTCTTCTCTCGGAGGACCTGAGCCCTAGGACCATGCCTCAGGACTACCTGGCCTGATGACTCCTTGCTGTCCGCAGTCCACCTGGTCGTGCTGCTGCTCCAGTTTCAACTGTCCTACTTGCGGCTATGGAACCTTGACATGTTCACTGCACGTGCTACCTTGTCCCGGACCTGCTATTTTCAACTCTCTCTCCCGCACCTATTGTCTCTAACTCTGAATGATTGGCCATGAAAATCCAACTGACATTTACTACTGAGGTGCTGACCTGTTGCACCCTCTACAACCACTGTGATTATTATTATTTGACCCTGCTGGTCATCTATGAATGTTTGAACATCTTGGCCACTGTTATAATCTCGACCCGGCACAGCCAGAAGAGGGCTTGCCACCCCTCAGTGCCCGGTTTCCTCTCTAGGTTTCTTCCTAGGCTCCTGCCTTTCTAGGGAGTTTTTCCTAGCCACCGCACTTCTACATCTGCATTGCTTGCTGTTTGGGGATTTAGGCTGGGTTTCTGTATAGCACTTTCTGACATCGGCTGATGTAAAGAGGGCTTTATAAATACATTTGATTGATTAGGTATAGTTAACATAAGGAACTTCCTAACTTCCTAATATTGAGGGGCATGAACTCTACAAGGCGTCGAAAGTATTCCATAGGGATGCTGGCCCATGTTGACTCCAATGCTTTACAGTCGTGTCAAGTTGGTTGGATGTCCGTTGGGTTGTGGACCATTCTTGATACATGCGAGAATCTGTTGAGAGTGAAAAACCCAGCAGTGTTGCAGTTCTTGACACAAACCGGTGCGCCTGGCACCTACTCCATACCCCATTCAAAGGCACTTAAATCTTTTGTCTTTCCCATGCACCCTCTGAATGGCACACATACACAATGCATGTCTCAATTGTCTCAAGGCTTAAAAATCCTTCTTTAACCTGTCTCCTCCCCTTCATCTACACTGAGTGAAATTGATTTAACATGTGACATCAATAAGGGATCATAGCTTTGATCTGGATTCACCTGGTTAGTCTATGACATAGAAAGAGCAGGTGTTCTTAATGTTTTGTATTCTCAGTGTATGCTATGTGAATGTATGACTGTGACTGTGTGTTTGTGTTTATGTGTGAAAGGGCCAGCAAAGAGTTTCCAGGGTAAATTCATGCTTGATTCTGTGCCCTATGAAAACAATACTAGGCACAGTTTCTTGTTTGTGGATTTCCCATTAGGAGCCAGTGATGACAATGGCTAGTGACAGATTCCATGGCTCTCCAACTCTGTTCCTGGAAAGCTACCATTCTGTAGGTTTTTGCTCTAACCCTAATCTAGCACACCTGATTCTAAAAATTAGCTGAATCGGGTTAGTAACAACTGGGGTTGGAGCGAAAACCTACAGAACGGTAGCTTTCCAGGAACAGGGTTGGAGATCCCTGGATTAAACACATTCCCTTTTATATTGCATTTGGCGCAGGATTTAAGGAACACCACCACAAAAATGAAAGAAATCTAAAAACAGTAAAAAATGTCAAAAAAGAAAAAGAGAAACAAATCGGATTAACTATTCTCTTTGTTGTCCTGTCAAATGCTCTTCCTCTGAGCTTTTTTTCAGAACAATGCCAGGTCCACCCTCAACACATTCTGCTGAAATCTATATTGAACAAACTGCACCGCACAATCCCAATTTAGTTTAGTGGTAGTTTCATTGGTGGTATATTTGAGATAGAGAGGACAGATCTAAATCTAGATAGAAGTAAAGAGAGATGGAGCAAAACCAGTGAAGAGACAAAATGAAGCACTTGAAGGTATGAGTGATAAAGCACAGTAATTAATCCATACATATTGCTGACGGTTGACGGCGAGGTCACTTTACAGTGATAGACGCCCTTGTCAACATGTCATTGATCAAGTGCCTGGAGGAGATATTAAAATGGTGATAATGATATTGGCCACCTTGCATCACTATCACTAAGGTGGCTGTTACATATTGCTGCAGAGATCCTCTCCCTTGCACAGCTCTAGAAAAGTAGTTTCACACATTTCTATGAGCGAAGTGCCTGTATTTTCAATTTCACTCCAAACGAGTATTGATTGACAGAGAAGTAGAAATGTACATGGTCTGTAGAACAGAGAATACATGTCGCTTGACTGAGAATAAGTGTCAGTCATTTAACAGGGAAACTCAGGCAAAATCTCAGGCAAAAATGGTGTTAACGATGCTAATGTGACAGAGGGTTTGGAATTTCAGTAACAACCATCATAAAGAAGACTGTACCGTCAAGAGATGAGGTGAAGGTACAGTATCACTGTTGATCCATGCATGAGTGAGAAGGGTAAGGCTAACCAGATCCTCTCTAGTGCTTATGAAGAGAGGAGCTAGGAGACATTGAGAGCATGTGAACTGGGTCAGAGGGAAGAGGCCCAAATCCCACTGCACTCACACTCTAACCCCCACAGTCCCAGGCACTGTGGGTTAGGCTAAAAAAAAAGGAGTATATGTGTGCGTGACTATGATCACAATCATTTGGATTGTGTGCTTGTCATTGTGGCCAATTCAATGCATTTCCGCTGAGGAAAACCCAAATGTGAAGTCATGAAAAGTCTTCAAATACAGGCCAAGTTCAAAAGGAAAGAATGCTTCAGAATAGATGGGGAAGAGAGCACAGGAGAGGAAGGATCAGGTTGAAAACTTAAAAACAGCCATTTCCTGGATTTGCTGGTAAGAATGTGATAAGAGTGAATAGGAAATATCTGTGTGATGGCTCAGGCTGGCCATTTCGCAAGGCAGGAATTCACTCACAGGAAGAAACTCGTCATAGCTACTTGTATACAGAGAGGACAAAAAAAACATATGGCACGATGTGATAAGGATCTTGATTAAAAAATCCAGGTCCTTCCATATGATGTGAGTTCACATGAAAATTTTATTCAGTTAAGTTGTTCAAAATAACAGTGAAACTTTTGAATTGAGGACAGCAAAACACTTACAAAGCACTTACAATTGTATGAGAAGCAGGCTTGGGAGGTATACCATACATACCGTATACCGGGATATTTTCGAATACCGACGGTATGATTTTCAATACCTTCAATTTTGTAACAAAAAAAGATTATGGTTTGGGGAGCAATAAAGCTAAGGGGTGCTTGCTACACCACTGCGTATAACTATAAGCTAACCATCTAAGATAAATTATCTCCAGCTCAGGTCTTCAGCTATGCATTTGGTTTGCTAACTTGCTAGCTGAGTGGCTAGATGTCAAGATCAAGCTTCTTGGTTACAGTGATCAAGATCCCTGCTGCCTACATGAATTTAATTTCTTATATTTCTAAATAAATAGTGCCCCTTGGGTGCACTGACGGCAATACAGTATACAGTACCCCGGTATGGTACAGGAACTGTGTGAAGGTATGAAAATCTGGATACCGCCCATCCTAAAGAGAAGTCAATTACCCGACAATACATTTGCCTTTTGGATGCCCACTGGCTGTTTATAGCAATCACAGATCATTACACACTATTCTAGGCTTACAGATTCAATGAGAAGTATCAAAATTATAAATCATCATCATTATTCTTTACTGTGTTCATACCAACATAATATATCAACACATCCACAGCACTGGGCCTTTAAAGCGATAGATAGATAGATAGATAAATAGATAGATAGAAAACAAACCTGGCATCAGAAGTCAGAGGTGTTCAGAGAAGATAAAAGGGGACACCATACAGGCCCTGAAGAACAGAGAGGGAAGAGGAAACCACACAAGCCCTGAAGGAGCAGCTACCCAGAGTCACTAACCCCAGCCCACTTCTGCCTGTTTTCCACCCACTCACCCCCACTAGCTCTCCAGGAGATCCCGCCCCACCCAATTCCTCTCCAACCAACACCAACCAGTCTCCTCCAGAAGATCCCTCTCCAACCCTCCAGAAAATCCCACTCCAACAAATAACAACCTCCCTACCACCTCTGCTAGCTCAACCAATACTCCCACCTAACCTCAGCTGAGCTCCAAGAACAAGCTGGGATTGGAGTCATTCTCTGTGAATCCAATGGCAAACATCTATGGGAAAGAGCAATTATGCACCTCCCTATGGGACTCCCAATCACGGCCGGTTGTGATACAGCCTGGAATCAAACCAGGGTCTGTAGTGATGCCTCTAGCACTCAATTATAATCTACTACCTGGCATGGAGGTGAGAAAAATATGGTCCCCCATGACTTAGAGTGCCATCAAAGTAATTTCAAACGACACTAATAGGAGCAAAGACAATAATAATACACACTGGAACGAACGACCTAAGAACGTGAGAGAATGTGTGGCCCCAGCCTTGGCAGAAGTAGCCATTATGGCTACAGAGATGTATTTTATTTTATTTGTTTGTATTTAACCTTTATTTAACTAGGCAAGTCAGTTAAGAACAATTATGCACCTCCCTATGGGACTCCCAATCACGGCCGGTTGTGATACAGCCTGGTATCAAAACCAGGGTCAAACCAGCACTGAGATGCAATACCTTAGATCGCTGCGCCACTTGGAAGAATTATAATTTCATCACATTACCCGCGCTGCAATGTACCATTCAATATTATTTAAGAAAACAATGCAGAGCTCTAAAGAAAATGTGCACTAAGGGCTAATGTATTTTTGGCACACCGCAAAGACATCTACCCAAGACACATGCAAGACCACATCCACCAAAAGTCTTTGTAAGGGTGCTAAAGTACACAGCCAATACAGGAAACTTTGTGCACTCTTGGTATTCTCTCAACCAGCTTCATGAGGTTGTCACCTGGAATGCATTTCAATTAAAAATATAAAATATATTTCGATTTCTTGAAATGCATTCCAGGTGACTACCTCATGAAGCTGGTTTAAGAGAATGCCAAGAGTGTGCAAATTTGTCATAAAGGCAAAGGGTGGCTACTTTGAAGAAACTCAGATATAAAATATATTTTGATTTGTTTAACACTTTTTTGGTTACTACATGATTCCACATATGTAGAACGGAGCAGAAGGGGATGGCTGACGTTTTACGTGCTCCTAACCAATTGTGCTATGTTAGTTCTTTTGCGTTGTTTGTAACTTATTTGTTAACGTATTTTGTACACAATATTGCTGCTACCGTCTCTCTTATGACCAAAAAGATCTTCTGGACATCAGAACAGCGATTACCCTCGGAGATGTGTCCAAATCCTGGTCATTTGGGTGAAGAATTCGTAGGCGAATTCTGAGAATTGGTAGGCGAGTGAGAACTCCCACTGCCATCTGTTCTATTGGCCAATGTGCAATCATTGTAAAATAAAATGGATGAACTAAGATTAAGATTATACTACCAATGGGACATTAACAACTGTAATATCTTATATTTCAGAGTTGTGGCTGAACGACGACATGGATAATATAGCGCTGGCGGGATTTTCCATGCACCGGCAGGACAGAGAACCTACGTCTGGTAAGACAAGGTGCGGGGGTGTGTGTTTATTTGTCGATAACAGCTGGTGCACGATGTCTATTATTAAAAACCTCTTGGCGCACCGATCCCTTTAGCGGGATCATTTTCGTCAACATCCGGTGAATTGCAGAGTGCCGAATTCAAATTAAATTACAAAAAATATTTAATATTCATGAAATTACAATGGCAATATACCAAAACACAGCTTAGCTTGTTGTTAATCCACCTGGCATGTCAGATTTCAAAAAAGCTTTACGGCGAAAGCAAACCATGCGATTATGTGAGGACAGCTCTCAGCAGACAAAACATTACAAACAGCTAGCAGCAAAGTAGATTGGTCATGAAAGTCAGAAAAGCAATAAAATGAATTGCTTACCTTTGATGATCTTCGTATGTTTGCACTCACGAGACTCCCAGTTACACAATAAATGTTAGTTTTGTTCGATAAAGATGATTTTTATATCCAAAAACCTCCATTTGGTTGGCGCATTTTGTTTAGTAATCCACAGGCTCGTGCGGTCATGACGGGCAGACGAAAATTCCAAATAGTATCCGTAAAGTTCGTAGAAACATGTGAAACATTTTTTATATTCAATCCTCAGGTTGTTTTTACAATAAATAAACAATAATATTTCAACCGGACGGTAGCCATTTCAATAGAAGATCGTGCATGCACAAATCTGGGGACACCTAGCTATCCACTGACGCGATGTGATCATTCTCGCTAATTTTTCAGAATAAAAGCATGAAACTATGTCTAAAGACTGGTCACACTTTGTGGAAGCCATAGGGAAAGGAATATGGTTGATATCCCTTTAAATGTAGGATAGGCTTGCAATGGAATAGAGAGGTTTCAGAAAAACAGCACTTCCTGGTTAGATTTTCCTCAGGTTTTCGCCTGCAATATCAGTTCTGTTATACTCACAGACAATATTTTTGACAGTTTTGGAAACTTTAGAGTGTTTTTGTATCCTAATCTGCCAATTATATAAATATTCTAGCTTCTGGGCCTGAGCAATAGGCAGTTTTCTTTGGGCATGTTTTTCATCCAAACATCAAAATACTGCCCCCTAGTCTCAAGAGGTTTTTAAAGAAGTCTCAAGTTATTGCTCACCTGAGGTAGAGTACCTTATGATAAGCTGTAGACCACACTATCTACCAAGAGTTCTCTTCTATATTATTCGTAGCCATCTATTTACCACCACAAACCGATGATGGCACTAAGAACACACTCAACCAAATGTTTAAGGCCATAAGCAAACAAGAACATGCTCATCCAGAAGTTGTGCTCCTAGTGACCGGGGACTTTAATGCAAGCAAACTTAAATCCATTTCACCTCATTTCTACCAGCATGTCACATGTGCAACCAGAGGGAAAATACTCTAGACCACCTTTACCCCACACACAGAGATGGATACAAAGATCTCCCTTGCTTACCATTTGGAAAATCTGACCATAATTCTATCCTCCTGATTCCTGCTTACAAGCAAAAACTAAAGCATGAAGTACCAGTGACTCGCTCATTACGGAAGTGGTCAGATGACGTGGATGCTACGATACAGGACTGTTTTGCTAGCACCAACTAGAATATGTTCCGGGATTCATAAAATGGCATTGAGGAGTATAACACCTCAGCCATCGGCTTCATCAATAAGTGCATCAACGACGTCGTCCCCACAGTGACTGTACGTACATATCCCAACCAGAAGCCATGGACTACAGGCAACATCCGCATCAAGCTAAAGGCTAGAGCTGCTGCATTCAAGGATCGGGACACTTATCCGGATGCTTGTAAGCAATCCTGCAATGCCCTCCGTCGAACTATTAAACACGCAAAGCATCAATACAGGATTATGATTGAATCCTACTACACTGACTCTGATGCTCGTCGGATGTGGCAAGACTTTAAAACTTTTACGGACTACAAAGGGAACCCCAGCGGCGAGCTGCTCAGTGACGCGAGCCTACCAGATGAGCTAAATGCCTTTTATGCTCGCTTCGAGGCAAGCAACACTGAAGCATGCATGAGAGAACCAGCTGTTCTGGATGACTGTGTGATAACGCTTTCGGTAGCCGATGTGAGCTAGACCTTTAATACAGGTCAACATTCACAAAGCCACAGGGCCAGATGGATTACCAGGATGTGTACTCAAAGCATGCGTGGACCAACTAGCAAGTGACTTCAATGACATTTTCAACCTCTCCCTGAACGAGTCTGTAATACCTACATATTTCAAGCAGACCACCATAGTCCATGTACCCAAGGAAGCGAAGGTAGCCTGCCTAAATGATTACCGCCCCGTAGCACTCACATCGGTAGCCATGAAGTGCTTTGAAACGCTGGTCATGGCTCACATCAACAGCATCCCTCTGCAACTGGATCCTGGACTATCTGACTGGCCGCCCCCAGGTGGTAAGGATAGGCAACAATATGTCTTCTACACTGATCCTCAACACTGGGGCCCATCAGGGGTGTGTGCTTAATCCCCTCCTGTACTCCCTGTACTTTCAAGGTCCAAACACATTAAGACAGAGGGTAGTGCGTACGACCCAGTACATCACTAGGGCCAAGCTTCCTGCCATCCAGGACCTACACTAACGTTCAAATGTTTGGGGTCACTTAGAAATGTCCTTGTTTTTGAAAGAAAGCACATTTTTTGTCCATTTTAAAATAACATCAAAATGATCAGAAATACAATGTAGACATTGTTAATGTTGTAAATTACTATTGTAGCTGGAAACGGCTTTTTAAATTGTTTTTAATATAATATCTACATAGGCGTACAGAGGCCCATTATCAGCAACCATTACTCCTGTGTTCCAATGGCACGCTGTGTTAGCTAATCCAAGTTTGTCATTTTAAAAGGCTAATTGATCATTAGAAAACCCTTTTGCAATGATGTTAGCACAGCTGAAAACTGGCAGAGTTGCAAAGAAAAACCATATCTCAGACTGGCCAATTAAAATAAAAGATTAAGATGGGCAAAAGAACACAGACACTGGGCAATATGGCTGGGCAATATGGCCTACAAATCCTGTTTACATTTGTATTTTTAAAATTATTTAATGAAGGTTTAATGCAGCATAGAAAGACCTAGCAACGTTGCAGTTGGCTCAAAACAAAGCAGCATGCCTTGCCCTTAACAGCACACATAACATCAACAAACATGTTTTAAGAAACATTTGTGTGTTGAACATGCCTAACCACTTGTATAATCTATTTATTTATGACTTCAAACAGACATGCATACCCCACCATACACACCACTATGGGTTTCTTCACTGTACCCAAACCATAGAGCCATGTCATCGTGGAATGCTCTGCTACCAGAGGTGACTCAAAAAAGTAAGTTTAGCTTTAAAAAACAGATACAATATATTTCTTCTTCACAGTGCCTCTTCTCTTTCTAAAGATCAAATTTAGTGAAATAAATAAATATATATATATATATACAGTGGGGCAAAAAAGTATTTAGTCAGCCACCAATTGTGCAAGTTCTCCCACTTAAAAAGATGAGAGAGGCTTGTAATTTTCATCATAGGTACACTTCAACTATGACAGACAAAATTAGAAAAAATCCAGAAAATCACATTGTAGGACTTTTAATGAATTTATTTGCAAATTATGGTGGAAAATAAGTATTTGGTCACCTACAAACAAGCAAGATTTCTGGCTCTCACAGACCTGTAACTTCTTCTTTAAGAGGCTCCTCTGTCCTCCACTCGTTACCTGTATTAATGGCACCTGTTTGAACTTGTTATGAGTATAAAAGACACCTGTCCACAACCTAAAACAGTCACACTCCAAACCCCACTATGGCCAAGACCAAAGAGCAGTCAAAGGACACCAGAAACAAAATGGTAGACCTGCACCAGGCTGGGAAGACTGAATCTGCAATAGGTAAGCAGCTTGGTTTGAAGAAATCAACTGTGGGAGCAATTATTAGGAAATGGAAGACATACAAGACCACTGATAATCTCCCTCGATCTGGGGCTCCACGCAAGATCTCACCCCATGGGGTCAAAATGATCACAAGAACGGTGAGCAAAAAATCCCAGAACCACACGGGGGACCTAGTGAATGACCTGCAGAGAGCTGGGACCAAAGTAACAAAGCCTACCATCAGTAACACACTACGCCGCCAGGGACTCAAATCCTGCAGTGCCAGACGTGTCCCCCTGCTTAAGCCAGTACATGTCCAGGCCCGTCTGAAGTTTGCTAGAGAGCATTTGGATGATCCAGAAGAAGATTGGGAGAATGTCATATGGTCAGATGAAACCAAAATAGAACTTTTTGGTTAAAACTAAACTCATCATGTTTGGAGGACAAAGAATGCTGAGTTGCATCATGGAACATCATGCTATGGGGCTGTTTTTCTGCAAAGGGACCAGTACGACTGATCTGTGTAAAGGAAAGAATGAATGGGGCCATGTATCGTGAGATTTTGAGTGAAAACCTCCTTCCATCATTCAGCATGACAATGATCCCAAACACACCGCCCGGGCAACGAAGGAGTGGCTTCGTAAGAAGCATTTCAAGGTCCTGGAGTGGCCTAGCCAGTCTCCAGATCTCAACCCCATAGATAATCTTTGGAGGGAGTTGAAAGTCCGTGTTGCCCAGCAACAGCTGCAAAGCATCACTGCTCTAGAGGAGATCTGCATGGAGGAATGGGCCAAAATACCAGCAAGTGTGTGAAAACCTTGTGAAGACTTACAGAAAACGTTTGACCTCTGTCATTGCCAACAAAGGGTATATAACAAAGTATTGAGATAAACTTTTGTTATCGACCAAATACTTATTTTCCACCATAATTCGCAAATAAAAAATCAGTTTCATTAAATTTTGACACTATGTTTACTAAGCCCATCTATAATACATGGAGATGCACAAACAAGGCAGAGGAGGAGGTGTAAGAGAATCACTTTCCCCATAACGTGGCACTGTCGGTGCACACGTCTATTCCATCAACTCCGAGAGGAGAGCTAGCAAAGTGCTGTCATCACTTTACTGGGTGACATTGATTGTTCCCCCTTTGGTGATCATATACTGTTTAAGCATTCTGATTTTGAATCAATGAGAGTGGAAGATGAGAATTTAAAAAAAAAAGTTTTTAATTACTTTTCTGCTCTTTTGCACACCAATATTTCTACCTGTACATGACCATCTGATCATTTATCACTCCAGTGTTAATCTGCAAAATTGTAATTATTCGCCTACCTCCTCATGCCTTTTGCACACAATGTATATAGACTCCCCTTTTTTCTACTGTGTTATTGACTTGTTAATTGTTTACTCCATGTGTAACTCTGTGTTGTCTGTTCACACTGCTATGCTTTATCTTGGCCAGGTCGCAGTTGCAAATGAGAACTTGTTCTCAACTAGCCTACCTGGTTAAATAAAGGTGAAAAAAAAATTTAAAAAATAAAATGGCCCACTACTAATTTGATCTGCCTTAATCAAATCGACCTTGAAATGCTAAATGGATACAATACATGTCACGTTCTGACCTTTATTTCCTTTGTTTTGTCTTTATTTAGTATGGTCAGGGCGTGAGTTGGGGTGGGCAGTCTATGTTTGTGTTTCTATGTTTTTTCTATTTCTGTGTTTGGCCTGATATGGTTCTCAATCAGAGGCAGCTGTTTATCATTGTCCCTGATTGAGGACCATATTTAGGTAGCCTGGGTTTCACTGTTGGTTTGTGGGTGTTTGTTTCCGTGTGAGTGTTTTTCACCACACGGTACTGTTTCGGTTTGGTTTATTTCACGTTATCGTTTATAGTTTTGTATTTCATAGTGTTCAGTGCTTTTCTTATTAAAATTGTCATGAACACTTACCACGCCGCATCTTGGTCCGATCCTTACTCCTCTCCAGCCCTATGTAAACTTCTGGACAAAATTGTGTTTGACCAGATACAATGCTATTTCACAGTAAACAAATTGACAACAGACTTTCAGCACACATAACAGCACAGACACTTCACAAGCACGACACTTACATAAATGACTCATGAATGGCTGAGAGAAATTGATAAAATGATTGTGGGGCTGTCTTGTTAGACTTCAGTGCAGCGTTTGACATTATCAATCATAGTCTGCTGCTGGAAAAATGTACGTGTTATGGCTTTACATTCCCTGCTACAATGTGGATAAAATGTTACTTGTCTAACAGAACACAGGTGTTCTTTAATGGAAGCCTCTCAAACATAATCCAGGTAGAAGCATGAATTCCTCAGGGTAGCTGTTTAGGCCCCTTGCTTTTTTCAATCTTTACTAACGACATGCCACTGGCTTTGAGTAAGACCAGTGTGTCTATTTATGCAGATGACTCAACACTATACACGTCAGCTTGTAATGAGTACGATGGGAGACAGAGTGCTGGTTTCAAGCGCAGGGTGCAGCAGGTGTTTCTTAGTAAAGGACCACAGGAGGAGGCAGGTAGCTGGGTCCAGGGGCAGGCAGAAGGTCATACACAGGGACTCCAAAAGGGTAACAGTACAGGCTGGGAAATGGCTAATAACGTAGTCTGGGACATCGGGCAAGAGGTTGACAGGAAATCTGAGTACAGGCAGGGAATAGCCAAAAAAGCATTGTTATTGAGGATGGCCAAAAAACTACGATACACGGGAGGACTAATATGTAAATAAACAGCGCTCCGAATAGAAAGTGTATCAAAACAAACAATACCTCACAATGATGGGGTGAAAAGAACTGAACTAAATAGTGTGTGTAAATGACATATAGGTGATCAGAATTCAGGTGATTGGGATCTGGAGAGTGAGGGGATCTATGTGTTTGAAAGTGTGGGCTGGAAAGTGAGCTGCATTCAGGGGATCGATGTGTTTGAGAGTGTGATTTGGAAGCAGATGTTACACAGCTATTACTGCAACTGAAATGACAAACACTGAAGAGCTGCAGTTAGTTTCGGAAAGGGTAGCAAGGAATAAGTTAGTCCTAAATATTTCCAAAACTAAAAGCATTGTATTTGGGACAAATCATTCCCTTAACCCTAAACCTTAACTACATCTTGTAATGAATAATGTGGAAATTGAGCAAGTTGAGGTGACTAAACTGCTTGAGTTACCCTGTTATGGTCAAAACATATTGATACAACAGTAGCTAACATGGAGAGAAGTCTGTCCATAATAAAGCGCTACTCTTCCTTCTTAACAACACAATCAACAAGGCAGGTCCTACAGGTTCTGGTTTTGTCGCACCTGGACTACTGTTCATTCGTGTGGTCAGGTGCCACAAAGAGGGACTTGGGAAAATTACAATTGGCTCGGAACAGGGCAGCATGGCTGGCCCTTAAAAGTACACGGAGAGCTAACCTTAATGACACGCATGTCAATCTCTCATGGCTCTAAGTGGAAGAAATTGACTTCCTCGTTACTTGTTTTTGTAAGAGGTCCTGACAGGCTGTAGGTTCCGAGCTGTCTGTTTTAAAATACTAGCACACAGCTCAGACACGCATGCATACCCACAAGACATTCCACCAGAGGTCTCTTCACAGTCCCCAAGCCCAGAACAGACTATGGGAGGCCCACAGTACTACAACGAGCCATGACTACAGGTAATTGTTGCTTTTTAAATCTGATTCTACTGTTTGCAAGGAAAAATACACGTTATAGAACGGCTGGGACTGTGAAATAACACAAACATAGGCACAGACACATGCAAACAAACACGATACCATACGCGCTATACACACACGTACACATGATATTGCATTGTAGATATGTGGTAGCGGAGTATGGGCCTGAGGTCACACACGTAGTGTGTTGTGAATACTGTAATTAATGTTTTTAAAATTGTATAACTGCCTTAATTTTTCTGGTCCCCAGGAAGAGTAGCTGCGGCCTTGGCAGCAGCTAATGGGAATCCATAGTAAATACAAATACCAACTCACGGAATTACATTATTATATGAAGAATACCAGTATGTGGCATTCAAATATGATTATATACACATTATAAACCGGCTTCAGAGTTCAGACAACTTCACATCCATGTTTGTGTAATCCAGTAACACACACGAGAGGTCACACAACGCAGTGTGTGTGAGCGTCAAATGTAAGCTACGTGTTCTCCTCTCATGCTCTGTGTAGCTCTGGTGGCCCAGGGGAGACGGATGCTGCAGGCTCATTGGCTGCTAATCCTGCCACTGTGAAAGAACAGCAAATCAAGAGGCCCTCCCCAAGGCCCAGGAAAATGGATATTGATCCCGAGCCATGACAAAATGGATTAAAGTAGTACTGGTAGTAGCAAGGATGGAGAGGGAGGGATGGAGAAGGAGGGAGGAAGGGGGAGAGAGGTGGGGAGGAAGGGGGTTGTGGGGGGATTGGAGGGGTCTCTGCCAAGGCTTTGGCTGCCCATGTCTGGCAATGGTAGACAGCTCACTCCCTCTTCTCCCTGTAATCAATACTATAATCAATCGTTCCCTCCAACTTTCTCCTGCATGAAAAAAGTCCCTTGAACACGCTCAGTCTCTATAACATTTGATTGAGACTGAGTGTGAAAGTGTGATGAAAGTATCGACTACATATTGGAGGGAGAAGATACATCACAGACACATTAGAGACTTGACTAACACTGTGCCAACGTTAGTGGGTAAAGCTGGGTGGGAGAAGTCATTAACTAGCCTACAGTCGCTAGTCTTCTTGTATGAGCAGTGATCTGTGCATGGAGTACTCCAGGGTCTTCACCCCTTTGTCTCATTCACACCCTTTTGTTCATGGCTTGAAGAGAAGAGAGGGAGAAGGGTCTGAGTCTAGAGAGGATATCTAACAGAATACTTTCCCTGCATGTTCTAAGATTTAATATTCTGCATATTAATGTGTCCAATACCATGACAGGAATATCAAAGAGTGCTCAAGGGTAGCTCTGTCATACTTTTGGGCCCATAGCCTTATGGTTTGGCCCCTTAAATCTTTTATGGATGGTTTCCCAGGCACAACGATGGTCATATGACACAAAAATAGAGCTCGTTGGCCATGCTCACCAACGGTGGGTTTGGCCTTCAAAAGAACAATGCTTACTGTATGCAGAAATTACCTCATCTCATCTCATTACCTCACCTCATCTCAACTGTAAAATATGATGTTGGATCTTTCATGTAATGGGGCAATTTTTCTTCCAATGGTCCTGGGGCCCTATCATGAACTTTTACCAAGTACCAGGACATTTCAGCCAAAAACCTGGTTGCCTCTGCCAGAAGGCTGAAACTTGGCTGCAAGTGGATCTTCCAGCAAGACAATAACCCCAAGCACATATCAATATCCACAAAGAAATGGTTAATTGACCACAAAAAAATAAAGATTATGATTAAGATCCCTCCCAATGTGTTCTCCAAAACATTTTTGAAAAATGGTCAGTGTCATTATTCTTGCTAATGGAGTGTGCTGGAGTATTGAAAACAGGGGAGGGGATCCAATCATTTTGAGAAATTTGTTTGTTACTTTTTACCCCCTTTTCTCCCCAATTGGTAGTTAGTCTTGTCCGATCGCTGCAACTCCTGTACGGACTCAGGAGAGGTGAAGGTCGAGAGCCATGCATCCTCCGAAACATAACCCTGCTAAGCCGCAGTGTTTCTTGACACACTGCTTGCTTAACCCGGAAGCGAGAAGCACCAATTTGTAAGAGGAAACACTGTACAACTGGCAACCGAAGTCAGACTGCATGTGCCCAGGCCGCCACAAGTAGTCGCTAGAGTGCAATGGGACAAGGACATCCCAGCCGTCCAAATCCTCCCCTAACGACGCAGCCTGGGACACAGCCTGGGATCGAACCCTGTAGTGATGCTTCAAGCACTGTGATGCACAGCCTTAGACCGCTGCACCACTCGGGAGCTTTTTTGAGATTTTCTATGTATTACTTGTTAAGCAAAATCTATTTCTCTGAGCAATTGTATGAGTATAAAATATACTTTTCCAACATTTTTTTTTATGCATACAATATAGCTCAGTATTTATATTGATTTTATACAGGCTTTTTTGCTCGTTTTTATCAAGGTATCCAATAATTCTGGATCCCCACTGTATGTAAATGTACATTAAAATGCTGTCCATTTCAGTATGTGAGGTTCAAATCCCTTTGAGGAAGAGAGCGCATCATGGGTCCTTAGATTAACAGTCAAGTACTCACTCCATGAGAACTATAAGGAAAAGTGACGTGGTTTTGTTACTTCCTTTGATGCAAGAAAATAGTATACATTTTTAGGGCAATACTGCCATGCTAAATCCATAAAATATATATTTGCACACAATCGGTAGTCTAAGCCAATTTTGCCAGTTTTGTAGACAGATCAGTCATCCAAGAAACGTTAAGAAATGGAAGCTCATTTACTGCATTTCTATACATTTTAAAAACTCTAAAATGATATTAGTAGAACAAGAAAAACAAGCTAAAATAACCCCAGCCATTATCACATTGGTTGCTGTATCTTAAATTCACCTCAGCCGATCTACAAACACATAGCCTATTAGCTATACAGTTAGCCACTACACACGTTAATTCTACAGATTTTGCCATCACTTATGCCATGTTAATATGTTAGCTGAGTGAGAGTGGCTAACAAAATCAATGGGGGCCCCCTAGAGGTTAGGGCCCCTGGGCACTTGCCCAGTTGGTAATATGGCCATGATTACTACAAATTTAGATAGGTGGCTAGACTAATTTCCTAATGTATCAATAAATAAATAAATTGGGGACAAAATGGCGCCATGGAGAGAACACTGTGTTTCAGCAAGCTCCCGTGGCATTCGTAAATTAATATTTTTACATTCATCTCCTAGCTTGAAAAAGTGGTAGAATTGGCTAAATAAGTTATCCTACAATGAGTCTTGACGGCTATTTCTCAAAAATCTCCGACAACATGCCCAACAGAACTACTAAACCACCATCCCTGTAGCTGTACAGGAGGAGCTAGCTAATGTTAGTGAAGCTAACACCATTGCGGATCCAGGCACAATGGACCTGGTGATTCAAAAGATGACTGATAACATTACTAAAGTGATCGATGTTAAGATAAGAACCGGCTTGTAAGCAATAGCAGGCCATTCAGCTGAACTACAGAGGGTTGTCAAACGTGTTGATGAGGCGGAAGGAAGAATTGCTACAGTGGAAACTTCAACTACATCTATGGACACTAAGATAAAAGCACTTGAGAAACAGGTGCGCGAAATGGCGGAGCACATTGACGACTTGGATAATCGAGGACGCAGATGCAGTATTAGTGTTGTGGGACTCCCGGAAAATTCTGCAGGGACACGTTCAGTAAAAATGTTGAGGAATGGATCCCTGGCTACCTACAAATGGACACTAAGGCTGGTCGTGTGAAGCTGGACAGAGCCCATCGCTCTCAAGCAGCGATACCCGGTCCCAACCAGCGCCCACGGACAGTGGTTATAAAGTTCCACAACTTCACCGACAAGCAGTGCGTCATGGATGCCGCTAGAAACATCGGCTCTGATGGTAGTCAATGTAAAGGTCCAAAGGTCTCATTCTTCAATGATTATTCCACAGCGGTTGTACGAAGACGCAAAGCATTTGATGAGGCGAAGGCTCGACTCAAGAGAATGAAGATGGACTACGCACTGCTGTACCCGGCCACGTTGTAGATTATGGTCAACGGATCGCCTAAAAAACTCTACACACCTGAAGAGGCTGCTGCGTTAATTGACTCTCTCGGGTAAATAACTTTAAGCTGCACCTCCACAGCATTGGATAACTTTTAATTTTTTATTTGAATCTGATCATGAAACAGTGGTGTGATTTCTCACGTGCTCCGGTTCAGTAATATTCGTATCTTTATTATTCTTCCTGCTAAAGTAACTGCCGCTATAGCTCAGGCTGAGATATGTGTGAATCTATATCAGTGCCCCGGCTAGGTTTTAGGTGGAAGAGCCTCAATCTTCTTCTATTGATTTTAATTTCCATATATATAAAGGATGAGGCTATTGAGTGGCAATGCAGCCTTAAGAGTCTACATTGGAAAGTCGAAATCCCCTGCATGTTAGCTAGTGGGAAAACCCCCGTTTGGATCTTTACATGTTTAATTTTGGGGTTTAGTATAGTTCGAGTTCAGGGTTCATTTCGTTTGTTTATGCTCGGTGAGATAGAGGAGAGTTCAACACATGGAAAAAGGTACCACCCCACTTTTACAGTAGGATTCAGTCTGGATATTGAATGGTCAAAGTGCAATGACAGGTAACAGACTGCGTGTGTGTACATGGAACATTAGAGGGAGCCATAACCCCATTAAAAGGAAGAAGGTACTGTCTTTTTTGAAAAAATAAAATATTGATATTGCCCTGTTGCAAGAAACTCATTTGGATGATAAGGAGCATCTGAAATTACAACAGGGGGGTTTGGTCAAGTGTTTTTTCTCATCCTTTACATCCAGAAGTAGAGGTGTAGCAATTCTTGTGAAAAATAACTTACCACTTAGGGTCTTGAATTGTGTGAAAGATACATTTGGTCTCTTTGTTATAATTAATGGTACTTTACAAGGGCAGAACATTTCTATAATGAATATTTACTTCCCCCTGATTTCCTCACTAAGGTATTTCTAGACTTTTCAGAATTAAACTCAGACACTGCACTGCAGTGGTTGGAGGAGATTTTAATTGTTTGTTGAACCCCCTTATTGATAAGTTTCCCAGCGGTATAGCTTCACTCTCCCCTCAAGCTAAGTCACTTAAAGCTATTTGTGATGATCTGGGGTATGCTGATGTTTGGAGAACTTTTCATCCCTCCAACAGAGAGTTCACTTTTGTCTCTGCACCTCATGGATATCAGACTAGAAATAGATTGCTTTTTTATGCCCAGGATGTCTTTGCACTCTGTTTTATCCGCTAGTATAGGAAGCATAGTCATATCTGATCATGCGGAGGTGATCCTGGACATAAAACTCAGGGGGCATTCAATCGGTCAAGACATTGGAGGTTGAATACAACCATTCTTAAAGACCATACATTCACATCATATTTTATTACAGAGTTTAAAGCATTTTTCTCTATTAACTCTCAATCAACAGATAACACCTCGCTCCTTTGGGAGACCTGTAAAGCATACGCCAGGGGTCTGATTATGTCATACACAGCCACTAAGAGCCGGAAAAAGCGGGAAAAGCAAAAAACGTTGGTGAATTAGGAACTAAAGAGAAGAACTACATTAAAACTCCCACTCCTGCCCTATTAAAGGAAATATCAGTCCTTAGATCAACGTTGGACTCTCTCCTAACACAGGACGCTGAAAAGAAAATGAGATTTGTCAGGCAAAAGCTATATGAACATAAGCCAGGAAAGTACTTGGCATACCTAGCTAAAAAGAGAGCTGACTCTCAGCCAATTGCTACTATTACTGATTCTGATGGGAATCATTTATATAAAAATAAATTGATAAATGAGTCATTTAAGAAATTTTATGCAAACCTTTATGCCTCAGAACTGTCAAATGATGCACCCAAATTAATGGAGAACTTATTTTCTAAGAATGAGCTCCCTACTATCTCCGAAGAATAATGTTCGCAATTAAGAATATGCAAAATGGTAAGGCCCCAGGACCAGACGGGTTTTGTAGTGAGTTCTATAAAGAGTTCCATGGCCTGATCCTTGGGCCATTGCGTGATATGTTTAACCACTCATTTACAAATGACCAGCTCCCTCAAACGCTGAGAGAAGCCAACATATCACTTATTCTCAAAAAGGGAAAATGTCCAGTCTTGTTCCTCGTACAGACCAATTTCCCTTCTGAATGTGGATAGAAAATTGCTTTCTAAAATTCTTGCCACAAGATTACAGGACTCACTGCCACTAATTGTGAAAGGAGACCAAACTGGCTTCATTAAGGCCCATAAGTCATGCAACAATGTCAGGCGGCTTCTTCATGTAATTCAAACCTACCAACAAAGTGCTATGGATGGTCTTGTGCTCTCACTAGATGCTGAGAAAGCATTTGATCGTGTGGAGTGGTCTTACCTATTCTTTGCTCTAAATAAATTTGGTCTAGGGGACAACTTTATAAAATCGGTGAACGTTTTATATGATGTTCCTCAGGCTGCTGTCCTTACTAGTGGGCTAAGGTCAAATAGCTTATCTATATACAGAGGTACCAGACAGGGCTGTCTTTTGTCCCCTCTCCTATTTGCACTCGTTATGGAACCACTGGCCGAGGCCATCAGGGTAACGCCTGCTATACAGGGGGCTGCTCATTGGTGAGGTTCACCATAAAATAAGCTTGTATGCTGATGATGTCCTGATATTCATCTCTAGTCCCAAGACTTCAATGACATCTCTTATTAATATTATTGAATTATTCAGCGAATTCTCAGGCTACAAGATTAAATTAACTAAATCAGAGGCTATGCCACTTGGTACCCTTCGCTCTGTACCTAATTATTCTCCCCCCTTCCCTTTTAAATGGTCTTCCTCAGGTTTTATGTATCTGGGTATATTTGTAACTCCTAAATTCCAGCAAATGTACAAAGCCAATTTTGCTCACATGTTTGATACAATAAGACAGGATCTGGAGCGCTGGAACTCTCTCCCAATTTCCTGGTTGGGTAGAATATCCCTCTTGAAAATGAACATTTAACCTAGACTACTTTACCCAATCCAAATGATCCCAGTATTACTCTCCAATAAGGTAATAAAGGATGTAAATGGATGGCTAAGTACCTTTATATGGAGTAAACACAAGCCAAGACTTAAGATGGCAATATTGCAGCTGCCAAGTTCTATGGGTGGCTTGGATCTGCCCAATATCAGGTTCTGTCAGTGGTGTGCCCACCTATGTTATATTTATGACTGGATCCCAAATGATGACTCCTCTATTTGGTTAGACATTGAGACTTCTCTTTCAAAATACCCCTTACAGGATCTTTTATTTTTCAGAAGTTCCAAGTCTGTAGAAGATCACTGCAATAATCCTATTACACTTAACACACTCAAAGTATGGAGGTCAGTTCAACGGTTCCTGGGAAGGTTCAAACTAACCTCTGCGCTGACGCTGATTGTATTTATCACCATTAGTCATTTAGGTCAACATTGGATCATTCAGAGATCCTCACTGAACTTCTGGAGAGAGTTTGCTGCACTGAAAGTAAAGGGGCTGAATAATTTTGCACGCCCAATTTTTCAGTTTTTGATTTGTTAAAAAAGTTTGAAATATCCAATAAATGTCGTTCCACTTCATGATTGTGTCCCACTTGTTGTTGATTCTTCACAAAAAAATAGTTTCATATCTTTATGTTTGAAGCCTGAAATGTGGCAAAAGGTCGCAAAGTTCAAGGGGGCCGAATACTTTCGCAAGGCACTGTATATGTAATCGTACTAGAGCAATCCAATTAAGAATAATACACAGATGGCATATATCCCCAAATCGCAGACATGCTTTTAGCCCCACTTCCTCTTCTCCTCAGTGTCTTAAATGCAAAACTGATACAGGCACCCTAACACATTGTTTATGGTCATGTACCAAAATACAAAGATACCTTTCTGGTGTTCTGCAAGAAATTGAAAATATCCTAGGGGTTGATCTAGAATTGGACCCAGTTGTTACTGTTGGGTCTCTCTAGTAGGCATGTTACTTCTGTGGGTAAGAGGAGGCTTTACAACATCCTTACCTTCGCAGCGAGGAAAAACATCCTTTTACAGTAGATTAGTGATAAGGTTCCTTCTATTAAAGATTGGCATAAGATACTATTTGAATGGGTGCCTCTGGAATATCTGACATGTACATTGCATTATAAAACAGATCAGTTCCACAAAGTATGGGAACCTTATCTAAATTACCTAGAACCTGAGGTATCAGCTATTATTCTGCAAGGATTCTTTTAGAATGGTGGTGATCTATGTATTTCAGAATTACACTGTACGTTCTGTGTGTGGAACCTAACTTCTTGTTTTAAACTGAACTTTTTTGTTTAATTTCTGTTTGTAAGTTTGTTTAAAATGTATGTATTGAGAGATGCAATGATGGGGATGGGGTGAGAGAAGCGCCGAGCAGGAAGAGGAAAATGGTGTACGTACAGTATGTATATGTGCGTATGTATGTGTGTGTTTGTATGTATGTATGTATGTACAGTGGGGAGAACAAGTTTTTGATACACTGCTGATTTTGCAGGTTTTCCTACTTACAAAGCATGTAGAGGTCTGTAATTTTTATCATAGGTACACTTCAACTGTGAGAGACAGAATCTAAAACAAAAATCCAGAAAATCACAATGTATGATTTTTAAGTAATTCATTTGCATTTTATTGCATGACATAAGTATTTGATACATCAGAAAAGCAGAACTTTATATTTGGTACAGAACCCTTTGTTTGCAATTACAGAGATCATACGTTTCCTGTAGTTCTTGACCAGGTTTGCACACACTGCAGCAGGGATTTTGGCCTACTCCTCCATACAGACCTTCTCCAGATCCTTCAGGTTTCGGGGATGTCGCTGGGCAATACGAACTTTCAGCTCCCTCCAAAGATTTTCTATTGGGTTCAGGTCTGGAGACTGGCTAGGCCACTCCAGGACCTTGAGATGCTTCTTACGGAGCCACTCCTTAGTTGCCCTGGCTGTGTGTTTCGGGTCGTTGTCATGCTGGAAGACCCAGTCACGACCCATCTTCAATGCTCTTACTGAGGGAAGGAGGTTGTTGGCCAAGATCTCGCGATACATGGCCCCATCCATCCTCCCCTCAATACGGTGCAGTCGTCCTGTCCCCTTTGTAGAAAAGCATCCCCAAAGAATGATGTTTCCACCTCCATGCTTCACGGTTGGGATGATGTTCTTGGGGTTGTACTCATCCTTCTACTTCCTCCAAACACGGCGAGTGGAGTTTAGACCAAAAAGCTCTATTTTTGTCTCATCAGACCACATGACCTTCTCCCATTCCTCCTCTGGATCATCCAGATGGTCATTGGCAAACTTCAGACGGGCCTGGACATGCGCTGGCTTGAGCAGGGGGACCATGCGTGCGCTGCACGATTTTAATCCATGACAAAGAGTAGTGTGTTACTAATGGCTTTCTTTGAGACTGTGGTCCCAGCTCTCTTCAGGTCATTGACCAGGTCCTGCCGTGTAGTTCTGGGCTGATCCCTCACCTTCCTCATGATCATTGATGCCCCACGAGGTGAGATCTTGCATGGAGCCCCAGATTGAGGGTGATTGACCGTCATCTTGAACTTCTTCCATTTTCGAATAATTGCGCCAACAGTTGTTGCCTTCTCACCAAGCTGCTTGCCTATTGTCCTATAGCCCATCCCAGCCTTGTGCAGGTCTACAATTTTATCCCTGATGTCCTTACACAGCTCTCTGGTCTTGGCCATTGTGGAGAGGTTGGAGTCTGTTTGAGTGTGTGGACAGGTGTATTTTATACAGGTAACAAGTTCAAACAGGTACAGTTAATACAGGTGCAGTTACACTAACAGCTCTGTGAGAGCCGGAATTCTTACTGGTTGGTAGGTGATCAAATAGGTGATCAAATACTTATATTTGCAATAAAATGCAAATTAATTACTTAAAAATCATACAATGTTATTTTCTGGATTTTTGTTTTAGATTCCGTCTCTCACAGTTGAAGTGTACCTATGATAAAAAATGACAGTGTATCAAATGTATCAAATACTTGTTCGCCCCACTGTATGTATGTATATATATACAGTGGGGCAAAAAAGTATTTAGTCAGCCACCAATTGTGCAAGTTCTCCCACTTAAAAAGATGAGAGAGGCCTGTAATTTACATCATAGGTACACTTCATCTATGACAGACAAAATGAGAAAAAACATCCAGAAAATCCCATTGTAGGATTTTTTATGAATTTATTTGCGACAGGAAATATGAATTATGTGGATTGAATTATTGGACATTGTCAGAGTCTATCTAGAGGATAGCGAAGGAGTCATGCGCAGGACAAAGGTAAGAGTAAAACCACTGTATTTACTCCATCCGAGAACAGAACAAAAATATAAAACAAATACAAAACAGGATACGAACTCCAACACAAGAAAGACAATCACGCACAAAACAGAAAGGGAAACCAGAGGGTTAAATAAGGAACATAATCATGAGATGGGAACCAGGTGTGTAAAACAGACAAAACAAAAGGAAAAATGAAACATGGATCAGTGGCAGCTAGAACCGCCGAACAGCGCCCGAACAAGGAGAGGGAACAACTTCGGTGGAAGTCGTGACAGACATTTTTGTAGTGGTTGATACATTTTTCTTTAGGGCAAATCAAGTCTGACATTTTTTGTGTTTTTTTAACCCCGTTTTTGTGGTATCCAATTGTTTTTAGTAGCTACTATCTTGTCTTACCTTACGGGCTCGGGAGAGACGAAGGTTGAAAGTCATGCGTCCTCCGATACACAAGCCGCACTTCTTCTTAACACAGCGCGCATCCAACCCGGAAGCCAGCCGCACGATGAGACAAGGTTATCCCTACCGGCCAACCCGGACGACGCTAGGCCAATTGTGCGTCACCCAACGGACTTCCCGGTCACGGCCGGTTACGACAGAGCCTGGGCGCGAACCCAGAGTCTCTGGTGGCACAGCTGATGCTGCAGTACAGCACCCTTAACCTCTGCGCCACCCGGGAGGCCCAAGTCTGACATTTTTAAGCGGAAATTACAAACTTTAGAAGTCTTTTTAAAACTCAAATACACTACAAGTTTGCATTTCCTGCAATGGAAAATTCAACAGGAAAATTCTCAGTGACAAAAGAGTGATTTAAGATCCTATATTTGTACTATTCTAACTGTCAACAGTAAATAGGGACCCAGACTGAGTTCCTAACTATATACAGTACCACTCACACATTGATTTGATTGATTGATGCAGCACTCCATCACTCTCCTTCTTAGTCAAATAGCCCTTACCCAGCCTGGTGGTGTGTTTGGTCATTGTCCTGTCGAAAAACAAATGATAGTCCCACTAAGCGCAAACCAGATGGGATGGAGTATCGCTGCAGAATGCTGTGGTAGCCATGCTGGTTAAGTGTGCCTTGAATTCTAAATAAATCACAGACATTGTCACCAGCAATGCACACCCACACAATCACATCTCCTCCATGCTTCACGGTGGGAACCACACATGCAGAGATAATCCGTTCACCTACTCTGTCTCACAAAGACGCAGTGGTTGGAACCATAAATCTCAAATTTGGACGCATCAGACCAAAGGACAAATTTCCACCGGTCTAATGTCCATTGCTCGTGTTTCTTGGCCCAAACAATATTCTTCTTCTTATTGGTGTCCTTTAGTAGTAGTTTCTTTGCAGAAATTCAACCATGATGGCCTGATTCATGTAGTCTCCCCTGAACAGTTGATGTTGGGATGTGTCTCTTACTTGAACTTTGTGACGCATTTATTTGGGCTGCAATCTGAGGCTGGTAACTCTAATGAATTTATCTTCTGCAGCAGAGGTAATTCTGTGTCTTCCTTTCCTCATGAGAGTCAGTTTCATAACGGAGCTTGATGGTTTTGCCGTATTGATTGACCTTCATGTCTTATAGTAATGACAGACTGTTGATCCTCTTTGCTTATTTGAGCTGTTCTTGCCATAATATGGACTTGGTCTTTTACCAAATAGGGCTATCTTCTGTATACCGCCCCTACATTGTCATAGCACAACTGATTGGCTCAAATGCATTAAGAAGGAAAGAAATTCCACAATTGTATTTTTAACAAGGCCCACCGGTTAATTGAAATGCATTCCAGGTGACCAAGCTGGTTGAGAGAATACAAATAATGTGCAAAGCTGTCAAGACAAAGAGTGGCTACTTTGAAGAATCTCACATAAAATATATCTCAATTTGTTTAAAACTTTGTTTTAGTTACTAAATGATTCATATATATTATTTCATAGTTTTGATGTCTTCACTATTATCCTACAATGTATAAAATAGTACAAATAAAGAAAACCCTGGAATTAATAGGTGTGTCCAAATTTTTGACTGGTACTGTAAGTATATAAAAAGTTGAGCTCCGGACCTCTGTGTCCTCATATGTACTGTAGTTACGACCCAGGTCATGTTGCAGCAGTGTGTAGGCCACCGTGCTTCTACACCTGCATTGCTTGCTGCTTGGGGTTTTAGGCTGGGTTTCTGTACAGCACTTTGTGACATCAGCTGATGTAAGAAGGGCTTTATAAATACATTTGATTGCAATTTGATTGATTTGTTGACTAGTGTAAGCGTAAAAGCATTGGTTTCATGCATGTTAACATTAGAAGCCTCCTCCCTAAGTTTGTTTAATTCACTGCTTTAGCACACTCCACCAACCTGGATGTCCTAGCCGTGTCTGAATCCTGGCTTAGGAAGGCCAACAAAAATCCTGAAATTTCCAACCCTAACTATAACATTTTCTGACAAGATAGAACTGCCAAAGGGGGTGCTGGTGCAATCTACTGCAGAGATAGCCTACAGAGTTCTTTCATACTATCCAGGTCTGTGCCCAAACAATTTGAGTTTCTTCTTTAAAATCCACCTTTCCAGAAACAAGTCTCTCACCATTGCTGCTTGCTATAGACCCCCTTCAGCCCCCAGCTGTGCCCTGGACACCATATGTGAATTGATCGCCCCCCATCTATCTTCAGAGTTCATACTGTTAGGTGACAAACAGGGACTTGCTTAACACCCCGGCCGACCTACAATCTAAGCTTGATGCCCTCAATCTCACACAAATTATCAAATCCGTACAACCCAAAATCCTAACCATGGGCACCCTCTTAGATATCATCCTGACCAACTTGCCCTCTAAATACACCTCTGCTGTCTTCAACCAGGATCTCTGCGATCACTGCCTCATTCCCTGCGTGCGTAAAGGGTCCGCGGGCAAACAACCACCCCCCATCACTGTCAAACTCTCCCTAAATCACTTCAGAGATTTTTTTTACCCCCTTTTTCTCCCCAATTTCATGGTATTCAATTGTTAAAAGTTGCTGTCTTGTCTCATCGCTGCAACTCCCGTATGGACTTGTGAGAGGCGAAGGTCGAGAGCCATGTGTACTCCGAAACACAACCCAACCAAGCTGCACTGCTTCTTAACACAGCCCACATCCAACCCGGATGCCAGCCGCACCAATGTGTCGGAGGAAACACCGTACACCTAGCAACCTGGTCAGCGTGCACTGCGCCCGGCCCGCCACAGGAGTCACTAGTGCGCGATGAGACAAGGATATCCCTGCTGGCCAAATATTCCCTAACCCGGACGACGCTAGGCCAATTGTGCGCCGCCCTATGGGCCTCCCGGTCGCGGCCGGCTGCGACAGAACCAGAGTCTCTGGTGGCACAGCTAGCGATGCAGTGCCTTAGACCACTACGCCACCAGGGAGGCCTGCAAGCAGGCCTTTCTAATCGACCTGGCCTGGGTATCCTGGAAGGATATTGACCTCATCCCATCAGTAGAGGATGCCTGGTTGCTCTTCAAAAGTGCTCTCCTCTCCATCTTAAATAAGCATGCCCCGTTCAAAAAATGTACAACTAAGAACAGATATAGCCCTTGGTTCACCCCAGACTTGACTGCCCTTGACCAGCACAAGAACATCCAAGAACATCCTTTGTCACCAAAGCCCCATATACTACCCAGCACTGCAACCTCTATGCTCTCGTCCTCTATGGCTGGCCCTCACTACATATCAGTCGCCAAACCAACTGGCTCCAGGACATCTATAAGTCTATGCTAGGTAAAGCCCCGCCTTATCTCAGCTCACTGGTCACCATAGCAACACCCTCCCCCCGTAGCACGCTCTCCAGCAGGTATATTGCACTGGTCATCCCCAAAGCCAACACTTCATTTGGCCGCCTTTCCTTCCAGTTCTCTGCTTCCAATGATTGTAACGAATTGCAAAAACATCTGAAGCAGGAGTCTTATATCTCCTTCTCTAACTTAAAGTGTCAGTTGTCAGAGCAGTTTACCATCACTGTACCTGTGCACAGCCAATCTGTAAATAGCACACCCGACTACCTCATCCCCATATTATTACTTACCCTCTTGCTCTTTTTCACCCCAGTATCTCTACTTATACATCATCATCTGCACATATATCACTCAATATTAATGCTAAATTGTAATTATTTTCGCCTCTATGGCCTATTTATTGCCTACCTCCCTACTCGTCTACATTTGCACACACTGTACATAGATCTTTCAATGTTTATTTTCTTTGGTGTTATGGCTATGTTTGTTTGTGTAACTCTGTATTGTTTTTGTCACACTGCTATGCTTTATCTTGCTTGGCCAGGTCACAGTTGTAAATGAGAACTTGTTCCCAACTGGCCTACCTGGTTAAATAAAGTTGAAATAAATAAATAAATCAAATAAATAAATAATATTATAAGGTGGAGCACATTGATAAGCTTAAGTAAATTAATGTAAAGATCATAATATTCTACAGACCGTACTGATCTAGCACTATAGTCTAAATACACAGCAGCACTTTCTACTCCACCCACTCCATTCAATGCAATACACTATAGGCCTATAAATTACATATTGGTTTATAGAGAACAAACTATTATAGGTGCCGAAGTAAAAGTGGGGTTGGGATTACTCAGTAGGGTGTGCAGAATCTATATATGGTGTTATTTCATGGAGGACTGAGATATAAATACCCAGCAACACATATTATTGGTCCCAATGCAATACACTGTAGACCTACACATTTCATATTGGCTTATATAGAAAAAAGTACTCCATGTGCCGATGTAAAAGTGGGTCAATTGACACACCGGTGTGTCACTCTAAGTAACATAACACAAAAATTCCCATAAAAATCTGTCAATTTAAACTAGATATATCAAGTCGCATCCACCGCTTCCACCTATGGTGGTCTACCGCATCTGCGGTGGAAGGTGGCTGAGCTACAGCGGTGTTTGTCACACCATGAGACACCCCGAAAATCGGTCTTCTCACAAAAACGTCTATTTGCTCTACGACACCCACAAGTGTCACTGGACTCGTCTGAAGTCAATAACGCTGAAGTGCCAATTTCTGTTAATAGCGTCGGAACCGTTTGGGATTTGCCACTGTGGAAATGGGAGATAATCTCTGTTTTGCTCTACAACCCCAACAAGTGTCACGGGACTCGTCTGAAGGTGGTATATATATATATATATATGTAAACATTCATATACATAGTTCATATATTATACAGCGCCAAGCCAAACCGCCTGACACAAGTCATCTTACGTACCCCTGCTAAAACAGGAACTAGTTCACACAGCCAGCAATAAAACTACCCCCCTAAAACTACCCCCTCAGCTCTGTTGTCTCACGACCCCAGGAAACAAAGACATTCCATCGCAAGAACACATACACCCAGCCATAAAACTGCCCCCTCTCTGTTGTCCTGCCTCACGATCCCCTGACACACAAATATCTCCTTGCATAAACACACACATCTCAACCCCCCCTCTACTGGTCGGGTGCTCAGAACAGAAGACTCTGCTTTGCACCAATGGGGCTCCTGCTCTGGGTAGAGCAGGTCCGCCTCCAACCCTTCAGGACCATCCAGAAGGCGACAAGACTCTACCTACTTTATTCTATGTATAAAAATGATTGTAACCTTTGTATAAGCTCTCTTTTTCACCTGACTCCTTACCGAGTTAAATGAACTAGATCCGTGCACGTAAAACTGCAGGACAAGATATCTTTGACTCATTAAAACTGTCTTTTGTTACAACTGAAATCCACTCTGTCTAGCGTCCGTGATTTGGTCTCAACTCTCCAGTATTTGAACACCAACAAACTTGGTAGCAGAGGATGGTTTTTCCTAAATTCGATCTATGATAAATTGGTGTGAGAGGCGAGACAAATCATCCGGTTCGAATCAGACGGAAGAGTGACCGAACCAGGAGAAAATCAGCCATTCATCTTGCCTCAAGAAATCTGATGAGAGCGCTCTACTAATAAGGTAAGCAAAGCCTGTTAAATCGAAATCTGCATATTGTATCTTAGCCTAAACCAAATTTTGATCAGAAAGTACTGGGCGTGAGTATGAATCGTTCCCAAATTATTTTTACATAAGAACCTAAGGCATTGATCAAAGATATCTTGTTTTGCTTGTTTTTATATTTTTATTAATTGGCCTATACTGACTTATTTTAATAGGAATGTGTGAATTGTGATTGACCAATGTGTTAAAATTCCTTCGGGACCCTATTTGTTCTGAAATCTGCATGGAAAACTGTCCTAATTATAAATATATTAGGTTGTGTATAGAGGTGACGTTAAATAGAGGCTGTGTTTTAACATGTAAAGGACACAATTATGGATGTTGGAATTTCAATGTGAATTTCGTATGAATGAATGTAGTATTGACAAAACATATGAACCAGAGTTGACGTTCCATGATTTTGAGACTGGGGAAATTAAATTGAGAGAAACGTTTGAGATACGTAACTGGGCTACTTTAGTAGCCAAATCGCAGTGCAACCTTGATTGACAGCCGCTGGCCTCGAACACTGATTTTCGCTTTTTTCATTGCTGTTGATATTGCCTAAAGTTTAAAATTGTTCTGACAATTGTTATAGAATCGCTTGAATTTACTGATATAAGTTCATAAAGGAAGTCACTGAATTATTTACAGAAAGTATTTAAATGATTCGCTAAATTTTTTTATATTTTTAATTCTTCTATTTTTCTATTTCCTAACGTACTAGAATTATTCTGACAGTTGTTATAGAATCGCTTGAATTTACTGATATAGGTTCATAAAGGCAGTTACTGAATTATTTACAGAAAGTATTTAAATAATTCGCATCTATCTATATTTCCTACAGAGCTAGAATTACTCTGACGATTGTTATAGAACCGCATATATTCACTGATATATTGTTCCAAAAGGAAATCGCAGAATCATTTCTAGAAAATACTTAAATAAATCACTGAACAAATTCTAATTACTGCCGGAGAGGCACACACGTAACTGCCGCTACATTACTAATCTGACCAAGGGTGGGGGCGCATGGGAGAACTTTGAGCTAGCGCTACAGTACATCCCAGGTCTCGAACAGAGACGGGCTGAGTATACAAAGATAGAAATAAGCTACACAAAGGACTGACTAAAACCTAGATAAACGCATTATACACATTATCAGACGAATTAGATAAAAATGTCTGCAGCCACCACGCCCAAACTCGGATACAATGAATATTTAGATCAGAGTATAATTCATGGAGCGGGAGGTAAAGAACAGTATGAGAAAGTGGAGAAAGTGTGGAAAGGATTACGGCTAAAATGGACACAAGCAGGTTACTTTAGTGGGGGACCCCCTACAGGGGGGAATCTCCAAGATATGCAGAGAGAGCTACAGGAAGACGTAGGGAAAGCAACGGCAAGTGAGACAGAGAGGAACAAAGCTCATTGGTTCAAGAAGGAAGGGACTAGAGAGAGAAAGCGGGCAGAAGCAGAATTGAATGTAGGAACATGGGCTATAGAAGTGTGTAGGAGGATGCAGCCCAAAAACAAACCAGATATGATGTGCGTGGCTTCTGCGTCAACGGGGGATGTTAAAGCTCCGCCTGAGGACTTGCCCACGGCTCCCCCTGAGGCCGCTTCTCCCTCACTATATCCACAATTGACAAAGGAGGCAGTTCAGCCCCCGCCATACTCAAAGGGACAAAATCACCAGAGCCCGTCACACAACCCGTTCCTGCCCAGGACACCTCCCACAATACAGGCTCCAGTTCTGAGAGTAGACCAAGGGGAGTTAAAAGGGGAAATGACACTGGGGATAACGGGTGGCCATATTGTATGTGAACAGCTCGAAACCGGGACTCCAGGCGCAGGAGGTCTCCCCCAGGAACGGAGACCACAATGCTCCTCTGTGAACTCTCTCACCTCTGAAACCAGAGGACACCTACAAACAAGATTAGATTCAAACCACTTCTATCAGACGGATAGGGAGGCCTGTCATCAGAGCATGGATATCGAAAACGTAGAAGAAAATGACATGGTGCTCACTCCAGCTCCAAACGTGACTAGGATGCAGGAGCTGCTGCAATCATCAATAGATCGAGCTAAGGAACTCAGGGAGCTTATGGCTAACCAAGATAACAACAGAGAGGGAGCCTATCGTGTGGAAGGCATAATGAGAGGAACAGTAACCGAAGTCACTGAATCAATGGGGTCCGAAACACTCCGTCGGTCCTCCAGAATCGCTGATAGAAGAGAGCGAGAGCAGGAGATGGCAGGACAGTACCCCCTGCGACCGACACCTGGTGATGCACACACTTTGGAGTACCAGCCCTGAAAAATGACTGATTTAACAACCTTGATGGAACAGATGCCTAGCTTACATGGGGAGCTTCAGCATGGCTACTCCAACTGCAGACTCTTACATCAGGCCTGCAACTCTGCCTAGGAGACATGAAAGCACTACTAGCAAGAGCCACTGATCACGGAACCATGGAGGCCCTCATGACAGCAGCTGGCCTTGAATGGCGGGCCCCAACACTCCCCATAGACAACTTCCGTACTAGATTATGGGAAGTTCTACGGAGAGCATACCCTACAGAAAGAAACCATGCCACCTTATCCTCCTTTACAATCAACCCAGGTGAGCAACCTGCAGCATACCTGGACAGGGCTAAGACCACATGGAGATCGGTCCACGAAGAACCATTCGATCACACCGATACCACACTCAGCATGTGGAAGGAAATGGTGGTGAACGGGTGTCCTGGAGATGTTAAAACCAAACTCAGAGGAACAGTGGGGTTGATTGCACTTCCTCTGACCCAATTCAATACGCATGTGCACCACCATGTATCCCAACACAATAAGGAAAGAGGGGGAGCTGAGAGCCAGGTCCAGTCCCTCCAAGTTCAACTCTTGAAGCTTCAACTAAAAGTGGCACAGAAAGGTGAGAAACCTAAAAAACAAATGATTGCAGAAGAAACTCAAGACCAAGGGGAACAGCCAGATATCACTCAGATAATAGCACAGACTGTCTCTCAGATGATCCAACAGCAGGCAGCCTCACTCACTGCCACTAGGGGGGCCCAACCACCCCAATACCCTCCCCCACAGCAGTATATCATGCAACAACAACAGCCACAATGGGCTCAATGAGGTCCCTACACTGGACAACCCAGAGAGGGAAACTACCAGTGTTATAACTGCGGAATTCCCGGTCACTATGCCAGATATTGCACGAAACCACTCTCCTCGCACCAACTGCAATGGAGAGGAAGAGGACGTGGTGGACCACTAACAAGAGGGAGAGGAAGAGGAGGACCACCCCCTTTTCACTACAACCACCCAGGACCTCAGCAACAGCCAGCATACAACCACCCAGGATCTAGCCACATGTAGCAGGAGCAGCAAGATTACAACCAACCACAGTTTCAAGGTATGGCAGGGAACGCCATGCCCTGGCCATGAAGATCCCCACCACCCACGGCAGGGGAAGGGAGGCAACACTTTCAACTGCACCAACAATGATGTGCGAAGTTGAGGGTGTCCCCCATCAGTTCCTGGTAGATACAGGATGCACCTATTCTGCTATCAGGTCCCCTCAAATGCTGTCATCTGATTCCATATCGGTGGTAGGGGTTACGGGATCACCTGAGGCTCAGATCCGCACTATCCCTTTAACATTCTCCTGGGAAAACTCTCAGTTGAAACACCAGTTCCTGTACTGTCCAAAATGCCCGATCAACCTACTAGGACGAGACCTCTTATGCAAAATGGGGTGCACCATATATCTTACTGAAAGTGGAGTGGCAATATCCACCAACCCTCCCTCTTCAACACCTGATCGCCCAGTAAGAATCATGATGATGCCACTCCTGCCGACGCCCACGCTGTCTGAAAGCCAAGAAGTGTACTGGCTAAAGTGCCTACCCACAGGCCCTGCCACCCCTCACGTCCAGTTTAAGTTCAACCAACTGAAAACTCAAATTTACACCATGCACCCATATAAGACTCCCGAAGCTAATATCCATTGCACACTCAATGTAACAGAAACTGATGACTGCCCCTACACTGAAGACTGTGATGAGAACATGATGCACCTGACCCCAACTATCAGGTGTTGTACCATTGTGTGTGGCCCAGAGGGGGTGGCAGCACAGGTCATTCTTCAACCACACCTGAAAATTTGGTACATGCTGAGTGAAGAATCAGCTCCTCATGTCACGCTGGCTGTGGGAAATGGTTTTGAAGCACGAAGCCTAGGTCCCATGATCAGGCGGGCATCCAAGCTAACCTGGGAGCCCACTTCAACTCCAGGCATACACAAAGCCACCTCGGAAAATATGTGGAGATTCCTTGAACCAGACACCGAAGAAAAATGTGTCCCAGAACGTATACCCCTGCCAAGACACCATGGGAAACCATATACTGATCATCCCTCATCAAAAGCCCTAATCTCCACTATAGATGATAAGATCTGGACCACATCCCCTTTCGATGTGGGTCAGCTCCAGGTTGCCCCAGTCATCATCACCCTACTGAACCCAAATCAGACGCCTGTTTACCGAACACAATATCGGTTGAAACCTGAACAGACGATGGGAATTAAGCCAACCATAGATGGCCTCCTGGGAGCCGGTGCCCTCTATCCCACAGTCTCACCATGGAACACGCCCATCCTGCCCGTTCTGAAGGCTGATGGAGAAACATACCGGATGGTCCAAGACTTCCGAGCAGTAAATTACGTTACTGCACCCATCGACCTACCTGTCCCTGATCCGCACATCACACTGAGCAATCTCTCACCCAAGCATCAGTACTTCACTGTGGTGGACCTAGCTAATGCTTTTTTCAGCATTCCTTTGGATGAAGCATCTCAACCACTCTTTGCATTTACCTAGGAAGGTCACCAGCTTACTTATTCGGTTTTGCCACAGGGCTACAGATGCTCACCTGGAATTTTCAACCACATCCTGAAGATTCACCTGTCTGAACTGGAAATCCTAGAGGGAGTGATTCTGATTCAATACGTGGACGACCTCCTACTTGGAGCTCCGACATCTGATCTCTGCCTACAAATGACGAAAACTCTGCTAGACTTCCTAGCCACCAAGGGCTACAAGGTCAAACTGAGCAAAGTACAGACCTGTCGGAGAACAGTACTTTTCCTGGGGAGAGAAATCTCAGGGGATGGAGCGGGACTCTCCAAGTCCCACAGAGACTCCATTCTCCATCACTCAAGGCCTATCACTGTCTCTGGGATGTTGTCTTTCCTGGGCTTGACGGGTTACAGCCGGACGCATATCCCTGACTACACTGCCAGAACTGAACCACTGAGAGAAATAGTGCGTGATGCAGGACCCAGGAACCTCCATTCTCCCCTGGCCTGGACGGCTGAAGCCTCAACAGTTTTTGCACTCCTGAAAACTGATCTATCAGCAGCAGCAGCTCTGACTACACCTGACTACAAGAACAAGTTCCATTTGGATGTTTCTGAAAAGGAAGGATTCACCTCGTCCGTCCTATTCCAGAAACAAGAGGGGGAGAGAAGGGTATTGATGTACCACTCCTCCAAACTTGACCACATTGAGGTAGGACAGACAACATGCTCCAGATACGTTGCTGCAGTAGCAAAAGCTATTGAAAAAACAGCTCACCTCGTGATGTGTCATCCATTGGAGATCCACACCCATCATGGCGTCGCTGCGTATCTGATGAGTAAAGAATTCACGTTTAGTGCTGAAAGAAAAACTAAGATCCAGAACAAATGCACTCAGTCACATATCACGTTTGTGAACACAGAGAAAAATATGGCAGATGCAATCAACGCAGAAGGACTGCCCCACTCTTGTGCTGAAAGAGCGGCACAAGAATTAAAACTGAGACCAGACCTGAAGAATGAACCATTGACTAATCCCGACTACTGGCTGTACACTGATGGCTGCTGCTACAAAGGGGAAGAAGGAAACATAGCAGCCTATGCAGTGGTGCAGCAATTCCCAGACGGCTCACACGTCACCCTTGAATCGGCCATCATCCCTCAACCAGCATCGGCCCAATTAGCTGAAATCATCGGATTGACACAGGCCCTCATCAGAGCAAAAGGAAAGACTGTGAACGTTTACACAGACTCAGCTTATGCTCATGGAGCAGTCCACACTGATGGACCACAGTGGGTAAGAAGGAACTTCACTACAACAGGAAACCTCCCAATCAAACACAAGACACAGATGGAGAAACTAATAGCAGCAGTGTCACTACCGGCAAAGGTAGCCATCATGAAGTGCAAAGGACACCAGCAATTGAAAACCAGGATCAGTGCGGGAAATGATGCAGCCGATAAAGCAGCCAAGAAGGCTGGAGGTTACGCTCCCAAACAGATGGTACTACAACCACAGATATCACAAACAGAGCTTACCCAGCAAGACATAGTGGTCCTACAACACTCAGCAGGACCCTATGAACACTCAGTCTGGGCACAGAAAGGGGCGACCAAAGGACCAGATGAACTCTGGAGATGTCACGACGGCAGACTGGTAGCCCCAGCAAACCTTTGTCCAGAACTCATACGAGGGGCACATGGCCTCACACATGAAGGCAAATTGAGGACCTTTCAAAAGGTCTCGCACATCTGGTGGCACCCTCACATGAAAAATATGACTGACTTATTTTGTGACGAATGTAACATTTGTGGCAGCCACAACCCAAAGAAACCATATCAAACACCAATGGGCTCATACCCAGTACCTAATGCATGTTTTCAGGACATCAGCATAGATTACACCGATATGGGCGCTGATAATGTAACCAAAGGGAAACGCTGTCCCTTAGTCATGGTAGATAGGTTCTCCAAATGGGTAGAGGCAATACCAACAGCAAAAGAGGATGCCAAGTCAGTCATTAAGTGGCTACAAACAGAACTTATACCCAGGTATGGTATCCCACGACAAATCAGATCCGACAATGGGTCCCACTTCAATAACAAACACCTGAGACAGGTGGAAGAAAGATTTGGCATAACCCACAGATTTGGATCTGTGTACAGGCCCCAGTCTCAAGGTCTGGTAGAACGCGGGAATCAGACTCTGAGATCTAAGATAGCAAAAGTGTGTGCAGGTTCGAAGTTGACATGGGTTGAAGCCCTGCCCCTGGCGTTGATGGCCATGAGAGCCTCACCAGGAGCAGGCACCCATCTCTCTCCTCATGAGATAATGACTGGAAGAGTCATGCCTGGTCCACCAAGGGAGGGAGGTCATATGCCCGCTCTTGATGTACAACAAATTGTAATGTCTGATTATGTGAAAAAACTGACGGTTCTCTCTGCAGCACTCTCTACCCAGGTTCACAAGGTCCAGGAGGGGAGCTGCCTGGGGACACGCCACCACTGAAGGTAAAGGTTGGTGACTGGGTGAGGGTTAAAGTCCACAAGAGAAAGTGGCTGGAACCCAGGTGGACTGGACCGTACGAAGTGAAGGAGGTTACTTCACACTCAGTCCAGGTCAAAGGTAAATCAGGCGCACCTTGGCACCACCTTACACATTGCACCCCAGCCCCAACTCCTTCCAGAACACTGACTGAAGTCAGAGCTGATTTGAGCGGCCTAAATTCGATTCCAAATGAAGGCACTCCTTCCTCAGGTGATGCGGCATCAAACTCCGCCTCCGCTGAAAAGGGAACCTCGCCCAGTTAGAGGGATATTTCTCCCTCCCTGGGTGAGGCTGGGGATATCTGGCCCCTTGTTCGTGGTATTCCTACTGATCTTTGGGGTGTCCATGGGTACTTTCACATGGTTAATTGAACAACTATCTCACCCTGCCACATCACGTACACTTACCCCTACACATGTCCCTAACTCCGTTCCTGATATCACTCCCTCCAATCACTCCCGTCCCAAACGTAGCAATACACCTACAGACCCACCATGCACACCAGACAAGGTTGGAAGCACCACCTTATGTATACCCACGAATGCAACCACCAACATTGCACTATAGTTTTCACGTCTAGTAGACATGAAGAGGGGGATTTGTTATATATATATATATGTAAACATTCATATACATAGTTCATATATTATACAGCGCCAAGCCAAACCGCCTGACACAAGTCATCTTACGTACCCCTGCTAAAACAGGAACTAGCTCACACAGCCAGCAATAAAACTACCCCCCTAAAACTACCCCCTCAGCTCTGTTGTCTCATGACCCCAGGAAACAAAGACATTCCATCGCAAGAACACATACACCCAGCCATAAAACTGCCCCCTCTCTGTTGTCCTGCCTCACGATCCCCTGACACACAAATATCTCCTTGCATAAACACACACATCTCAACCCCCCCTCTACTGGTCGGGTGCTCAGAACAGAAGACTCTGCTTTGCACCAATGGGGCTCCTGCTCTGGGTAGAGCAGGTCCGCCTCCAACCCTTCAGGACCATCCTGAAGGCAACAAGACTCTACCTACTTTATTCTATGTATGAAAATGATTGTAACCTTTGTATAAGCTCGCTTTTTCACCTGACTCCTTACCGAGTTAAATGAACTAGATCCGTGCACGTAAAACTGCAGGACAAGATATCTTTGACTCATTAAAACTGTCTTTTGTTACAACTTGAAATCCACTCTGTCCAGCGTCCGTGATTTGGTCTCAACTCTCCAGTATTTGAACACCAACAAAGGTAACTCTCGATTGAAGGTTAAACTCTCCTCAATCAATCGGTTTTGTACCCAGGGAATTTTGTTGCTAGATTTAGCAACTTTTCAGACTACCCTGGCAACTTTTTTTTCAAACAGCACCTAGCAACAAATTTAGCTACTTTTAAAAATGTATTTGGAACTTTTAGCAACTTTTGAAAGGCTAAAATGGCTAACTCAAAGGCTAAAATCCACGCATTTTCCCTCTAAATGACACAAAAACATATATTTTTTTCTGTCAGTCACAACACACGTGCCTGGCTGCAAAAGTGCATTGTGAGTGACGTCAGCAGCAGGCGTTCAGCTCGTGCACAGGCAGCAGCAATTTCAGCAAATTGCAAATCATTGTTGGCTGACTGCAGCAGCAGTAGCACAGGTTCGACGAGCGAAACCCAATGAATATAGTTGGTAACGAATGTTTGATCTTGAACAGAACTTACAACATCAATCAACAAGTTTCAATCAAAATTGTAGAACCAGAAGTACAGAAAAGAGTGGGAGTCTGTACCTGAACAAATATTTTTTGCAGAGATGGCCAGTCAATTTGAGTAACGCTGTTGTATATTCTACGTAATGATGCAGTTTTACGTTATCACGCAATAACATCACAACGTAATTTAGCAACTTTTAGCAACATATCAACCTGCCACTAGCCACTTACTCTGAAAATTAGTTGGGAACACTGTTTGTACCTGAGCCTCATTTACATTCTCTGTTTGTACCCTTTTGTTTCATTTCACTTTGTTGTCACTACCAATATTATGTATACATGTGTCACAGTCCCCTTTAAGACATAATCCATTTTGCAATGGATGTAATTGATCTCTACATGATTATGAGTTGCATAGAATGGTAGTGGAGTCTACATCCTTTTTACAACACAATCAAAGTGATACCAAATTGCACAAATATCACATTATAGCATTGCACGTTTACTGTTATGGAGTAGGACGTGTTGGTATATAGAATTGGGTATATAGACCTCAGTCCCTCATGAAATAACACCATACATAGAGATTCTACAGACCCTACCCACTGGGCACAGACATCAATTCAATGTCTCTTTCACATTGGTTCAATGTAATTTCATTGAAAGGACGTGTAAACAACGTTGATTCAGCCAGTGTGTACCCAGTGGGATAGTGAATAATACCAACCCCACTTTTATTTTGGCACCTAGAATAGTTTATAAGCCTATATGTAATTGATATGCCTATACTGTATTAGTGTATTACGTGGGGTACTTTTATTTAGGAAATGCCGTGACCCGGAACTACTTTTTTTGTGTGCTGTTGACGAGACTCCGACAGCTAGCTCCTGGTTCCACGTGCAGCAGAATTTTGTAATCGCATTGTCAGACCTATAGCACTGCAATGAAGCGTCCAGGTAAGTGTAGCTGAAGTCTTTACATTTGGCTTGAACATTGTTTTTTTCTGTATTAATTACAATTAATGTAGTATTTGTTGTGGTTCAGTTGAATACATTTTCATTGCCAGTTAGACTGCCAATGCTTGCTATACAGTCATAACGTTAGCTCTCTAGCTAGCATTAGGTTGTTAGGAAGCCAACCCTGGCTAGAATTTCGTTAATGTTTTTCAGGGTTAAAGAAAGCAAGTAAACGCGTGTCTTGCTCCAAACGTTACAAAATACAGAAAAAGGTAAACATTGTGAATTGCACTCATTACTGTCACCACTCTCTTCAAGGCGACTCCTAGCTGATGTCATACATTGCTAACGTAAAAAAAATAGTTAACGATAGGTAGCCAACGTTAACTCAGTTGGAGATAGTGTCAAAATCAGATTGTATTGGTCGCATACAGATATTTAGATGTTATTGCGGGTGTAGCAAAAGCTTGTAAATTGCTTAGGAGATACATGGCAGCTTTGCCTCTGTCGGCGCCATCTTGTTGTATGACGTGCGTATATATGAAAGCGATTTTGTCTTGCTATGATTTCTAATCTAATTTGTTTGTTTTTAGGTCCGGGAACACAACAAAAAACTAAGAAAAGATGCAAAAAAGAAAGGAGTTGGCAAAAAAGTGAAAAAGGATATTGGAGTTCCCAACAAAGCACCATTCAAAGAGGATATTCTGAGGGAAGCAGAACAGAGGAGGTCAAAGGTGAGGCCATTAACTGTTTTTGGGATAACATCCAGGTACATGTGTGGGCTCATCAATTTCATATTTTAGGGGGCAAAATAATTAGATCTATGATTAATTTGTTTTTACCTTCTCTCTAACCCAGCTTGAAGAAGAAAAGGAGAAAAAGAAGCTTGCCAAGCAACAAGAACGGGCTCAGAAGAGGAAGAAGGAAAACTCTGCCAGCAGGGATGCAGACCCTAAAGCGAAGAAAGCTAGAAAGGTAAAGAAAATGGGTGTGTCAAAGATCATGCCCTCCGTGTAACTTAACACTATTTTAACTCCACTTTTTAACTCCATAGGAGTTACCGTCACAGGAGGTCCTTGTGAAACAGATGGTGGAACAATGTGACCCAAGGAATTCGAAGAAGCACCTTTGTTCAGAATTAAACAAGGTGAGATTATTACATCCACATGTCTGTTGGCATTAAGTCCCAGTTAAGGAAAGGATAGCCCTTGTCTGGCTGAGTTGCTCTGCAAGACAGAGGCTATCATGAAAACATGCCCTACCTGAGTGTCCCAGTGAATCAATATTCATTAGGCTACTCTCATATTTACTCCAGGTGATTGATGCCTCTGACATCATCGTTGAAATCCTAGATGCAAGAGATCCCCTTGGCTGCAGATGCCCACAGCTAGAGGAAGCTGTGCTGAAGGGGGAAGGAAACAAGAAGCTACTATTCCTGTTGAACAAAATAGGTAATAACCTTATGGGAGAACATTCTTTCATGTCAATTATATTTTAAGTTTAACTTCAAAAAGTAGTTAAACTTTAATACCGTAAATTACATTTTCCATCCTTCAGATCTTGTCCCTAAAGAGAATGTGGAGAAGTGGCTACAGTGTCTTCAGCTTGAGTTCCCTGCTGTGGCGTTCAAGGCATCCACACAACAACAGGACAAAACAGTGGTATGTAAATGCAGTACCAAATATTTGAATGGGATTAATTTCACTGACTACTTGGGGGGGTTCCATATTGATGACCAGCTTCAGTCACCTGTGCAGAATGTAGAATATGGGTCATTACTGTGTAGAATATTTATAATTAATGCATTTACATGTTTATTTTTAAACAGCAAGAGAAGAAGGCCAGGTTTGCAGCTCTTAACGGAGTAGTAGACCAGACCAAAGGAGTGGCCTGTTATGGCAGCAGCAGTCTTCTCCAGCTCCTGGGGGACTATGCAAATGCAACAGGGAGAGAGGGCTCACTAAAAGTGGGCTTAGTCGGTAAGTAAATTACTCCCCTAACCATTACTAAATCATGAACAGCATCTTTTCCCTTGATTAGTATGGCTCTCAAGTGGTGTTATTAAAGGGTGGTGGATGAGAAATGATGAGGATTTATGTGAACTATTGATGTCTGTGAAGACTAATAATCCAACTCTGATCTCATACATAGCAATCACAGTGCCCTGTTGGGTACCCTATGTCTGATCTCTTATTTGTGTTCTTTCAGTTTATTTGATCAATTATATCATGACTGCAAGTGCAAATTAGCACATTATGTCTGCTATATCAGGACCCCTTGACAATATGATTAATCTTTAAGGGTTTATCCTGCACAGTATAAATACCCGTTGTCTATGACTTCCACCTCTGATGCCCTCCTCTGTCCCCTCAGGGTTCCCAAATGTGGGGAAGAGCAGTCTGATCAACAGCCTGAAGGGGATGAGGGCCTGTAATGCAGGAGTCCAGAGAGGGATCACCAGGTGTGTGAAGCAGAACCATTTTAATAATTCATGATAGTGATGGGGTCCGTTTTATTCGCAGATGGTGAGGAGTTGTATGAAGCGTGATGAAGTTGAAGATCTCACAAAACCGTGGAGTCTATATTCAATCCAACACTGAGCTTCTTACACTTCATCTGGGTCTTGCCAATTAGGGCAGAACAGTCAAACACTTGGCTATGTCTGTTTTCCTCTATTTGCTCAATGCATGACTGTCATTTGAAGCTTCCCACCTAACACCTGACCCTTGCAGGTGCTTCCAAGACGTCCACATATCTAAGAATGTCAAAATGATTGACAGCCCTGGGATAGTGGCAGCCCAGTCTAACCCAAAAGCTGCCATGGCGCTGAGGAGTCTCCAGGTGGAGGATAAGCAGGAGACTGTTCTAGAGGCCGTCAGGACCCTGCTCAAACAGTGCAACAAGCAACAGGTGAGACGGCGGAGATCCCTGCTACTCACTTGGGCTCCCGAGTGGTGCAGCAGTCTAAGGGACTGCATCTCAGTGCTAGAGGTGTCACTACTGACCCTGGTTCAATCCCAGGCTGTATCCCAACCGGCTGTGATATGGGAGTCCCATAGGGCGGTGCACAATTGGCCCAGCATTGTTAGGGTTTGGCCTGGTGTAGACCGTCATTGTAAATAAGAATTTGTTCTTAATGGACTTGCCTAGTTAAATAAAACTGGTGTAAGGACATTTTACTGGCAAGTTTAAGATCAAGGCCTAGCTCTTCTGAGCATACTGATAGGTAATCATGGACTTTGTCTTTCAGGTAATGCTTCAGTACAATGTTCCAGACTTTAGAAACTCCCTGGAGTTTTTATCCTTTTTTGCCAAGAAGCGTGGATTTTTACAGAAGGGTGGTGTCCCCAACACAGAACTGGCTGCCTCTACCTTCCTCAATGATTGGACAGGGTTAGTGTTGTCATCGTAACAATTTGTTACCCATTTATATTCAGGCTAGCATGGGAAATGAGGATAATTAACGCAATTCTTGAATTTAAGTGAAGACTTCTAATCCAACTCTGATCCCACTGCTGAGCCAGGCGGAGTACCTTGCCTGGAAACTAGAATATTTATTTTATATACCAATAAATTATATATTTTCAGTGCAAAGCTGAGTTACCACTGCAAAGCCCCTGAGAAGCCAAGCCTTGCCCCATACCTCTCTGAAGACATTGTAAGAGAGATGCAGAAGGGGTGGGACTTGGACAAGTTGCGGAAAGGCAACGAGGAGACTCTAAGAAGTATGTTAATTCTATTAGAGAAAATACTAAATAGTTTCATTTTACAGTAATGAGTGTGTTGTGTGATTATGACTGACCCACTCTCCTCCCAGGTGTAAAGTTCCCAAACCAGGCCAGCAGCATTGTCCTCCTGTCTAAAGGCCCCACCGCCGGAGTGCTGAGTGACGTTGTTGAGGACATACCTGCTCCAGAGCCCACTGAGGAAGATATGGAGGGTAGCTGTGAAAACAAAGAGGTAGCTGAACATTTTTAGCCTGATGAATCAGATAAAAGTAGTCTGTGCTATCATGGAAATGAGGACAAAAACGCAAGTCTGATTTTAAAGTGAAGACTTCTAATCCAACTCTGATCCCCTGCTGAGCGAGTACCTCGCCTGTAATCAATAATCAAATGCATTTTTTGGTAAACACCTAAACCAAATATCTTTTCAGGGCAAAGCTGAGTTACTACTGCAATATCTTCCTCTTAATTTCAGGCTGGTGGGGTTAAAGAGGTGTCTGAGGAAGTGACTGCGGAAACAGATGAACCACAAATAAAGACACCAGTCACAAGTAAATCAATAAAAAAGAGAACCAGCTTCATTCCTGTTACATGCCTAGTTAATGTAGAGTTAGTCTGTGTGGAAATGAGGACAATAACGCAAGTCTGAATTTCAAGTGAAGACTTCTAATCCAACTCTGATCCACTGCTGAGCCAGACGGAGTACCTTGCCTGGAATCTATTATGAAATTAGATTTTTTGTATTTCAGGGCAACACTTAATTCTTGTTACATTCCCAAACAAGTGTTGTCAATGTCACTGAAGAAATTATTTATCTTTTGCAGACAAACAAGCAAAGGTGAGGTTACAGGTTCCTGTCCCAGTCAACATTGACCTCTCCTCAGTCCACACAGATGACACCTATGACTTCAACACAGATTTTAAATGAACATCTGTCCTTTGTTTCTCAAGTCTTTTCCTTGTCACATCTAAACTGTACTGGCACCATCTGTTCTGTAAACCTGTGTGACGGAAAATCTTATTTTAGTGGCTTAAATAATCCTTGGTTCTTGGTAAAGAGGAGAGGGTCATGTCACCTCCCCCTCATATAAGGACCATCTGGCAGAACATGTTCTATAGGTTAAGATGTTGCCGGAACCAACCCAATGAACTATGCAACGTGTCGGTAAACAGTATGAGTTCCTGACAGACTTGTACGATGATGCATCAAGTTTGTTAGAACCTCTCCAGTTAAATTATTTATCCCTGTGTAGAATTTCCATGAATTAGAATCAAGTGACTGTTTAAGGCCTCTGTGTGGATGTAACCTGTATAATGAGTTGGTAAATGGTTTGCCTTTTGAGTACAGGTCCATGTGAATTATTGTATATAGCCTCAAAACAAATAAATTGTTCCATAATTTCCCCAAGTGCTTTCATTCCAGTAATTGTTAAAATGGTGTTAACATAACCAAGACTCCAGGTAGTTGACTTGGTTTTATTAAGCTTCTTTTACAAAAGGATGACACATTTTGAATATTTATCTGCTAGAATAATCCTTTGTACAAAGTAGAGTAGAAAAATAAGCCCTGACTGACTTGTAACAGCTGTAAGCAATCACCACATCAGGAGGCGTGTAGCGGTTGAGAATACTTTAAAATAAAAACCATAGTGTGGTTTTGATTCCCACGGGCAACCAGTATGAGAATGTATGCACTAAGTGTCAATGATGTAAATATGCTATTGCACATGTATTGATACCATAGTGGTTTATGTATACCATTATATCCATCCTTTGCAAAATGCAATCAAGAGAAAGGATAGTAGGCTTCAAGCTTGTTTATAACTATTTGTGTAAAGTTTAGTGTTGTGGTAGTGATATACAAAAGAGTTAAAGTGCGAGACAACCAGCAGTAACAAGGATCAAAGTAAAAGTCTAAGGAAAGAGGCAATCTTGGCAAATTGTTAGAGGGCTCGTTCCTGAACACAGGCACATGATTATCTTGTCTCATGAAGCTAAGCATAGAACCATTGGCGCATCTCAACAGTCTTATGTAGCTGCATCTGCATTGATGTGACAGAAGACCACTAAGCTATTGATGTATCGTATGACACATTTCCATCTAACATGCCGCTGTCTCCGCCTGAGATCTACATCATCACTGGAATGGGCTTGCATCACGTTAGGGTTCCTGAGAAGTCACTGGGTGGACAGGTAGAGGCAGACTAGCTGTCGTCTGGTCACATCCCTGCTTTAGTCTACTTGTCCCCTGCATGTTTCCGAACTGGATGGAATTTACGCATGGGGTCCTGAATATACCACTTGTCCCAGACTTCGGTGAATGAAGAGGTCCTGGACCATGGTTTGTAATGTCCGTTCCAATGAAGGAGTTTGGCAGCTTTCACAAACTGGGGAGAGTAGCGGTTTCCAGCACCAGTAGCCCCTGAAAATAGAGCAATACTGAGTTTCTATGCAAACAAAGGCCAATAGCTCGCTAGTTTATAGGACTATAAACTGTACAAGCCAATAAATTAGGCTGCCAGTCAGAAAGGGCAATGATGATACTGTAACAACCTTTGTTTGTACTTTATTATACAACATTGCATCACTAAGTGTGCCAGGGCTGTCTGCAGCTCATTGTTGGGGAAACATGGAGACAGACAGCAAACCCTGAACAGTTCCTCCTCAACTTCTCTTACCCCCACACATGTGCTCTCTCTCCACTGCAAGTGCAAAAACATTGGTGGGAAAACAGCTGTTGGCTCAGTGGGGAAACTCGCTACATTATATGAAGTCTGATATGAAGGCTATCTAATCAAATACTATGGTCTGTCGAGAAATGTATAACAGTTCTTACCTAGGTGTCTGACGTGCCACATGGGGTCGATGCTGGAGTGGTGTTTGTAGAAGACAATGAGCAGGGGAGGTGTGGTAATACTCTCTGCCAGGGTCTTACTGTAGAGGTCCTCTCTGACAATGGAATACAATTAAAGCAAATAAACTCAAACTGAGTGCTTTACAATAGTCTACAATCTGTGGGAGGTTTTTTTCATCTCTGGAGGGCTGTGGGAATTCTGACACTATGGTTGTGTGGCCCTCCAGGTGACTTACTGTGCGTTGAGCTCCATCCAGTGTTCCAGTTGGTTGGTGATGTTCTGACGCTTCCACTCCGTCAGGTTGGCCACGATCACTCCAGGATTAAAGGAACACGTGTTAGCTCTCATGCCCAGCTTCTTGATGGCCTCTTTTTTAAAGTCCAGGAAGCCAATGTAATTGTTCTAAAGGAATACATACTTGAGAAGATTAAATCATTGCCAATATTTGATATGACACAAAGTACAAAAAAATATGCTTTCACATCATTAGTTTTTATACAGAGGCTTTAATCACTTTTTTTGTTGTCTACAGCTGGTGTTATGTACCTGGTTCCCGGCCCCTCGAACGATGCCCTTTGCGGATGCAGAATCACAGTCGTCTGAGAACGCAGCTGCGTGACCAGACTTTAGGCTTGTGTCAAAAAGCTCTTGGATGTCCCCTGCAAACATGTTTACTTCTCATTCTTTATTCTCTTTCAGTTAAGAAATAATCTTACTGTGCAAAACATTATCATGTTCAGTTAAGAGCTACCTTGTACAATGATGTCGTCATCCAAATAAATGGCCTTTTCTGCATCTGGTATGAATACCGGCATGTAAAATCTGGCAAAGGTCAACTAAAACAAAACAAATAAAGCAAACGAGTAGTATTAATATTAACAGCAGTATGTATATTGTGTCATTTTGGAGTAACTTTTATTGTAAATAAGAATAGAATAAACAGTTCTCCCGATATGGATGAAAATACCCTCAAATTTAAATAAAACTGTGTCACATACCATGAAATGCTTACTTACAAGCCCTTAACCAACAATAAGGTTCAAGAAAGAGTTAAGAAAATATTTACCAAATAAACTAAAGATGAGTCTGCACTTAACCTCATAGTCATTGTATCATTTCAAATTCAAAATGCTAGACTACAGAGCCAAAATAAATTGTCACTGTCCCAATACTTTAGGAGCTCACTGTATTATCTATGAATATCAACATCTATAATAGATGTGGTCTGCCTCACCGGTTTCACAGAGTCAAGCTTCTGAGGATTTTTGGTAATCTTCCCATTGAGAAGTTGGGGCTCAAATATGATGATCTTGTGCTTGACATTGTTAAGCTGAGTCTTAGTCATCCACACTCTGGGGATTGAAATGGGCATTAAAAACGCTAACATCATTCAGCCTCAAACAAGTCTCTGTTGTGCTTTTTATTAACAGCATGGCAGAGGTAACGTGTTAATCACTCACTTGAGGTGATCCACAGTGTCATTCATGGTCACAATGTTGAACACAATGTTGGCTTTGCTGTTCTGGTAGACACTGTTCATGGCAGCCACCACAGCTCCCAGTCTCTCCTCTGCAGCAGTAATGACCACTGGGATCTTCTCCCCAGTTCTCACAAGGTCTGGTCTGAGCTCAGGAGAAAACTCAGACTCAAATGGCAGAATCATACCTGGCACTGCATCTGTAAGAAGAACATTCAGTTCAGTTTAGATCAGGGTGATCTGTAATGCAGTCAGTGGTATAAAGACCACACAATGCAGAACACTACACATATCCATCAGCACCCTAAATGTTGTATGAGAAAACAGAGTGTTTAAAAATTGCATCCACTACCAGATATGGAAACATTTACCTGGATTCTCACTTCTAAGGAAGTCATTGAGATTCAGGAGATTCCGTTGCACGATGATCAGAAATGCTACTGCCAGCAGCACAAGGATGGCCACATTTACTGAAAAATACAGAGCAGGGAGAAGAAAGGGCTGTCTCTTAAGATGTTCTCATCCTAAGGCCAGAGGATGGTGATATTGAGTCGTTTCATCTTGCATTGCTTTTGGACAGTAAGATGAAACGACTCAATATCGCCATCTGCTGGCCTTTGGACTTACTCTTTAGATGTTCTCACCTTACTGAAGAAAAGTGTTCCATACAGTTCAGTCTCGGATCCCCTTCCTGACAACACTGAACACTAATTATAGCACCATAGAAATGAAAACAAAAATATATTTTAAGCTTCTTGAATTGTTTGTCCCCTCATGTAATTCTCACAGAAGCTACTTTATGTCACAAAAAATGATCCCAACACTTTCCTTGACTGCTGTACGATGACTTGGACATGATTTGGCATGAAAATGAAGAGGGTCCTCACAAATCACATTTGTATCCACTGGTTAAGAGAGTAAAATCATACCATATTAAAAAAAATCACAACAGCTGTGATGGCAACAGTAATTTTCTTTACAATTTAAAAAATGCCAACAGATCATTTGTTCGTTTGACAGTGGGATCTTTTTGTTTCTGTAAAATTAATTATGCGAGAAATGGCAGTGGATAATTTTCCTTTCAAAATACAACACACCTTTGTGTGTCAGGGAAAAAGTATGGAGTAAAGAAATACATTAATTTCTTTAGGAATGTAGTGAGGTAAAAGTCAAAGTTGACAAAAATATAAATAGTAAAGTACAGATAATCCCCCCAAAAACGACTTAAGTAGTACTTTAAAGTAGTTTTAAACCACTGGGTGACGTGATTATCTTGAATCCAAGAAGGTGTAGCAGTCAAACGTCTGTCCTTCATCTTGTCCCATGTATATATCATTTTATATATTTTTCTTTGCATATATTTTCTAAACCTCGACTTCAAAATACTCTCCTGCAACCCGCCTCACCCAATGTGGTGTGGATCTGTTTTTTCTAAAGTATTTTTATTTACCTCGGAACCAGAATTCCCCAACAGAAGCTAGCCAGCTCACTAGCTACTAGCTAGTAGTCAGCTAACCACCGCTAGCAGTCATCAGCTAACCTTCAGCCCAGAAACCTCTCGTCAGTTCGTACAATGCGATTCATACCGGACCTATTTTCTCTCCATATCACTGGATTCCTACCGCAAGCTCTGAACCTTTTCACCTGGATCATCGCAGCTAGCTAGCTGCAATCCAAGTGACTACTCCTGGCTAACATGTGTCCCGAAGCGAGCACCAATTAGCCTGGAGCTAGCCCAAGCTAGACCCATCTCCCGGCTAGCTGAAGAGGCCCATCAGCCACTCCTGGGCTACAATACCCGGACCCCTTCTTCTACCGGTACGGGGCACCGAACACCGCCGATCCTTCACGACTGGACAACCGACATAATATGCTCGAGGGGGTACTCAGCTGGCCCCTACGTCGCAACGTCCCCTGAATGCTAGCCTGCTAGCTGTCTAGAGCATATCGGGCTGTTAGCTAACAGGCCCATTGGCCAATTTCTCGGGCCACTATACCTTTTTTTCCAATTGGCCTAGGCCCCTTTTACTCAACGAAGCCCTGCTTATCCATCACAACTGGACTACAGATGTAATCTGCCAGAGTTCCCCCCCCAACAGGCCCCTCCATCACGATGTCCCCTGAATGTCATCTGCTAGCTGTCCAGAGCATATTGGGCTGTTAGCTGAATAGATCCATCAGTCAATTTCTTGGGCCATTATACCCATTCTCCCAATTGGACTTGGACCCCTCTGCTACTCGGAACCCTACTAATCCACCACGACTGGTCTATCGACATCACCACACGCAGAGGCTAAAAGAGACGTCCCTCTAAGGCCCTTCTGCTAGCCCCAACCTGCTAGCTGTCTAAGTCGCCATGTCTCCAGCCAGCACAACCACTCACTGGACCCCTATGAGCACTCGGCTACACATGCCTCTCCCTAATATCAATATGCCTTGTCCATTACTGTCCTGGTTAGTGATAGTCTTATTTCACTGTAGAGCCTCTAGCCCTGCTCAATATGCCTTAACCTACCATTTAGTTCCACCTCCCACATATGCGGTGACATCACCTGGTTTAAACGTCTCTAGAGACAATATCTTGCTCATCATTACTCAATGCCTAGGTTTACCTCCAATGTACTAACATTCTACCATACCTGTCTGTACAGTCATGGCCAACAGTTGAGAATGACACAAATATTAATTTCCAAAGTTTGCTGCTTCAGTGTCTTTAGATATTTTTGTCAGATGTAACTATGGAATACTGAAGTGTAATTACAATCGTTTCATAAGTGTCAAAGGCTTTTATTGACAATTACATGAAGTTGAAGCAAAGAGTCAATATTTGCAGTGTTGCCCCTTCTTTTTCAAGACCTCCGCAATCCGCCCTGGCATGCTGTCAATTAACTTCTGGGCCACATCCTGACTGATGGCAGCCCATTATTGCATAATCAATGCTTGGAGTTTGTCAGAATTTGTGGGGTTTTGTTTGTCCACCCGCCTCTTAAGGATTGACCACAAGTTCTCAATGGGATTAAGGTCTGGGGAGTTTCCTGACCATGGACCCAAAATGTCAATGTTTTGTTCCACTTATGGCAAGGTGCTCCATCATGCTGGAACAAAGGCATTGTTCGTCACCAAACTGTTCCTGGATGGTTGGGAGAAGTTACTCTTGGAGGATGTGTTGGTACCATTCTTTATTCGTGGCTGTGTTCTTAGGCAAAACTGTGCGTGAGCCCACTCCCTTGGCTGAGAAGCAACCCCACACATGAATGGTCTCAGGATGCTTTACTGTTGGCATGACACAGGACTGATGGTAGCGCTCACCATGTCTTCTCCGGACAAGCTTTTTTCCGGATGCCCCAAACAATCGGAAAGGGGATTCATCAGAGAAAATGACTTTACCCCAGTCCTCAGCTGTCCAATCCCTGTACCTTTTGCAGAATATCAGTCTGTCCGTGATGTTTTTCCTGGAGAGAAGTGGCTTCTTTCCTGCCCTTCTTGACACCAGGCCATCCCCCAAAAGTCTTTGCCTCATTGTGCGCGCAGATGCACTCACACCTGCCTGCTGCCATTCCAGAGCAAGCTCTGTACTGGTGGTGCCCCGATCCTGCAGCTGAATCAACTTTAGGAGATGGTCCTGGCGCTTGCTGGACTTTCATGGGCGCCCTGACGCCTTCTTCACAACAATTGTACCCCTCTCCTTGAAGTTCTTGATGATCCGATAAATGGTTGATTTAGGTGCAATCTTACTGGCAGCAATATCCTTGCCTGTGAAGCCCTTTTTGTGCAAAGTAATGATGACGGCACGTGTTTCCTTGCAGGTAGCCATGGTTGACAGAGGAGAACAATGATTCCAAGCATCACCCTCTTTTTGAAGTTTCCAGTCTGTTATTCGAACTCAATAAGCATGACAGAGTGAGCTCCAGCCTTGTCCTCGTCAAAACTCACACCTGTGTTAACAAGAGAACCACTAGTCCTTTTGTGGCAGGGCTGATATGCAGTGGGAATGTTTTTGGGAAATTCAGTTCATTTGCATGGCAAAGAGGGACTTTGCAATTAATTGCAATTCATCTGATCACTCTTCAGACTGTGAAAATAAATATGTGTGTCATTCTCAAAACTTTTGGCCACAACTGTACATTTTGCCTTGAATCGAGTCTATCGTGGCCAGAAACCTGCTTCTTTTACTCTCTGTTCCGAACATACTAGATCACCAGTTCTGATAGCCTTTAGCAGTACCCTTATCCTACTCCTCCTCTGTTCTTCTGGTGATGTAGAGGTTAATCCAGGCCCTGCAGTGCCTAGCGCCACTCCTACTCCCCAGGTGATCTCATTTGTTGACTTCTGTAACCGTAAAAGCCTTGGTTTCATGCAAGTTAACATTAGAAGCTTACTCCCTAAGTTTGTTTTATCCACTGCTTTAGCACACTCTGCCAACCCGGATGTCGTAGCCGTGTCTGAATCCTGGCTTAGGAAGACCACCAGAAACCATGACAGTTCCATCCCTAACTATAACATTTTCCAACAAGATAGAACTGCCAAATGAGCTGGTGTTGCAATCTACTGCAAAGATAGCCTGCAGAGTTCTGTCTTACTATCCAGGTCTGTACCCAAACAATTTGAGCTTCTACTTTAAAAAAAATCCACCTTTCCAGAAACAAGTCTCTCACCGTTGCCGCTTGCTATAGACCACCCTCTGCCCCCAGCTGTGCCTTGGACACCAAATGTGAATTGAATGCCCCCCATCTATCTTCATAGCTCGTGCTGCTAGGTGACCGAAACTGGGACATGCTTAACACCCCGGCCATCCTACAATCTAAGCTTAATGCCCTCAATCTCACAAAATATCAATGAACCCACCAGGTACAACCCCAAATTCATAAATACAGGCACCTTCATAGATATTCCGAACCAACTTGCCCTTCAAAATACACCTCTGCTGTTTTCAACCAAGATCTCAGCGATCACTGTCTCATTGCCTGCATCCGTAATGGGTCTGCGGTCAAACAACCAACTCTCATCACTGTCAAACGCTCCCTAAAACACTTCAGCGAGCAGGCCTTTCTAATCGACCTGGCCCGGGTATCCTGGAAGGATATTGACCTCATCCCGTCAGTAGAGGATGCCTGGCTATTCTTTAAAAAGTGCCTTCCTCACCGTCTTAAATAAGCATGCCCCATTCAAAAAAAATTAGAACCAGGAACAGATATAGCCCTTGGTTCTCTCCAGAACTGACTGCCTTTGACCAGCACAAAACCAAACTGTGGCGTTCTGCATTAGCATCGAAAAGCCCCCGTGATATGCAACTTTCAGGGAAGATCGAAACCAATACACACAGGCAGTTAGGAAAGCTAAGGCTAGCTTTTTCAAGTAGAAATTTGCATCCTGTAGCACAAACTCCAAAATGTTCTAGGACACTGTAAAGTCCATGGAGAATAAGAGCACGTCCTCCCAGCTGCCCACTGCTCTGAGGCTAGGAAACACTGTCACCACTGATAAATCCACTATAATTGAGAATTTCAATAACCATTTTTCTACGGCTGGCCATGCTTTCCACCTGGCTACCCCTACCCCGGTCAACAGCCCTGCACCCTCCACAGAAACTCATCCAAGCCTCCCCATTTCTCCTTCACCCAAATCCAGATAACTGATGTTCTGAAAGAAATGCCAAATCTGGACCCCCACAAATCAGACGGGCTAGACAATCTGGCCCCTCTCTTTCTAAAATGATCTTCCGAAATTGTTGCATCCCCTATTACTAGCCTGTTCAACCTCTTTCGTATCGTCTGACATCCCCAAAGATTGGAAAGCTGCCGCGGTTAACCCGCTCTTCAAAGGGGGAGACACTCTAGACCCAAACTGCTACAGACCTATATCTATCCTACCCTGTCATTCCAAGGTCTTCGAAAGCCAAGATAAACAGATCACTGACCATCTCGAATCCCACCGTACCTTCTCTACTATACAATCTGGTTTCAGAGCTGGTCATGGGTGCACCTCAGCCACGCTCCAAGGTCCTAAACGATATCATAACCACCATTGATAAGAGACATTACTGTGCAGCCGTATTCATCGACCTGGCCAAGGCCTTCGACTCTGTCAATCACCACATTCTTATTGGCAGACTCAACAGCCTTGGTTTCTCAAATGATTGCCTCGCCTGGTTCACCAACTACTTCTCTGATAGAGTTCGGTGTGTTAAATCGGAGGGCCTGTTGTCCGGACCTCTGCAGGGGGTCTCTATGGGGGTGCCACAGGGTTCAATTCTCGGGCCGACTCTCTTCTCTGTATACATCAATAACGTTGCGCTTGCTGCTGGTGATTCTCTGATCCACCTCTACGCAGACGACACCCTTCTGTATACCTCTGGCCCTTCTTTGGAGACTGTGTTAACTAACCTCCAGACGAGCTTCAATGCCATACAACTCTCCTTCCATGTCCTCCAACTGCTCTTAAATGCAAGTAAAACTAAATGCATGCTCCTCAACCGATCGCTGCATGCACCTGCCCGCCCGTCCAACATCACTACTCTGGACAGTTCAGACTAAGAATATGTGGACAACTACAAATACCTAGGTGTCTGGTTAGACTGTAAACTCTCCTTCCAGACTCACATTAAGCATCCCCAGTCCAAAATTAAATCTAGAATTGACTTCATATTTTGCAACCAAGCATCCTTCACTCATGCTGCCAAACATACCCTCGTAAAACTGACCCTCCTACCGATCCTCGACTTCGGCTCCAAGTTATCTACAAGTCTCTTCTAGGTAAAGCCCTGCCTTATCTCTGCTCACTGGTCACCATAGCCGCACCCACCCGTAGCACGCGCTCCAGCAAATATATCTATTTATTGCCTTACCTCCCTTATCGTACCTCATTTGCACACTGTATATATACTTTTTTTTTTACTGTATTATTGACTGTATGTTTGTTTATTCCATGTGTAACTCTGTGTTGTTGTATGTGTCGAACTGCTTTGCTTGATCTTTGCCAGGTCGCAGTTGTAAATGAGAACTTGTTCTCAACTAGCCTTCCTGGTTAAATAAAGGTGAAAGAAAAAGAAAAAATTAGATGCTGACTGCCGTTTGACAAATAAAAATATTCTTATCCATAATAATCTCATCATGTATACTAGTTTACCCGCACAGCATACCTGCACTGTATCTGAGAGCTGATGGCTAGAGCGCATGTACCGAGACCAAAGTAGGCACAATTACTATTTAATTCAACAGTTTGTGACAAGTTGAAAATGCGATGACAAGTATTTAATTTATTTTTTTACTCCGCTTTTTCTCCACAATTTTGCCATATCCAAATTGGTAGTTGCAGTCTTGTCTCATCGCTGCAACTCCCTTACGGACTCGGGAGAGGCGAAAGTCCAGAGCTGTGAGTCCTCCGAAAAAAAACCTGCCAAGCCGTACAATGCACACTTAACCCGGAAGCCAGCCGCACCAATGTGTCGGAGGAAACACCATACACCTGGCGACCATGTCAGCGTGCATGCGCCCGGCCCGCAACACAAGAGTCGCTAGAGCACGATGGGACAAGAACATCCCTGCCGGCAAAACCCTCCCCTAACCCAGAAGACGCTGGGCCAATTTTGCATCTCCTCACGGGTCTCCCAGTCGCGACACAGCCCGGTATCAAACCAGGATCTGTAGTAACACAGCCAGCACTGCCTTAAACTGCTGTGCTACTCGAGAGGCCCTCGGTACATGAAAACGTAAGCAAAAAAATACATGTGCACTGCATCATCCCACACTGATTTAATCTGCAACAAGTAAATTCAGTGGAAACACCATGGTGGTAAAACGTGCATATTCTCTTTTTGCGTTTTAAAAAAATATTCACATGAAAATGTGTCACCAATTGGAAGGAAACCTTGTTACTGTGAGGATATTAATAGTAAGATGTGCAATGCCATTTTGCTTCAACATTTGATTTATTTACTTGGGAAAAGCATCCCTTTTCTAAAAGTGACATTTAATTAAATAACTAAAATAGTGTAAACTGCAGCCACTTTATTTCCCCTCATAGTTTGTTTGCCTAAGCATGACCATCATACACACCAAATTTTACCAAACATGGCTTTTTTTCTTCTTCAGTAAATGGAATGTGTGGGGGGGCTAGTTACCCCACATTGTTGCAAATGTATGTAATGTAACAACACTGACCTCTCCGTAATGACATCGCGTCGTCATCTGCTGCTCTCCTTGTTAGCCTGCACAGAAAGTAAACGAAGTAATGAAGCAGAATATGTAATAATGAGCCATACAGAAAACGAAGTACTTTGATTTATAACGGAGAATTTACCACCGTCTCACAAATAAGCACATGCACAAATGGGATGGATCTGCTATGAATAAACCAAGTCAAATTCGTTTTAAAATAATATATAAACACATGCCTCCTACTCACAGACATAAAATAAAAAAATCACATCAAAAGCCAAAGTGCCAACTCAACATCAACAAGTCTGTCGCCCGTGAATGGTTGTTGCTAGTTAACACAGCCACAAAGTCATAAACCCCGCCCATTTCTACAATTTCTCTTCTTAAAATATTTTAAACCTAACCCAAACCTTAACCACACTGCTAACCTTATGCCTAACCATAACCACAAATGAACACCAAAAAGCTCATTTTAGTTTTAAGAATTTTTATAGGCAATTTTTACTTTGTATATGTGCTATCTAGTGGAAAACCCCGTTCCATTGAATGGCCGGTAAAGATAGTTGCCTACGTATTTGCCTGTATTTAAATCGCGAAGTCTAACGTAGAATAATGATACATTCCAAAGGAGTTCACTGTCACAACATCAGTTTAACGTTGAATTTGATCAGTATTTAGATATTTGTATGTCGTATATGAAGTGGGATTGCTTGATAAACGGACGAGAAGCACAGTGTGAAGCTTCACAAGCATCGCGCTTCAATCAGGGGAGAACGACTGCCCCCCCCATTAAAGGCAACCGCATTACTGCAGGGTTCAACAGGCATTGTATGCAGAAAAGAGGATCCCGGTTATAGTGAATGGACAAATGTCGATCTTCGTGGTCAGTCTTTGTGTAAATATATTTATATATATTTTTTAAACCAATCATGGTACCAATAATAGCTTCTAATGAACCAGATGTATGTATTTGAACCGATTATTTTAAAATCCACACGTTCTGCTCGCTTGAGTTAGAATACCTCTTTAGAGTTTAATATATTTTTCGTGTCTATTTACCATGACAAACCATTGCTGGCACTAAGACCACACTCAACAAGCTGTTTAAGGGCCATAAGCAAACATGAAAATGCTCTGAAACGGTTGCTAAGCCACAGGACTGTTTTGCTAGCACAGACTGGAATATGTTTCAGGATTCATCCGATGGCATTGCGGAGTTTACCACATCAGTCACCGGCTTCATTAATAAGTGCATCAATGATGTTGTCCCCACAGTGACCGTACATATCCCAACCAGAAGCCATGGATTACAGGCAACATCCGCACTGAGCTAAAGGCTAGAGCTGCCGCTTTTAAGGAGCGGGACACTAATCCGGATGCTTATATAGAACTCCTGCTACGACCTCCGACGGGCCATCAAACAGGCAAAGCATCAATAGAGGACTAAGTTCAAATCCTAACACGCTGGCTCTGACGATCGTCGGATGTGGCAGGACTTGAAAACTCACAGATTACAAAGCGAAACACAGTCACCAGCTGCACACTGACAGGAGCCTACAAAATGAGCTAAATGCCTTCAGTGCTCACTTCGAGGCAAGCAACACCGAACAATGCATGAGAGCACCAGCTGTTCCGGTTGACTGTGTAATCATGCTGTCCATAGCCGATATGAGTAATTTAATTTAAACAGGTTAAAATTCACAGGGCCAGATGGATTACCAGAACGCGTACTCAGAGCATGCGCTGACCAGCTGCCAAGTGTCTTCACTGACATTTTCAACCTCTCCCTGACCCAGTCTGTATCCACCACACTGACCCAATCCACCACGCTGACCCTCAACATGGGCTGCCTCAGGGGTGTGTGATTAGTCCTCTCCTGTACTCCCTGTTCACTCATGACAGCGTGGCCATGGACGACTCCAATACCATCATTAAGTCTGTTGACTAAACAGTATGGTGGAAGGACAACAACCTCTCCCTCAATGTCAGCAAGACAAGGAGCTGATCGTGGACTACAATCAACAAAGGGCAGAGCACACCTCAATTCTCTTCCCCCTCAGGATGCTGAAAAGATTTGGCATGGGCCCACATACCTTAAAAAATGTTGACAGGTGCACCATTGAGAGCCTCTTGAATGGCTGCATCAACCCTTGGTATGGCACCTGCTTTACATTCGACCGCAAGGCGCTTCAGAGGTTAGTGCTTACGGCCCAGAATATCACTGGGGCTGAGCTCCCTGCCATTCAGGCGGTGTCAGAGGAAGTCCCTAAAAATGGTCAAAGACTCCAAACACCCAAGTCATAGACTGTTCTCTCTGCCACCTCACGGTAAACAGAAATAACTTATTTAAATAAGTATTCAGACCCTTCGCTATGAGACTCAAAATTGAGCTCAGGTGCATCATGTTTCCATTGATCATCCTTGAGAGTCCACCTGTGGTAAAATCAATTGATTTGACATGATTTGGAAAGGCACACACCTGTTTATATAAGGTCTGACAGTTGACAGTACATGTCAGGGGAAAAAACAAGCCATGAGGCCGAAGGAATTGTCCGTAGAGTTTTGATACAGGATTGGGTCGAGGCACAGATCTGGGGAAGGGTACCAAAAGGGTACCAAAACATTTCTTTAGCATTGAAGGTCCCCAGGAACACAGTGGCCTCATGGCATCATTCTTAAATAGAAGATGTTTGGGACCACCAAGACTCTTCCCAGAGCTGGCCGCGGCCAAACTGAACAATCGGGGGAGAAGTGCCTTGGTCAGGGAGGTGACCAAGAACCCAATGGTCACTCTCACACAGCTCCAGAGTTCCTCTGTAGAGATGGGAGAACCTTCCAGAAGGACAACCATCTCTGCAGCACTCCACTAATCAGGCCTTTATGCTAGAGTGGCCAGATGGAAGCCACTCCTCAGTAAAAGACACATGACATCCTGCTTGGAGTTTGCCAAAAGGCACCGATAGACAAGATTTTCTGGTCTGATGAAACCAATATTGAACTCCTTTCCCTGAATGACAAGCGTCACGCCTGCAGGAAACTTGGCACCATCCCTACGGGAAGCATGGTGGTGGCAGCATCATGCTGTGGGGATGTTTTTCAGTGGCAGGGACTGCGAGACTAGTCAAGATCAAGGGAAAGATGAAAGGAGCAAAGTACAGAGAGATCCTTGATGAAAACCTGCTCCAGAGTGCTCAGGACCTCAGACTGGGGTGAAGGTTCACCTTCCAACAGGACAACGACCCTAAGCACACAGCCAAGAAAACGCAGCAATGGCTTCGGGACAAGTCTCTGAATGTCCTTGCATGGCCCAGCCAGAGCCTGGACTTGAACCCGATCGAATATCTCTGGAGAGACCTGTAATATTCATATGTGTAAACCTACTGAATTGTAATTGGATGCATTTTACCTTCGTATCATATTGTGCTATGATTGGTTAATAGCACCCAGGTGGTGAGGTTATCTTCAGTTGATCACGGTATGAGACACGTGAACATGCCAGTTATAGCTAGCTAATAAAGAGTTACATTTATAAATATCCTGTTGTACTGCATTTTATTATTTTGTACAAAGCATGCAAATCAAGACATGGTGTCAGAGTAAAAGGACTAAAAGATGGATTTTGCTGGAGTTCCTTCACCTCGAATGGACTGAGAGTCTACAAACCTACCCGATGCATGGTGCAAGTTCAAACAGCATGTGGAGCTAATGTTCACGGGTCCTCTGAAGGAAACAGGAGAAGAGGAAAAGTGCAACTACCTGCTCCTCTGGATCGGTGAAAAAGGGAGATATTTACAACACATCGACACTTACCGAGGCTGAATCAAAGGTACTGAAAACATACTACGATCGTTTTGAAGCATATGTTGTGCCGAAGACCAATAGGAATTTCACTAGGTATAAATTCCATGAGAAAATACAGGGAGCTAGCGAATCGTTTGAACAGTTTGTAACTGAGCTGCATCTGCTTGTGAAAGACTGTGATTATGCAAACCAGGATGAGATGGTCAGGGACCGTATTGTATTTGGAATACTCTAACTGCGAGTGAGAGAGAAACTTTTTAATGTTGGGTCTGAGCGAATGCTGGGCAAAGCTATCGACATAGCCATATCTCATGAGCTAGCACAGGTTTAGATGAAAACCATTTTGGGCGAAAGCACGAGCACATCACGTTTACAAGCAGTCCACACAGTCAGGTAGACATCAAAGCAAACCTCTAGTGCCCAGAGAGCGTGCTTCAGAACGAGAGACAGAACTCCGTGAAAAAACAGTACACTCAGTGAGTGAAGATGAAATGTCAATCAAAGAATCAAATGCTGATGAACTGTTTATTGATTCAGTGACAGAAAAATCAAATATCAGAGACAGACCCTTTGCTGACATTGAGATAGGAAAACAAGGCACATAGCTAAAGTTCAAACTAGACACTGGTGTGCAAGTAAACATTATTCCTCTGAATAAGTACTGCAGCTTGACATCTGAGTGCGAGCTACAGCCCACCACGTGCAGACTGACTGGTTATGATGGTAAACAGCTCGCAGTAAAAGACACATGCACTTTCAAATGCAAATATAAGGGAAGTGACATGATTTTGGACTTTTACATCGTTGACACTCGAGCACTTGCAGTGCTAGGTCTTAAAGCATGTTTAGACATGGACCTCATCAAGCTAGTTTTATCAGTGACAGCACCAGTAGAGACAGAATATATAATGGAGGAGTTTGCTGATGTTTTTACAGGAATAGGATTACTCCCAGGAGAATGTACCATTCACCTTGTCCCAGACGCAACCCCTGTGGTCTACCCACCGAGAATGATTCCCCTTGCTCTCCGTGCCCGTCTGAAGAAAGAGTTGGATTCCATAGAGCAATCTGACATAGTCACCAAGGTTACAGAACCGACAGATTGGGTAAACGTGTTAGTGGTGGTGGAGAAACCACGCACAGGCAAGCTTAGAGTATGTCTTGAACCAAGAGACTTGAACAAGGCTATCAAACCCCCCTTTTACCTTTTAACAAAGCTAAATGGTATCACACACAAGCTAGCAGGAGCACGCTACTTCAGTGTCATGAAAGCCAGGGCAGGCTACTGGGCTATCAAGCTCACAGAAGAGTTATCTAAGCTTACAATGTTCAACACACCGTTTTGACGCTACATGTCTTGTTGCCTGCCTTTTGGGATTGCCACAGTCCAAGACGAGTTTCAGTGAAAGATCGACTAAGTGTACGAAGGCCTCGACAGAGTTGTGTCAATTGTGGATGACATCCTTGTGTATGGTCGAACCAAGGAGGAACACGTCAGAAACCTCTGTGCGATGCTGCAAAGGTCCCGCGAGAGAGGAATTCGACTCAACCCCGAGAAGAGCACAGTCAGCGCTACAGAGGTCAGCTACTTCGGACATCTTCTCACAGCGAATGGAATCAAGCCAGATCCACAGAAGATCTCAGCCATAAAATAAATGGATCCACCAAAGAACCCTGCAGAGCTGGAAACTGCTTGGCATGGTCAACTACTTAACCAAGTTCTCAACCTCTCCAATGCTAATGCACCTCTGCGTCAGCTGCTAAAGCAGTCCAGTGAGTTCCTCTGGGACAAGCAACACAACATTGCTTTCCAGAGACTGAAAGACTTGATCACGAGAGAACCAGGACCAATCCTTGCCTACTATGACCCCAACAAAGAGCTCAGACTCCAAGTGGATGTGTCGAAGTATGGACTAGGTGCAGTGCTACTGCAAGAAGGAAAGCCCATCGGCTACGCTTCCAAATCTTTCACAGACTGAAATCAACAACGCTCAAATCGAAAAGGAGCTGTACGCCATTCTGTTTGGATGTAAGCGTTTCCATCTTTACATATAGACGACAAGTCATTGTGGAATCCGACCACAAGCCCTGCGAGTCAATCATGAGGAAACCACTAGCCGCAGCCTCTCCAAGGCTACAGATCCTTCAACTACAAAAAATACGACTTCACAATCACTCACCGTCCAGGCAAAGACATCCCTGTTACAGACAAACTCTCCAGGAATTTTCTTACATACAAGGACAGCAGCCTCAGACATTCAAGTGCACACTGTGTACAACAACTTACCAGTTAGTGACACAAAAGTTAAGGAGAGCCGAGCAGAAACAGAAAAGGACTCACAACTCACACAGCTGAGGAAAGTCATACAGGATGGATGGCCTGAGGAGAGGAGAAAATCCCCTTAGAGTGTCTCAGAGTTCTGGAACCATCGCGATGAACTATCACATATCAACTGAATAATTTTCAAAGGAGAGAAAATCATAATTTCTGCCAGTTTCAGAGAAGAGATTTTGACAAAGATCCATGCTGGACACATGGGCATGGAAAAGTGCAAACAGAGAGCACTGGACGTTTTATTTTGGCCTAGAATGTGCAAACAAATAGAGGACATTGCTGGTAAAATCTCGCCTGTCTTGAACGACGCCCCTCAAACACCAAAGAGCTAATGTTACCTTACTGTAACCCAGACAGATTCCAGGCAGGTCATGGCAACCGATCTGTTCACCCAGAACAATGAGGACTACAACGTAACAGTGGACTACTACAGCAGATAATTCAAACTCGACAAGCTTCACAGCAACACATCTGCAGCTGTGATACACAAGCTGAAAGCAATCTTTGCCAGGAATGGCATTGTAGAGACTTTAATATCTGACAATGGCCCCTCTTACAAATCAAATGTGTTTGAATCCTTCACAAAAGCATGGGAGATCACACGTCACCACAAGCCAACATTACCCTGAATGTAATGGCTTTGCTGAAAAATCTGTGCAGATTGCCAAATCACTCATTGACAAAGCAAAAGCAGACAAGAGAGACCCCTACCTCAGTCTCCTTGAATACCACAACACTCCAGTTGACAACTTCAAATCACCAGCCCAGCTGTTGATGAGCCGCAGTCTTCGCTCAATCCTTCCCAGCACCAACCAGCAGCTGCAACCTGAGATCGTCAGCTACAAGGAAATGCATGAAAAACGTGCACAGAGACATCAACAACAAAAGCGATACTACGACAGGTCAGCGAGACCACTGCCACCACTGAACGACGGAGAGTCAGTTACAATCCAGGAGCATTGCCACTGAAAGCCAGCAGTCGTCATACAGCCAGCTGACACTGAATGTTCACATCGTGTCCGCACTGCAGAAGGAGCAGTGTACCGCCGCAATCGTCGTCACCTACTGAACACAAAAGAACAATACACTGATGAGATTAACTGTTCCCCTGAAAGAGAATGTGATGGACTAAAACACACACAGCACAACATACACCATACTCACCTGCAACACCACAAGAACTGTTGACTGACACAGAAGCATGCTCAGCATCATATCACACAAGGTCAGGAAGAGTGGCCAAGCCCAGAGCTGTCCTAGACCTGTGAAATGTCAAAGGGTGTAGGCAGATCACTGCCCTAAAAGAGTTCCAGAATGTAAACTTGTTATTGAAAAGTTGACTTGAAGTGCTTTGGTTTTGTATTTCGTTGAAATGTTAAGATGTCATTGCTAAAGTGAAAGTTGAGTTTCTGAGAAACCTTTGTTATAAAAGTAACAGTATGCTGAATCCTTGTTTCAGAGTCTTATGTTGATTCAGTTGGTACAGTATAAATGGTTACTTACCCTGAGAGCATGTATTCAATTGTACAAAGCGTGCAAAACAAGACAAGACCTGACAATAGCTGTGCAGCAACGCTCCCCATCCAACCTGACAGAGCTTGAGATGATCTGCAGCGAAGAATGGAAGAAACTCCCCAAATACAGGTGATCCAAGCTTGTAGCATCATACCCAAGAAGACTCGAGGCTGTAATCGCTGCCAAATATGTTTTAACAAAGTATTGAGTAAAAGGTCTGAATACTTATGTAAATGTGATATTTCTGTTTTTGTATTTTTAATAAATATGCAAACATTTCTAAAATCCTGTTTTTGGTTCGTCATTATGGGGTTGTGTGTGTAGATTGATGAGGAAAAAAACAACAATTTAATCAATTTTACAATAAGGCTGTAAAGTAACAAAATGTGGAAAAAGTCAAGGGGTCTGAATACTTTCTGAATTCACTGTAGCTCTATTCGTGTGTATTTGATTTTATTCCTTATCTTAGTATTTTATTTTAAAACTCTGCATTGTTGGGAAGGGGTAGTAAGCAAGCATGTTAATGTAAAGTATTCACCAGTTGTACTCAGCGCGTGTGACAAATACAATTGGATTTAGATTTGAATGGTGTCACTTGATCGAATACTTTCCCCTTTCCTTTTACAGTCTATGGCTCAAAACAGCAATGTATCATGGTTAAATTGTGACTGACTGACTGATCTACAAATAACAATTAGTAATTATTTATCATGCAAGTTGATTTTTAGATCAGTCAATGGGCAGTCGCCTGCGGTCATGTTGATGCTCTCTAATACGGCCATTGGCTTGAATGCATCAACAGTCTTAGGTCCTTCGAAATACTACGTATGCTTTTTGAAACCGGAAGTCTAACCAGACAAATTGTATGCAGTTTTACTTTAAGCTGATTAGCTATCTGACGTAGAAATATGTTGTCAATATTTAACTCCATTCCAACACACATGGTAAGAATTTGAACTATTACTGAATTCAAAGACTGTTGCAAATAGCTACAAATTAAAAAATAATGAGTCGATTAATCAAACGCTAGCTAACGTTTGCTACAATTTCAAGAAGTTGCAGTAAGCTAGCTAGGGAGCAATAACGTATAAACTAGTTCGAACCGAAATTCGATGCAAAAATAATATTGAACATTGTTAAGAGTATAATAATTAGCTAACTATTCATCTAACCATAAATCCATGTCATATTGTTGGAATCAAACATTGATCAATGTTTGGATGCTAGCCAGCTAGATGCCCATATGGCACATCATTGAACCGCAAGATAGATCCCATGTGTTATTGTGCATGCCCTAGAGTTCGAACCAAATGTATAAATGCATCCCCAATCACAAAGCCTATAATAATAATACTACTCTTCAAGGCACCACTTTTGATGAACCTTCTTGATTAGTCTTGATTATTGATTGACACGTCAGATATTAGTTTTCCAGTTGTGATGTAACAATCTACCAGTCTTTCCTCAAAAATTATAAACTTTGCAAATGGCTTGGTGATGTTTTAGGATTATAAAGGACAAAAGCTGGCGGAGCAGATCTTCCAAGGAATCATACTTGCCTCAGCGGTGAGTGGCCTGACAAACATGCCTATTAAAATGTACTTTTCAGTGTGTTGTTTTTACACTAGGTTTAACCCTAGCCGTTGATCATGACTCCCAGTTCCATTTGGTTAGGGTTCCCACGTGGCCATATTTCCCAGCCTGGTCTCATAGACTAGACGTAACCTAGTAAACGTAAATCCGAGACACTCATTAGTATGATATGTTACGTTTGGTATGGTTACACAAGACAGATGGTTACTTATGGAAAAATAACGTGAACATCTAGCAACCAAAAGGTTGAATCTCATCAGACAACTTTAGTATTTTAGCTAATTAGCTACTTTTCAACTATACTGAAGAAAAATAAACACAACAGTTAACGATTTTACTGAGTTACATTTCTTAAGGAAATCAGTCAATTTAAATAAATTAATAAGGCGCTAATCTATAGATTTCACATGACATGTAGGCCAACCCACTTAGGAACCAGGCCCAGCCAAACAGAATGAGTTTTTCCCCACGAAAGGGCTTTATTACAGACAGAAATAGTTGTCATTTTCATCAGCTGTCCGGGTAGCTGGTCTCAAGACGATCCCGTAGGTAAAGAAGCCGGATGTGGAGGTCCTAGCCTGGCATGGTTACACAAGGCCTGTGGTTGTGAGGTCGATTGGACGTCTCTAAAACATAATGGTAAAGAAATTAACATAGAATTCTATGGCAACAGGTCGGGTGGACATTCCTGCCGTCAGCATGCCAAGTGCATGCTTCCTCAACTTGAGACATCTGTGGCGTTGTGTGACAAAACTGCACATTTTAGGATGGCCTTTTATTGTCCCCAGTACAAGGTGCACCTGTGTAATGATCATGCTGTTTAATCAGCTTCTCAATATGCTACACCTGTAAAGTGGATGGATTATCTTGGCAAAGGATTAAATGCTCACTAACAGGGATGTAAACAAAAACATTTGAGAGATGCTTTTTGTGCGTATGGAACATTTCTGGGATCTTTTATTTCAGTTCATGACACCGGCACTTTACATGTTGCGTTAATATTTTTGTTCGGTTTTCTTACTACTTTTTAGCTAATTTCCAACTACTTAGCAGCTAACACTGTCCCTTTAACCTAACTCCCTTAACCTAACCTAACGCATAAACTTAACCTTAAAACCAACACCTAGTTAACATTAGCCACCTAGCTAGAATTTGTAACACGTTTTTACAAATTTGTAACATTGTACTTTTTGCAAATTCTTAACATAATATGAATTGTAATTCATAACATATCATATAGGTGATGGAGATCCACAAATTAATACACACCATATGAAATGTAACATATAATCCTAAATTGCGTTCTCAGATTTACATACAGAATAATACAAAATGCTCTGAGATCAGGTTGCATTTCCATTCTAGTTTATCTAAAACAGAGTGAACTACCTGTACTAATTAGCCATCTGTCTCTGAACACCTGTTTGTAATGGAAGATGAACGTCACAAAAAAATACTGTCGGCTGCAGCTGTGTTAAAACAGTGTAGAGTAAGTGTGTATCCTCCATTTTTTTTTAAAATGATTTGAAAGTAGAGGGATTTATGTTTCTAGAACCTAATTGACAATCGATTCACGTTTATATGTATTTGGCTGTTTTGGCTTCCAAAGCCAGTTAGTCTTTAAATGGAACATGTAATATATTGGAATGGAAGGTGTAACATTAGGCTCCTTTAGTCCATTATTAGGCTAACCCCTTGCATTACCCTCCAGGTGATCGGATTCGCTTATGGCCTCATCATTGAACAGTTTGGGTGGACTGTGTACATAGTGTTAGGAGGTTTTGCTGTGTCTTGTTTGGTGAGTTAAGTTTCATTCCATTGTCCCTGAATATGTGTATTTGATGTTGTGCCAAGCAGAAAATGTTGCACCTGTGCAAAGAGTGCACCCACAGACCAACCTTGACTCAGGTTTATTCAAAATGTATACTCTGTAGTCATTACATTCTCATCTGCAATGTAAAACATTTTACGGGACTAACCCTCTTCTCCTCAACATCTCGCCCTTATCCCATGTCTCCTCGCCTCTCCCCTCCTCAGCTGACCCTGCCCCCCTGGCCCATGTACAGACAGAACCCCCTCTCCTGGCAGCCAGCCCTACCAGAGACTACAGGAGAAACCCTGCAAAAGCCTCAGGAGAATCTGAAGAAGAAGAAGCACAAGTAAATCATGACTGTTTGTACCAGTTTGCCCAAGACACGTTTTGTGACTGAAAATAACCGTATGTCTGTACAATAAATCCTTGTTTAAAGGAACCCTTTGTTACAGGGTATTATGCCAAACAGTGGTGGAATGTCAATGTACAATAAACAGATTTGCTACCGTGGATACTTTGTAGACTGCACGCATGTTATCATCCCAACTGTTTAATAATGTGGATATAAGAATCTATGTAAGGATAAATAAAGAATTTTAAATGATTTATAAAGTCAAACAAAGGGGATGGAAATATCTACAATACAGTACTTCTACATCCTGCAACTTACAGTGCCTTGCGAAAGTATTCGGCCCCCTTGAACTTTGCGACCTTTTGCCACATTTCAGGCTTCAAACATAAAGATATAAAACTGTATTTTTTTGTGAAGAATCAACAAATGGGACACAATCATGAGGTGGAACGACATTTATTGGATATTTCAAACTTTTTTAACAAATCAAAAACTGAAATTGGGCGTGCAAAATTATTCAGCCCCTTTACTTTCAGTGCAGCAAACTCTCTCCAGAAGTTCAGTGAGGATCTCTGAATGATCCAATGTTGACCTAAATGACTAATGATGATAAATACAATCCACCTGTGTGTAATCAAGTCTCCGTATAAATGCACCTGCACTGTGATAGTCTCAGAGGTCCGTTAAAAGCGCAGAGAGCATCATGAAGAACAAGGAACACACCAGGCAGGTCCGAGATACTGTTGTGAAGAAGTTTAAAGCCGGATTTGGATACAAAAAGATTTCCCAAGCTTTAAACATCCCAAGGAGCACTGTGCAAGCGATAATATTGAAATGGAAGGAGTATCAGACCACTGCAAATCTACCAAGACCTGGCCGTCCCTCAAACTTTCAGCTCATACAAGGAGAAGACTGATCAGAGATGCAGCCAAGAGGCCCATGATCACTCTGGATGAACTGCAGAGATCTACAGCTGAGGTGGGAGACTCTGTCCATAGGACAACAATCAGTCGTATATTGCACAAATCTGGCCTTTATGGAAGAGTGGCAAGAAGAAAGCCATTTCTTAAAGATATCCATAAAAAGTGTTGTTTAAAGTTTGCCACAAGCCACCTGGGAGACACACCAAACATGTGGAAGAAGGTGCTCTGGTCAGATGAAACCAAAATTGAACTTTTTGGCAACAATGCAAAACTTTATGTTTGGCGTAAAAGCAACACAGCTCATCACCCTGAACACACCATCCCCACTGTCAAACATGGTGGTGGCAGCATCATGGTTTGGGCCTGCTTTTCTTCAGCATGGACAGGGAGGATGGTTAAAATTGATGGGAAGATGGATGGAGCCAAATACAGGACCATTCTGGAAGAAAACCTGATGGAGTCTGCAAAAGACCTGAGACTGGGATGGAGATTTGTCTTCCAACAAGACAATGATCCAAAACATAAAGCAAAATCTACAATGGAATGGTTAAAAAATAAACATATCCAGGTGTTAGAATGGCCAAGTCAAAGTCCAGACCTGAATCCAATCGAGAATCTGTGGAAAGAACTGAAAACTGCTGTTCACAAATGCTCTCCATCCAACCTCACTGAGCTCGAGCTGTTTTGCAAGGAGGAATGGGAAAAAATGTCAGTCTCTCGATGTGCAAAACTGACAGAGACATACCCCAAGCGACTTACAGCTGTAATCGCAGCAAAAGGTGGCGCTACAAAGTATTAACTTAAGAGGGCTGAATAATTTTGCACGCCCAATTTTTCAGTTTTTGATTTGTTAAAGTTTGAAATATCCAATAAATGTCGTTCCACTTCATGATTGTGTCCCACTTGTTGATTCTTCACAAAAAATACAGTTTTATATCTTTATGTTTGAAGCCTGAAATGTGGCAAAAGGTCGCAAAGTTCAAGGGGGCCGAATACTTTCGCAAGGCACTGTATATACAATCAGGAAATTAAGAATTTACTATGTTTATAGGTACATTTATTATTGCACTAGTTTGCATTATAAATATTTCATTACAATAATCAATCTACCTGACAGGTAGAAAAACGGTAACAGAAGACTCATTGCATATTGTAACCTTTATGGAAAATTAGATTATGTATTTATATTTAAAGTGAGGTTTAAAAATAGTCTACATGAACTTATACATAGGATATGGAGATGTGATTGTCTGTACAAAAGTATTGCATTGTTCATTAGCTGAACTTAACCCTTGAACGAAACATCCTCAAAGAACTTTAGCTGCCGCACCATCAGAGCATATGACTGGTACTTGTCCTCTCCCATCTGCTCCCGAAGACACCGCTGTGTGGAGAAAGAATAAAACTGAGATTACAGCCATGTCTAGCTGGAAGCACGATCATGGATGTAATTTTTAATCTTAACCTCTCGTTTGTCCTCGTCATCGTCCTCCATTATGTCCAGGACTCTGTCCAACAGCTTCACCCCCAGTCCCTTCACCACATCTGTTCTCAGGTGCTCAATGGCTCTGCGGACCTTCGCCGGTCCAGATGTGGTGCCTTTTAAGAGGAGAGTTGAATACTATTTTTGTTTTGAATCCACTTATTTCTTATGTAGAAATAAATTGATTTCTCAGTGATAAACCAGTCACCAGGGCAATATTGCATTGAAACACGCATTGAATCTGCTAAGGATGCTCAGGGAGACTGTTTTGGCTGAGACTGACCGTTGGGTAATTCACTGAAGTGGAACTCCTGCTCCTCTCTAGCTTTCCCATGCAGCACCAGTGTGTCCCTGTACTTCCTGTTCAATTTAAACTCAGCCAGTGGAGTAGAGCCAGATCTACCACCACCATCCAGCTCACTAACAGCATCTCTGCCATCCATTCGCAATGTATGGGCCATCCTCAGAACCAGGTCCTGCAAATCACTGAATTCACTCTTTCTGCAATAAAAAAAAATGTGTCAGATTTAAATGCTCATATCAGTAGCAACACTTAAAGGGCTTTGTGCTTCTATGGGTGGGGGGGTGGCACTGCTCCCAAAGAGCCAGAACAAGTTGTTTTTACCCCTCTTTGCAGTCCCTCTCAGAGTGAACAGTTGAGCTGGTGGAGGAGCTGTATTCATCGTCGTCAGACGGTCGCCCCAGCAACCTGTCCTGCTAGAGAAGAATACACCACTGTCATAGACTGAAGCCAATTATACACTGATTAAACTTACTGTAACAGTAAGACAATGGAGATCAACCTATAGTTACCTTGTTTGTTTCCTTGCCCATGTCAGATACAGAGAGAGTGACAGTGGGGTTCTGGAACTCTGGCTGCTTATTATGTAACGAGGCAACCTCATTCGACGCCCTTCTTACTGTATTGACAACCGCAGGAAAGAAGAATACTACAGTGAGCAATACAAAGCATAGCTACCGCTTTATTGTTTAATATTACAAAATGGCCCTTGCCAATTCTGTCTGGTCCTATGGTCATATGATATATTGACAACACAGAGCAGAGGAGTTAACCTGGTTGGCTTGGGTTCTCCTGGGACTGCCTCAGTCTTCTCCTCTCCCTGGCTGAAAGAGGACGCTCCTGGAAGCAGTAGAGATATTAAACTTTACCTGCCTATGTAATTACCATCTAAATACATGGGCATTAAACTTATTGTAAAGTTGGAACAACTTTATTTCAACAAAAAGGAATAATAATTGACAATATACAATTAGCAGTATACACTGAGTATACCAAACATTAGGAACACCTTCATAATATTGAGTTGCACCCCTCCCTTTTACCCTCAGAACAGCCTCAATTAGTCGGGAGCATGGACTCTACAAGGTGTTAAAAGCGTTCCATAGTGATGCTGGCAGTTGTATCAAGTTGGCTGGATATCTTCTGGGTAGTGGACCATTCTTGATACACGGTGAAAACATTTTTTTTTTTTTGCCATTCTTGACACAAACAGGTGCGCCTGGAACCTACTACCATACCCCATTCAAAGGCACTTAAATATTTTGTCTTGCCCATTCACCCTCAATGGCACACATGCACAATCCATGCTTCAACGGTCTCAAGGCTTTAAAAAAAATCATTCTTTAACCTGTCTCCTCCCCTTCACCTACGCTGATTGAAGTGGATTTAACAGGATCATAGCTTTCACCTGGTCAGTTTATGTGATGGAAAGAGGTGTCCTTAATGTTCTGTACACTCAGTGTATATTCCAAGACCTCAACACTATGTTTGAGCAGTAGCTGTTTAGTGCATTGACCTCACTTGTGTCAGTGGAATGTTGCTGTCCTTGGAGGAGTTAATGGTTGTGGAAGAGTTTGTTGTGGTAGCCCTCTTCTTCTCTGTGTTTGCCCTGCTCCTCTTCTTCTCCTCCACTACCATTGCATCAACAGGAGGAGGCGGTAGAGGTCTAGGACCTGTCACTTTACACTGGGAAAGAACAAGCAAAGGTTGAAGAGCCTTTAGGTTCCAAAGCACTTTGACAGCTCAAAGCCATGATAAAGTCCCCCAGTCACTGTCCTCACCTTGTCCGGATCACTCTGTATCCACCTCCTGTCCTTCTGCCTGCGTTGCTGGGAGACAAATGGCTCAGAGGAGGAAGGCGTACACAGAGGGAGCGTGTCCTGCTCTGGGACTGGAGAGATGTGCTCCATGTGACAGGGTTCCTACATACACAGATAAAACATAACTAGCATCAATGACCTCTAAAGGATGTGCTATATGGAGTGTGGTAGCCTACAGAATAAACAAATTCCCACAATATGAGAACAAACTGGTTCTTACCAGTGTTATAACAGGAGGAAGGGTCTCTAGGAGCTTTTCTGTGATTTCCAAGCTCTCCTTTAAAGACAAGACAATAACACAGAGGCTTACAACTACTACAACTCTCATTCACAGAATTTACTAATGTATGTGCACTGTGTGTAGTACATGAGTATCATTGACTATCCACAAGCCAGGTACTTACTCTGACATCTGCAGGATGTTTTTGTGTGGGATCCTCCTTCAGAAGATTCATGGTGTCATCTTTGTTATCAATATTTACTTCAAAAGTCTGTCCAGTGGATTCCACTTTGAATTCCCCTGCAGACCTTGATTCAGGCAAGCTGGTGGAAACATTCAGACTTACGGTCTGTTCAGGCGCAGGGCTCTCAATGACCACATCTTTGAGTAGCTCCGTTGTGTCATCCTTATCGTCCATGTTCACAGTTTTCTCTACAGAGGTTCTGACTCCGTCTCTGTGATTCAAAGCACACTGCATTAGAGGTCCATTGGCGGTCCTCCTCTCCTCTACCCTGCTACTGACACCTGATAGCACCCTGCAAGGGGGAGGGCGAGGGTGGGAGGGATCCCCTCTCTGGGCCCTTCTCTCCTCTTCCTGTGGCTGGATATCAATGTCAATGTTACTGATGGTTGCTAAGGATGCACCAGTGGTGTTGAGAATTTCTGATGCAGGGAATTTGGGTGTTAGATATGTCTTGGGTGGGGCGTCTTTTATGATTCCATTGTATCCATTACGCCTTTGTGAGTTCATCTCCTATGAATGAGAACAGAAATAGAACAAACACACCACAATGAAAACAATTAAGACACTTGTGCAACTTGATGAGCATATTTTTTACTTTATGGCCTGTATCTCTCACCGTCTCTCTCTCTCAAACAAAAATATAACCACAACATACAACAATTTTAATGAGTTACAGTTCATATAAGGAAATCAGTCAATTGAAATAAATTCATTAGGCCCTAATCTATGGATTTCACATGACTGGGCAGGGGTGCATCCATGGGTGGGCCTTCGAGGGCATAGGCCCATCCACTGGGGAGCCAGGCCCAGCCAATCAGAAAGAGTATTTCCCCACAAAATGGCTTTATTACAGACAGAAATATTCCTCAGTTTCATCAGCTGTCTGTGTTGCTAGTCTCAGTCAATCCTGCAGGTGAAGAAGCTGGATGTGGAGGTCCTGGGCTGCCGTGGTCTGCGGTTGTGAGGCCGGTTGGACATACTACAAAATTCTCTAAAACAACATTGGAGGCGGCTTATGGTAGAGAAATGAACATTCAATTCTCTGGCAACAGCTCTGGTGGACATTCCTGCAGTCAGCATGACAATTGCACGCTCCCTCAAAACTTGAGACATCTGTGGCATTGTGTTGTGTGACAAAACTGCACATTTTAGAGTGGCTTTTTGTCCACAGCACAAGGTGCACCTGTGTAATGATAATTGTCTAATCAACTTCTTGATATGCCACACTGTGCATATATATATATATATATTTGTTTTCCCAGAGTATTTTAGTGCTGTTCTGTTAGCTGTTCACTCTCACCCTTTTCCCTTTGGTGTTTAGGTCTGGCTGGGGACATTGAGGGGGGGGCTCAGGCCTGGGCTTAGACGAAACCATAGACGCTGCACTGGGTCTGCTGCTACTACCACCAACAGCTTTCTTTATGGACTTGGCAGTTTTCCTAGAGTGATTTGAACAAACAAGATATCCAAGATGACATCAATCCTACACATTTACTAAATATTTGTTCAACATACAAAGAAGTGAGAGAGAAAGAAAGCGTTAGCCAGGTACTACAACAAATGAAGCCACCTACTCTTTGGTGGCCTCTAAAAACATTGCGATTTGTCGTTTGATGTAGGGCTGACGTAGGATATGTTTGACATCAGGTCTGTCCTCTGGGCTCTTACACAGCATGCTCTTTATCAGCTCTCCCAGCTGAGGGTTGTACTTACTCGGCATCTGAGGCAACTGGATGACAGGAAAATAGTATGAATCTAGTAGCAAACAAATAATCTCATCATGACCAATGTTCCCTCTAATTATTTTCAGCACTGAGCAAATTTCAGGTCTGCTGAACGCAAACTTTTAACATTTTGAAAATTGTGTGCAACTTCTGTTGCGCTTTTACTGTGAACACTGAGTCTGTATCAGCTTTATAACAGTTATAACAGTTATAACAGTGGCCACGTAGGATACTGTGGCTAATTGATCATAATGTAGGCCTATCAGAGTGGCCCACCATAAAAAAAAACTGGAGAAAATGCATTACATAACATTTTAACATAGCTGTTCTACCATTCAGCCTACAGTAGCAGCCAATGTGTGGTGTGGAATGTAGGCCTACATTGAACAAGATATTAACCGGTTTATCCACTTGTCCTCCAGACAAGGAGGAGACTGAAAATGTGTTGTTTGATGCAAGAAACCACTTTACAAAAAAAAAAAACATTATTATTCCCATACCTTTATTACAGAGAATCAGACAAATTATGCTACCCTCTGCCTATTGGCTACTTAGCTTATTCAAGACTGTCTCAAAATACAACACTACCCCTTTAACAAAAAAAAGGCTATTTACTTGAGTCACTTTTCAAAGATGGCTAGAAGTGTACACATTTTGTGCTCTTGTAGAAAGCAACCACTCCCCCATTGAGGACTAGAAATGTGCTATATCTGGGATAATAACTCACTTACTAGCAAAGCATATGAACAGATGTGCATACGTGGCTACATGCAGCTCTCACTGATCTCAAAACAAGCGCAACTACTCGAGACCACTCATGCTGTAAACACAATCCAGTTCAAAGTGAATGGCACAGATCCATATATGGCAATGATCTATTTGCATATAGGTCTACAGCAGCTCTGACTGGTTATGCTGAATTGGTCTGTGTAGAGTATGGGCCTGAGTCCTGCCTGTCAATGCAATAGAATCCTACTCCAATGCATTCTGCCAACAAGAAAGTCTCTTGCATAGTTAGTTTTGCATACTAAGTCTTGCATAAATAATTTTGTTTCGGTATGTTGCATTGAAAGTGGCTAATATTGCGTTGATTAGATCACAATTCCCACAGTAGAGGGAAGCGTTGATAGTGTTAACCAAAGGGGGGAACTAGAAAGTTCAATCTTGTGTTTCCCTGCGCAGGCTGATATTTCTTTAGCATGGCATTCCCGGGGAGCGCACAACTTAGAGGGAACGCTGATCATGACTACTCATTTGGGAAAAGACGTAAGGGACTGACCTTTCCCTCTACAATGCGGTACACCAGTGAGTTCATGTCCTTGGCATTGAAGGCATGTTTCAGGGTGGACATCTCATACACACAGCAGCCCAGTGCCCACACGTCAGACTGGGGAGAAAAGGAGGCTTGAAGTTGGCAAATAAAAGGGCCTAGTGCACACAACAGCAATCTCCTCAGATTGTGTCTGGCTCAATAGAACTGCTGCTCTAAACAGTGATGATCTCAAGTATTGATCTACTAAGTATACCGTACCTTGTGGTTGTAGGGTTTGTTGGAGAACAGCTCCGGGCTCATATAGTATGGTGTTCCTATGAGTGTGCTGGCCATGTCATTCTGATTCTCCAGAACACGGGCGATGCCAAGGTCCCCCACTTTGATGATGTTAGTCTTGGTCAGAAAGATATTCTGGGTCTTCAGGTCCCGGTGCAAGATACACTTCTCATGTAGATACTACAATTCAACAGAGAAAAAAGTCAGATGTTGTCACTAACTCTCCTGTACATAAGCCTCAGCCTCTGCCAAAACGAATGGAAAGAGGCAGAGTAGATGTTGAAGCATTATCAATCAATTGTTATACAATCTCAGCTATGATTTGATGCACTTCAATGTACCTGAAGGGCCATAGCTATCTGGACGAACCACTCCACCACCTGCCTTTCAGGTAGGAGTTCCCCCTTCTGTTGCTTGAGTCTATGGTAGAGGTCGCCTCCCTCGCAGAAGCCCATGACGATGTAGAGCTGGCAGTCTTCTCCTTCCCACGACTCCCTGTATGTCACGATGTTTGGGTGTCGTAGTTGCGAGAGAAGCTGAGCCTCTTGTTCCGCGGCTCGCCGCTCACGTTTCGAGGACGTGGTCAAGTTCAACTTCTTTATGACATACTAAGGAAAACAGGAGAAATGAGTTCGACTTCGCGTAACATATTTCACTCTGCAAACGTTCTGTCTAAACGCATGTGGCCAACGTTCTGTCTAGACCGTTGTCACAAATGCGTCTGGACAGAATGTTCACAACATTTGCCGCAGTTCTTTATTTCTAAATGGTAAACGTATCTACCTTATTTGTAGATCCCATCGGCAGTAATATGAACGTTGGTTAGCTTGCTAGTTGCTAACTTGTTGTGATATCGAGGATTCAGGGAAGGGAATAACTTACATGTGTCCGAGTCAAACAAACCTATTATAACGTTTTTCAAACCATGTTTTGAAGTGGATTGTTGTATTCTTACCTGCTTACGGTCGGTTTTGTGTTTTACCAGATTCACCTCTCCATAACTCCCCTTTCCAACAACTCTGATAAACATGTAATTATTCATGACTTCAAATCGTACAGTCTAACTGTTACCCCAAATTCAAAGGGTATAATCTAGTTAACTAATTGAAGACACGGCTGTGAATATCTCCCATTTTCTGCACACTATAAATTCAGATTTCTAACTTATTTAGCGCAGGGTAATATACCTACAAGACGCTTTTTAAAAAACAGGAAATCATCATTGGCTTTTTCGTCACTAGGCAACAGGCACATGAAAGTTGACGTTGGTTAGAGGGGTGTACGAACCCGTAACGCCCCCATTTATCCCATAGCCCCATCTAGGGTAGAAAAAGAGCATGAGCTGTTTGTTATAAATGTTGTTGTAGTTGTTGTATGGTGTTCCCCGGACATTGCATAAATGTTTTTTTTATTGTCTGTCTGCCTTTCACACATCACGGATTACATCGATTTCCAGAAAATGTTTAATTTCAAATAGTGTTGTTTATAATCATCCCAACCTGTATTCAATAGCCTACATTTAGTCCCTATAATGTAATTGACGGATGCATGCATGAATGAATGGGGATTTGACAGAGGGATGGAACATATTGAGTAATTGATAGCTAAGGTAACTCCACTAGAGGGCAGATGATACTAACAAAGTTGGTAGTGCAAGGAGTTTGTTTGATTGAATTCTAATTCATGTTGCCTATTCCTCTCACACTGTCCTTGACAGTGTGTAAGTCTATAGTGGCAATAATGAGAGAGCATATTGAATACAATTCCAGAGGGAATGAAGTAGCCTACTTGTGTATGACTTGTCATCATTGTAACACAATTATTTGTTGGATGTTTTTAGTAGGCTTTACTTTCTTTGATGTTTTTATTGTTTATCTCGATAGCCTATTACTAACAAATTGACCAAACGATTAGGCTGGGACAATTTACCCTGTCCGTAGGCCTTGGATAGAGAAGACACCTACCTTAAGCAGAATGTTAAAAAACAAAACAATAATGAAGCAGCATGCTTACCTTTGTGCCAAAAACAGGTTATTCATTGATGTTGGAGCCCCTTGTGTTTGCCACTCCCTCCGCCCATTGCCCTGACGTCATGAGAGTGCTGTTGGAGGTGTCGAATCCAGTTTTTCCGCGAGCGACGCGAGTCCAACATTGGTGAAACAGTAAGAAAGGAACAACCTTTGAAATCGTACAAATCACAGGTAAGAATCTCTGTTATGTTGATTAGAACATTGTGTGGACATTATTATAATGACTGGCATAATTCAAATGTATAATTCAGATGTAGTCGCTATATGGAAAAATGCCCTGAATGCGAGAATAGTTTACGTTTCTGGTCTGCCTGATTGAGAATAAAAAACCTAGTTGAAATGTTAAACCATAGCCTAAATAGTTTAGTGCTTTTATAACTATAGTTTCGTACTAGTTCAAATGAATAATGTATTGAAAGTAATTGTTTCGCAGCTGGTTGACCTCTCAGACTGAAACAAGCTACGAGACAGACAGTGCCCCATCATGTGGAACGTTCATTCATATTAATATTCATGCTAGTGTTTAACATTAGTATTTACATAGCCCAGATACTAAAGAGTTGCGGGCATATTGGTTTATGGTACTAAGCATATTTTTCAGTAGAGATCAGAGGCCACTGATGGAATGTGTGCAAACCAATAGAAAGAGTATAAACTGATAGTAGTGTTTAATTTTCCGACAAAGTTATCATTGACATTTTAGAGTGTAGGTCCTCATAAAGGTGTTATAACTTATTGTAACCATTTTCCCATTTTAGTGTCTTACTAATCTAGAATGCTTGAGGTATTTTTGTCTTCTGCTTGCATTCTCTTTCTCTCCTTCGAGCGCTCATAATTTTTTATACAGTCTATTACACACACACACACACATACACACACACGACACACACATACATCCTCTCTCACGTTCCATGAGCCAGCTCGGGAAGGAGAACGCGGCTTATCAATTAAAAAGCTCATTTTGAAAGGGATTTGCTTAGTGTCATAGACTCTGGTGTCCCTGGTGAGCTTGTGGTTCAGATCAAGATGTTATCATGACAAGGAGAATGTTATATTTGTGAGTGGACCGTGAGATGTTACTGTAACACAGAGACACTGTGATGTTGCAGCTCTCAATATGGAGGTATCAGTTAGGCTAGCCTACATGCTCTTGACCTTTTGTCATAGGGTGTAAACAGTTTTTTTGGGGGGGTAGCATGGTATTTTTTCTATTACAGGATATTGGATGACTGTCATTCATATTCCATTCACCCAGCTCAATGTGAAATTGATAGGTTTAGGCTACTACATGATACTAACATTTTACCTATACCCATCATGAGGTTGCTACAACCTAGCCTAAAATAAAATAAGCATTTTATTAATCAAGGTAAAATCCAGTGACACATTCAATACCGCCTTGCACTCTCTTGCCTTCATCTATCTGATTTAGGGTGTAATCAGTAGTCCAAACAGTTGCGAACAAGAGTTTCTTTTGGACAAATTAAGGTATGCTTATCCCCGTTTTGTTTGCTTCCATGTAAGAAAAGTTTTTCAACAGAATTGTTCGGAATGAATACACCCCTGATAACCCACACACACAGTTCACTTTCATAGCAGCCACATACAAACATCATGATTACTTTGTTTGTTGTATAATTCCTTCTCACATCTACGCGCTCTCCTCCTCTCACATTTTCCCTTCGCTTGTGGACTTCAGTGCAAGCGGACGTGATTGGGAGTCCCATAGGGCAGCATGCAACTAGGCCCATTGTTGTCTGGGTTAGGGTTTGGCCGGGGTAGGCCGTCATTGTAAATACACATTTGTTGTTAACCAACTTGCCTAGTTAAATATAAGTTCAATTAAAAAAATAACAGCTGTCTGTGACCAGGCTAAAAAACATTCTAAGCAAAACCTTCATACCATAACTTCTAACCGGTACTCACAGCCTACACCATTGTCACCATAATAGCTAATATCATAGTCAACATAGCTACTAGATCTAAAAGCATTAGTAAACCTGTTACAATTATGCAGTACAGTGTACAGCAAGCAGTTTAGTGGTTACACTGGAATTCTCTGGTGGCAATAAATTAATACAACTAAATCTTACCTTGACTTGGAAGAGTTCCAGCTAGCTAACAATCCCTCTCTGTTTGAGCCGGGTGTTTGAGTAGGATTAACTAGCTAGCTGCATTCACAAGCTAAGTAAGTGAAAGTGAAAGTGAAAAAAACAAAAACTAAATATAATTAACTCTCTATCTCTCTCTTGCTTCTCGTTAATTTTTGAATAAATAATTTGTTAAAAACTGTTCAACTATTGTCTTTCTCTCTCTTTGAGTCAACTACTCTCCACATTTTATGCAATGCTAGCTAGCTGTAGGTTATTCTTTCAGTGATTCTCTGATCATTTGATTGGGTGGACAATATGTCAGTTTATGCCGCAAGAGCTCTGAAAGATTGGAGGACATCCTCCGGAAGCCGTCAAAAATACTTTGTCAGTCTATGGAAGGGGGTGAGAACCATTAGCCTCCTAGGTTTTGTAGCCTCAACAGCACACTCTGGGGTAGCACCATTGTTAAGCCGTAGGACAGCGAGTTTCTGTCTTCCTCTGGCTACACCATGGTGCGACCCCAGATTGTGCTGTTGAGGCTACTGTAGACCTTCATTGCAAAACAGTGTGTTTTAATCCATTATTTGGTGACATGCATATATATTTAGTATAGTTTTAGCTAAACAGGATAAACTATTTTTAATTTTTAATGGAATTCACTGAGGAGGATGGTCCCCCCTTCCTCCTCTGAGGAGCCCCCACTGGGTGTAAAGTTATATCAATAGACCAAACATATGAAGGTGTTTTCACTAAAGTGGATAAAAGCGACTGGGGATACACCATGGATTTTCTGAATTCTTGTCTGGTGTTGCTATGTTAGGCTAGATTGATTGTGAAAACGTATAGCATGTTTATTGCCGTAAAAAAATGGAAGGATTTTTATAATTGACCATGTTTTTCACCAGATTTGCTTTATTTTTGTTACTTTGTGTAACCTCAATTGCCAATGTTCCTCTGCGCACCTCTGTCCCTATTCTCTGTTGGGGGCCAATGTCATGTGACCTCTGTTCTGATTGGTCCATGGATTCACAAACACACACACACACACACACACACACACACACACACACACACACACACACACACACACACACACACACACACACACACACACACACACACAGCTGGGTGGTGGAGCTGGTCTGTGCCTAATGTCCTTTGGCATTCTGATCCACTAGTGAGCCTTTATTGATATGACAACTAAACACACATCATTTATGGAAAGTGTGTAATCAGGAAAGGATCAGTAGTGGAGTGATGGATTTATACAATAAAGAGCAATAAGCTGGAAAATCTTTAAACACAGATTGTACTCAGTGATGAGGTTCAGATAAATTAGTTTGCATTGCATGTTACTGAAGGCTTATTAAGCAAGAGAGCTTATGAGTGCGCTGAAGATGAGCCAATGGGTGATGAGCCAATGGGCCTTTCTACTTTGTGTGTGTGTGTCTGTGTCTGTGTCTGTGTGTGTGTGTGTGTGTGTGGGTGTGTGTGTGTGTGTGTGTGTGTGTGTGTGTGTGTGTGAGAGAGGTCGACCGATTATGATTTTTCAACACCGATACCGATTATTGGAGGACCAAAAAAAAGCCGATGCAGATTAATCGCCGATTTAAAAAAAAATGTATTTGTAATAATGAAATTACAACATAACTGAATGAACACTTACTTTAACTTAATATAATACATCAATAAATCAATTTAGCCTTAAATAGATAATGAAACATGTTCAATTTGGTTTAAATAATGCAAAAACAAAATATTGGTGAAGAAAGTAAAAGTGCAATATGTGCCATGTAAGAAAGCTAACGTTTAAGTTCCTTGCTCAGAACATGAGAACATATGAAAGCTGGTGGTTCCTTTTAACATGAGTCTTTAATATTCCCAGGTAAGAAGTGTTAGGTTGTAGTTATTATAGGAATTATAGGACTATTTCACTCTATACCATTTGTATTTCATATACCTTTGACTATTGGATGTTCTTATAGGCACTTTAGTATTGCCAGTGTAACAGTATAGCTTCCGTCCCTCTCCTCGCCCCTACCTGGGCTCGAACCAGGAACACAACGATAACAGCCACCATCGAAGCAGCTTTACCCACTACTCAAAGTCTCAGAGCGAGTGACGTTTGAAACGCTATTAGCCCGCACCCCGCTAACTAGCTAGCCATTTCACATCACATCGTTATACCAGCCTAATCTCGGGAGTTGCTAGGCTTGAAGTCATAAACAGCAGAGCTGCTGGCAAAATGCAGAAATGTGCTGTTTGAATGAATGCTTATGAGTCTGCTGGTGCCTACCATCGCTCAGTCAGACTGGTCTATAAAATCATAGACTTAATTATAACATAATAACACACAGAAATGCGAGCCTTAGGTCATTAATATGGTCGAATCCGGAGACTATCATCTCGAAAACAAGACGTTTATTCTTTCAGTGAAATACGGAACCGTTCCATATTTTATCTAATGGGTGGCATCCATTAGTCTAAATATTCCTGTTACATTGCACAACCTTCAATGTTATGTCATAATTACGTAAAATTCTGGCAAATTAGTTTGCAATGAGCCAGGCGGCCCAAACTGTTGCATATACTCTGACTCTGCGTGCAATGAACGCAAGAGAAGGGACACAATTTCACCTGGTTAATATTGCCTGCTAACCTGAATTTCTTTTAGCTAAATATGCAGGTTTAAAAATATATACTTCTGTGTATTGATTTTAAGAAAGGCATTGGTGTTAATGGTTAGGTACACGTTGGAGCAACAACCGTCCTTTTTCGCGAATGCGCACTGCATCGATTATTTGCAACGCAGGACACGCTAGATAAACTAGTAATATCATCAACCATGTGTAGTTATAACTAGTGATTATGATTGATTAAGTTTAAAGCTAGCTAGCAACTTACCTTGGCTTCTTACTGCATTCACGTAACAGGCGGGTTATTCGTGAGGCAGGTGGTTAGAGCATTGGACTAGTTAACCGTAAGGTTGCAAGATTGAATCCCTGAGCTGACAAGGTAAAAGTCTGTCGTTCTGCCCCTGAACAAGGCAGTTAACCCACCGTTCCTAGGCCGTCATTGAAAATAATAATGTGTTCTTAACTGACTTGCCTAGTTAAATTAAGATTAAATAAAGGTGTAAAAAATAAATAAATCCAAAATTACCGATTTCCGATTGTTATGAAAACTTGAAATCGGCCCTAATTAATCGGCCATTCCGATTAATCGGTCAACCTCTAGTGTGTGTGTGTGTGTGTGTGTGTGTGTGTGTGTGTTTGTAGTTTGAGTACATCTAAAATGGCACTCCTTATCTCTTTTGCTACAAGCCTTTCAGATAGTCCCAGTTTGTCAATCCTCCTCATACATGACAGCACTTCTCTGTATGTGTGTGTTTCTTCTGTCCACTGCACGGCAATGGGAAACCAGTGAGTACAGCGTTTCTCTCAATAAGCTTAACAACAGTGAATGCTGCATGTCAACTAGCTCTTAGAAATGAGGTTATGGTTATATCTTTATATCCATAAAGCCTGCTCGATCCTGTGACCTCCCGGATATGTCGCTGGGACTCTTGAAATTTCCTCATAAACGCAAACGATCTAATCAAACAGAAAAGCTTGTTCCTCTCTGAACCTTGTCATCAGCTCTACCCGCATGTGCTCTCCTTCAACTTCCCTCTATTACTGGGCTCCTATCTGCTCCTGTTGCCTCCTTTGCAAGTCTCAAGCCCTACTTTTTTGATACGAAAGAATTATTGCTTGTTTTAAGATACACTATATATACAAAAGTATGTTGACACCCCTTCAAATTAGTGGATTCAGCTATTTCAGCCACACCCGTTGCTGATAAGTCTATAAAATTGAGCACCCAGCCTTGTAATCTCTGTAGACAAATATTGTCAGTATAATAGCCTTACTGAAGAGCTCAGTAACTTTCAACGTGGCACTGTCATAGGATGCCGCCTTTCCAAAAAGTCAGTTTGTCAAATTTCTGCCCTGCTTGAGCTGCCCCAGTCAACTGTAAGTGCTGTTATTGTGAAGTGGAAACGTCTGGGAGCAACGACGGCTCAGACGCGAAGTGTTAGGCAACACAAGCTCACAGAATGGGACCACCGAGTGCTTAAGCGCGTAGCGCATAAAAATCGTCTGTCCTCGGCTGCTACATTCACTACCAAGTTTCAAAATGCCTCTGGAAGCAATGTCAGCACAATAACTGTTCGTCGAGAGCTTCATGAAATGGGGTTCCATAGCCGAGCAGCTGCACACAAGTCTAAGATCACCATGCACAATGGCAAGCGTCGGCTGGACTGGTGTAAAGCTCATAGCCAGTGGAAACGCATTCTGAATCATGCTTCACCATCTGGCAGTCCGACGGACAAATCTGGGTTTGGCAGATTCCAGGAGAAAGCTACCTGCACGAATGCATAGTGCCAACTGTAAAGTTTGGTGGATGAGGACTAATGACCTGGGGCTGTTTTTATGGTTTGTGCTAGGCCCCTTAGTTCCAGTGAAGGGAAAACTTAACGCTACAGCATATAATGCCATTGTAGACGATTCTGTGCTTCCAACAGTTTGGGGATGGCCCTTTGGGGCGGCAGATAGCCTAGCGTTGGGCCAGTAACCGAAAGGTTGCTAGATCGAATCCCAGAGCTGACAGGGTAAAAATCTGTCGTTCTGCCCCTGAACAAGGCAGTTAACCCACTGTTCCTAGGCTGTCATTGTAAATAAGAATTTGTTCTTAACTGACTTGCCTAGTTAAATAAAGGTAAAAAAAAACCTGTTTCAGCATGACAACGCTGCTGTGCACAAACCGAGGTCCATACAGAAATCGTTTGTTGAGATCGTTGTGGAAGAAGTTGTGTCCGCATACGTTTGGTCAAGTAGTGTACTTACTTGTTTGGAACCTTTGGCCATTTGTCCCTTTTTTGAGAGCTCAACGTCAGCTTTGTGAGTCTGAGATTCAATGGGTTGAAATGTACATATTCTGGGTCTTGGTAAAATCTACAATTGTCTGTGTTAATTTGCTTGTACTGTTCAACTGAGTTGCAGAAGTGTATTGAGCAATTTGGAGCAATGCATATATACTGCATATACTGCATATGTACAGTGGGGCAAAAAAAAGTATTTAGTCAGCCACCAATTGTGCAAGTTCTCCCACTTAAAAAGATGACAGAGGCCTGTAATTTTCATCATAGGTACACTTCAACTATGACGGACAAAATGAGAGAAACAAAATCCAGAAAATCACATTGTAGGATTTTTAATGAATTTATTTGCAAATTATGGTGGAAAATAAGTATTGTATACTTGTATACTGTATTATATACAGTGCATTCGGAAAGTATTCAGACCCTTGACTTTTCCCACATTTTGTTACGTTACAGCTTCATTCTAAAATGGATTAAATCATCATTCTACACACAATACCCCATAATGACAAAGCAAAAACAGGTGTTTATAAATGTTTGCAATCAAAAAACTGGTATCACATTTACATAAGTATTCAGACCTTTTACTCGTAACTCTTGGCATTCAGGCCAAAGAGTTCAATCTCTGTTTCATCAGATCAGAGAATCTTGTGTCTCATGTTCTGTGACTCTTTAGGCTCCTTTTGGCAAACTCCAAGCGAGCTGTCATGTGCCTTTTTACTGAGGAATGGCTTCCGTCTGGCCACTCTACCATAAATGCATGATTGGTGGTGTGCTGCAGAGATGGTTGTCCTTCTGGAAGGAACTCTTGAGCTCTCTTAGAGTGACCATTAGATTCTTGGTCACCTCCCTGACAAAGGCCCTTCTCCCCCAATTGCTCAGTTTGGTCAGGCAGGCAGTTCTAGGAAGAGTCTTGGTGGTTCTAAACTTCATCCATTTAAGAATGATGGCGGCCACTTGGTTTTTGGGGAACTTCAATGCTGCAGACTCTTTTTGATACCCTACCCCAGATCTGTGCCTCAACACAATCCTGTTTTGGAGCTCTACGGAGAATTCCTTCAACCTCATGGCTTGGTTTTTGCTCTGACATGCACTGTCAACTGTGGGACCTTATATAGACAGGTGTGTGCCTTTCCAAATCATGTCCAATGAATTGAATTTACCACAGGTGGACTCCAATCAAGTTGTAGAAACATATCAAGGATGATCAATGGAAACAGGATGCACTTGAGCTCAATTTCGAGTCTCATAGCAAAGGTTCTGAATCCTTATGTAAATAAGGTATTTCTATATGTATATATGTAATACATTTGCAAAAACCTGTTTTTTCTTTGTCCTTATGGGATATTGTGTAGATTGATGAGGATTTTTAGTTATTTTGTCAATTATAGAATAAGGCTGTAACATAACAAAATGTGGAAAAAGTCAAGGGGTCTGAATACTTTTTGAATGCACCGTATAAAAATAAAAATATTTTGCCAGTACAGTGGAATAGAACATTACATCAAACACGCTTTAGCTCTGTCACGAACCGGCTCAAAGCCTGTGACAAAAGGGAGACAACATGGAGATAAGGAGTAACAAAATATATATTTATTAAATAAATAACTAAGTACAATATAAAATGGTGTGTGTAATCAGTAATCAGTAGTGTAAGTGAGTGATTTGCATGCATGAATGTGATAATGCAGGGTGTTGAAAGGTGCCAAAGCAAACAACCAAAAGGCCACCAAGAAACACAACAAAATCTAGAAAGGTGTCTGCATGGAGAGAGTCTCTTCCATGAATGTGGAAGAGGTCTATTTATCCTGGGACACACCGGGCCCAGGTGTTTCCCATGTAGCTGACGACCCTCCCAACTCCGCCCACCGGCATCCTAATAAGGAAACAAGAACAAAGAGAGAATACGGCAGACAGAATGGGAGGGTCGTCACACCTCTGACAGTGTTTAAGTGAGAGGTACACTGATGTAAGAATATTCTAAGATAAAAACACAATGCAGAAGACTTGAGGTCAAGAGTGCTAAAGAGCAATGGAACTAGTGTTTTTCAGTTCAATATCTGTTTCGGATTTGTGTAGGAATTTCAGTCCGGGACTCATAGCTACATGTGGCAAGTTCTCATTGGTCCAAATGGTCTATACATTGAGCCTGAAACGGGATACTTGGTATTTGGTCATTGGCCCAATTTTACTGCAAGGACAAATGGTCAACCACAGGCTAGGCTCGGGTATAAACTACATCCTGTCTCTTCGTTCAGTGGAGAAAACACTAAGGACAGGGGAGAGAAAATCTCAACCATCTACTTTCCATCATAACAACTATGATTTGTTTTTTTGAATAAATATATTTTTCTCCCCCTGATTTGCTTTGAGGTCTGTGTTATTAAAGAATAACATCAACTGCTAACACTGATAAAAAAATAATTTCTGCTTCCCTTAAATTTTGCTTTATCATAATTTGTTAACGTTACACAAACCATTCATGTTATATGGCGGAATGTAATTGTCTGTTATAGAATTTACTTAACTCGGCAGAACTTGATGTGCACTAGATTCATTCATATAGAAATTAACTGACCATATTTTGTTTGGTCAAAGAGTTTGTCTTGTTTGGGGGATGAGGTCATTACAATAACACCCAGCATGCAAGTATTCATTTTACATTTACATTTTGGTCATTTAGTCGATGCTTTTATTCAGAGTGTAGTATGATCTGTGCAACTGGGTACTGGACTTCCTGAAGGGCCGCCCCCAGGTGGTGAGGGTAGGTAACAACATCTCCTCCCTGCTGATCCTCAACACTGGGGCCCCACAAGGGTGCATTCTGAGCCCTCTCCTGTACTCCCTGTTCACCCACGAATGCGTGGCCATGCACGCCTCCAACTCAATCATCAAGTTTGTGGACGACACTACAGTGGTAGGCTTGATTACCAACAACGACAAGACGGCCTACAGGGAGGAGGTGAGGGCCCTCGGAATGTGGTGTCAGGAAAATAACCTCACACTCAACGTCAACAAAACAAAGGAGATGATTGTGGACTTCAGGAAACAGCAGAGGGAGCACCCCCCTATCCACATCGATGGAACAGTAGTGGAGAGGGTAGTAAGTTTTAAGTTCCTCGGCGTACACATCACGGACAAACTGAATTGGTCCACCCACACAGACAGCGTCGTGAAGAAGGCGCAGCAGCGCCTCTTCAACCTCAGGAGGCTGAAGAAATGTGGCTAGTCACCAAAAGCACTCACAAACTTCTACAGATGCACAATCGAGAGCATCCTGTCGGGCTGTATCACTGCCTGGCACGGCAACTGCTCCTCTCACAACCGTAAGGCTCTCCAGAGGGTAGTGAGGTCTGCACAACGCATCACCGGGGGCAAACTACCTGTCCTCCAGGACACCTACACCACCCGATGTCATAGGAAGGCCATAAAGATCATCAACGACAATAACCACCCGAGCCACTGCCTGTTCACCCCGCTATCATCCAGAAGGCGAGGTCAGTACAGGTGCATCAAAGCAGGGACTGAAAAACAGCTTCTATCTCAAGGCCATCAGACTGTTAAACAGCCTCCACTAACATTGAGTGGCTGCTGCCAACACACTGACTCAACTCCAGCCACTTTAATAATGGGAATTGATGGAAATTGATGTAAAATATATCACTAGCCACTTTAAACAATGCTACTTAATTTTAATGTTTACATACCCTACATTACTCATCTCACACATCTCATCTACATCTTTATGTAATACATGTATCACTAGCCACTTTAAACTATGCCACTTTGTATACATACCCTACATTACTCATCTCATATGTATATGCTGTACTCGATAACATCTACTGCATCTTGCCTATGCCGTTCTGTACCATCACTCATTCATATTTCTTTATGTACATATTCTTTGTCCCTTTACACTTGTGTGTATAAATGTTTACGCTCCTGCTTCTACCTACCACCGCTCAGTCAGATACTTAGATACTTGTATTCTCAGTCAGATTATATGCAACGCAGGACACACTAGATAATATCTAGTAATATCATCAACCATGTGTAGGTAACTAGTGATTATGATTGATTGTTTTTTTATAAGATAAGTTTAATGCTAGCTAGCAACTTACCTTGGCTTACTGCATTCGCGTAACAGGCAGTCTCCTTGTGGAGTTGCAACGAGAAAGAGGCAGGTTTTTATTGCGTTGGACTAGTTAACTGTAAGGTTGCAAGATTGGATCCCCCGAGCTGACAAGGTGAAACTCTGTCGTTCTGCCCCTGAACAAGGCAGTTAACCCACCGTTCCTAGGCCCTCATTGAAAATAAGAATGTGTTCTTAACTGACTTGCCTAGTTAAATAAAGGTATAAAAAAATCGGCAAATCGGCGCCCAAAAATACCGATTGTTATGAAAACTTGAAATCGGCCCTAATTAATCGGCCATTCCGATTAATCGGTCGACCTCTAGTACGGATACCCCAAGGGACATCCTTCTACACAGAGCATTTTTATCATGGGCTTATTACATGATATTGACATAGAAACATGCAAAATGCATCAACCTCAATTTTGGTCAGGCAAGTATACCGTAATTGAAGTCATGAAAGTATAATCCCCTACCGTACTTTCTAAACCAGCTAGCTGTCATTGCCAGCTATAGTAGCTTTGATCTTTCTGAACCACATTGCTCATGGCTCATACCTCTTTTTTGGGCTGGGCGATATATTGAATTAATTTGATTAATTCAAATTCATGTTTTTGCACGATATTCCAAATGTCTTATCACAATATTCAAGGTTTTGTTATTTTTAGTGTTTCTCATGTTGTATTTTGGATATTATCTCTTTCACTCCTTCTGTGTTGTGTGCAACTATCATATTCCACACCAGAGATCTGCATATAATGACGAGATGCTCATGTCTCTGCCCTAACAATGGGAGTCATTGTCCCAAAGGCGGGAAGACAGGCGACAAGCTTAGTTACAAAATATGCCCATAGAAACGCATTTGGATCATTTCTGGCCTGATTTTGGTGAGAGTGAAACCTTTTGCTTCGCCTCTTCCTCTTTCCTTCCACACACACCAATCCCCTCCTTCTGCCACTCACAACAACAAAGATGAGAGATCACTTCTTCCTCTCTGACAAGCGGTTTCAACTCACTATTTGCATTTGAGGTTTGTTACAACATAACTGGTCATATGGACACCGAAACACATCGAGACATTACTGTAACAGGAGAAGTTAACCCTTAACTACTAAAACTGGAGTGTCAATGGTCATTGGTTCTGGAAAATGAATACTCAGTTTGTGGTGTGCGTCATTGCAGTACCATGTACTGCTAGCAGTGTTTTAGCCAAAGACTGTTATACTAGCTGTCTAGTCTGTGTTTTATAAATGTGCAAAAAGCATAAAAATATGCATTTGTATAAGGAATTGGCAACTTGTTCTCATTCTGAAAAATAAGGTAGGCCACTTGATTTCAACATCTGGACAAAGAGGACAGGCTAGCATGCTGTTCAAACAGTTGGAGATGGACAGAAGGGTGTGTTCATGACAAATACAACTGTTCCACCGTGTTAGCTAGCAAATAGATCCAAGTTGGCTAAACTTGAAGTATAAAGATTAGCTGGTTACTCACTAGCACGTAGACTTACGCTTGAGAGATTGTTTCATGAGACCGGTGTTCATTTTCTATAACGTATGCAACAAGAAGTTAGTCATTATTAGTGAATGTGCATTATGCATGGTTCTGGTTAAATTTTGTAACAAAAAGGGCCTTTTCATAGACTGACGTGATCGGTGATTATTGCAAAGAAGCAACTTAAACTATTTTCATAAAATAATTAAATTATTAGTGGGTCCAATGCAGTGGCGATCCGTCATTCAGGGCCGCTTGTCTAATTAATTGTCCGTAAAAAAAACACATTTGTTTAAGCAAATCAGCCAAATCAGTTATGTTTTTTTTAATGCAGTAAATGAGAATGAATTAACTGTTTCGCTGTCAGACAAGGCTCCGCTGATAGCCAGGTTTAGAGGTGGTAAGGATCCACTCCATGGTGCTGAAAAGAAAGCTCTGCTGTTGGGACAGTTTTCTGTAGGCCGTAACAGTTTGTGGGCACCGTTTGTCACCATTATATTGCAATGAATGTATTGTTTAGTGTTGTGTTGTGTAGTGGCTTTGCTGGAATTCATCTAAAAAAATGTTTTTTAGTCTACAAGATTAACATGCTAAAATCGCAACTGGTCCTATGGTTGTGGAAGGCTGATATTTAGGGTTGCAAAGGGTCGGAAACATTCCGGTAAATTTCCGGAATATTTCTGGAAATTGTCCTTGGGAAGTTAATCCCAGGAATTTTGCTTAAATTCATCGAAAATGTAGTTTATAACAGTGAACCTTTTTTTGTGGGATACACATAAGGCAATTCTAGGTCTTGTGGCATATTATGGTTAAACTATCCCCAATTCAATGGAATTGCAGCCCTCTGCATGCACAGTGCATTCTTCCATCACATGTGCAGTGCAGTCTTCAATCACATGTACATCTGATTCTCAAGATCTTGCGAACTAATGAGATGCTATTGAGCCCCCACTACTACACTGTCTGAGCCAAGGACTACATGCTTTCTGGTAAGTTTTGATTACAATACTAGATGGGGTGAAAATATTTTATATGGCATTTTTTGTTAACTCTTAAATTGTAGCCTACAGCAAGGTGTGTTTAAATCATTTCTAACTTGTTAACAAGTTCTGCTAGTTCGTTTTTGCTACCATGTGTGGTTTAGCTTGCTTGAGCCTACTAACTGAGGAGTGTTACTTCACCTGTTTCCATACATGTTTCATAAAATGTATCTTACAAAGGAGTTGTTTAATCTAACTGCATAACTATTTATCTGTACATGGAATTGTATTTGTTTTTCTTAATGATTTTTTTTCTGATCTTGACAGGAAAATGCCACGGTCACTATCTGATGTGTGGAGACATTTCACTGCAGCTAATGTAGAAGGAAAAGTTGTGTATATGTGCAAATACTGTGCCAAATCATATGTGAAGAATGCAACAAAGATGCAGAATCATCTGGCCATGTGCATAACGTTCCCTCAGAGCTCACAACAAGCAACCTCTGACCAAAGTCCCTCTACTTCTATTTGAGGTGAAAATTATGAATCAGACACCTTATCGATAGCAACAGCTCATGGTCCTCCTGCAATCAGAAGTTTTTTTGACTCAATGGAAGAACGTAGTCAGAAAAATGCTGATGAATGTCTTGCTTGAGGTGTGGATGCAACTGGTTCACCTCTGATGCTCACAGGTAATGTGTATTGGAAGAGATTTTTCAATGTTCTTCACCCAGCATACGCTCTTCCAACCAGACATGCTTTATCTACTAATTTGCTGGATGCAGATTTCAACAGAGTTCAAGTGAAGGTCAAGCAAATCATAGAGAAAGCAGACTGTACTGCAATCATCTCTGATGGGTGGTCAAATGTTTATGGGCAAGGAATAATTAATTATATAATCCCCACCCCATAACCAGTATTCTACAAGAGCACAGACACAAGGGACAAAATACACACTGGTCTCTCCATTTCAGATGAGCTGAAGGCAGTCATCAATGACCTTGGACCACAGAAGGTATTTGCACTGGTGACAGACAATGCTGCGAACATGAAGGCTGCTTGGTCTAAAGTGGAGGAGTCTTACCCTCAAATCACACCCATTGGCTATGCTGCTCATGCATTGAATCTGATCCTCAAGGACATCATGGCACTGAAAACAATGGATACACTCTACAGGATAGCCAAGGAAATGGTTAGGTATGTGAAGTGTCATCAAGTTATATCAGCAATCTACCGCACCAAGCAAAGTGAGAAGAATAAGGGCACCACAATGAAGCTGCCCAGCAACACCAGTGGGGGTTTTGTTGTCATCATGTTTGACAGTCTCCTGGAGGAGAAGGAGTCTCTCCAAGAAATGGCCATATCACAGTCTGCCGATATGGACAGCCCCATCAAGAGGATCCTCCTGGATGATGTATTTTGGGAGAGAGTGGTAAGCAGCCTGAAACTCCTGAACCCTATAGCAGTAGCCATTACACGGATTGAGGGAGACAATGCCATCCTGTCTTATGTTCAGACTCTGCTTGCATATGTAAGAGAAGAAATCCGTACTGTCCTGCCCACTTCACTGTTGCTCCAAGCAGAGGAAACTGCAGTTCTGAAATACATCAAAAAGCGTGAAGACTTCTGCCTGAAGCCCATACACGCCACAGCGTACATGTTGTTGGACCCTAAGTATGCTGGCAAGAGCATCCTGTTTGGTGCAAAGATCAACATGGCATGTGGTGTCACTACTATCGTGTCTCGCCACCTTGGCCTGGATGAGGGCAAGGTTTTTGGCAGTCTGGCGAAGTACACTTTCAAGCAAGTATGGCAGTTGTGCCAACATATCTCATCAGCCACCTGGTGGAAGGGACTTTTTGGATTTGAGGCTCTTTGCCCTGTTGCCTCCATCATCCTCCAAATCCCACCAACATCAGCCACCTCAGAGCGCAACTGGTCCTTGTTCGGGAACACACACACCAAAGCACGCAACAGGCTGGCCAATAAAAGGCCTACCTAAAAGGCCTACCTCTGCACCTGTGTCAATTAAGGGCACATAACACCGGCACTCAGAGATCATACTGTATATGGCTACTTTCCTTCATCTGCTCTGATCTATAATAACTGAACATGAGAAGAGGATGATGGGCAACTTTGAATGGGATAGGGGCCACAAAAAAATGGAAGTCATCATCATGAGCAAAACATTTTAGTTGTCCCTTTTGACAGCGGATAGAAATGTCAGTTTTATAGTTCATTTTGTGCAATTCTACACATTTTGCCATGGGTGGTAGAGAAAATGTTGCTGTTTTAGAGCAAGTTTGCTACAATTGTACACATTTTGCCAGGGGGCAGAGAGAAGATTTTGCAATTTTATAACTCATTTCATGCAATTCTACTCATTTTACCATGGGGCGGAGCGGAAAAATGAGTTCTCTTACAGCTAATTTCCTGCAATTCTACACATTTGGACTGACATAAAGACTGCTGATGCACAACAACATTTCGAAATTGCACCGTGTGTATTCTGCTATTCTAACTCGCAACAGTAAGTTGAGACCCTGACTGAGTTCCTAAAATGTGTCTAAAAATGTTTTGGTGGGGAAATTAGTTGCCCATCCCTGCACTAGACTATTAAGATGCAGGACATGCTACCAGACCAGAAAGGCCCAGAAGACTTCCTGTGTTACTAACATGAATAACTGACAGGGCTCTCTCTCTGTCACACATTTGACTAGACTTCCTCTTACTGCTTCCCCAAGCAGATTGCTTTGCATGCTGGTCTATGATGCCTACTTCTTATTTCTGTTCCTTTCATTTATATAGTCTTCACTGGCGGGCAAAATTATTTAAAGCAAATACAGTGCCAGTCAAAAGTTTGGACACACCTACACATTTAAAGGTTTTTTACATTGTAGAATTATAGTGAAGACAAACTATGAAATAACACAAATGTTATTAAACAAATCAAAATATGTGTTATATTTTAGATTCTTCAAAGTAACCACCCTTTGCCTTGATGACAGCTCTGCACACTCTTGGCATTCTCTCAACCAGCTTCACCTGGAATATTTTTCCAACATTCTTGAAGGAGTTCCCACATATGCTGAGCACTTGTTAGCTGCTTTTCCTTCACTGCTTTTCCAACTCATCCTAAACCATCTCAATTGGGTTGAGGTCGGGTGATTGTTGAGGCAGGTTATCCGTTGCAACCTAAGCGCAAACCAGATGGGATGGCTTATCGCTGCAGAATTCTGTGGTAGCCATGCTGGTTAAGTGTGCCTTGAATTATAAACAAATCACTGACAGTGTCACCAGCAAAGCACCCCCATACAATCACACCTCCTCCTCTATGCTTCACGGTGGGAACCACACATGCGGAGATAATCCGTTCAACTACTCTGCATCTCACAACAAAGACACAGCGGTTGGACTGTCGTTTCTCTTTGTTTGTTTGAGTTGGTCTTGCCATAACATGGACTTGGTATTTTACCAAATAGGGCTATCTTCTGTGTACCACCCCTACCTTGTTACAACACAATTGATTGGAAGTCACATCTGTTCATTGAAATGGATTCCAGGTGACTACCTCATGAAGCTGGTTGAGAGAATGCCAAGAGTGTGCAAAGCTGTCATCAAGGCAAAGGGTGGCTACTTTGAAGAATCTCAAATATAAAATATATTTGGATTTGTTTACCACTTTTTGGTTACTACATGATGCCATATGTGTCATTTCATAGTTTGTATGTCTTCACTATTAATGTACAATTTAGGAAATAGTAAAAATAGGGGAAAACCCTGGATGAGTAGGTGTGTCCAACTGTCCAAAAATATCTGTTGATTAACCATTTTAAAAGGCTGATAAACCTTATTCAAACCTCTTCAATGTTCCTCTTTTATAAATCGCATCCTGTCATGTTAAAGGGAATATTAAAGTATTTTCAGTGAGGATGTGATGCCTTCCTCACTCTCACATCCTCACTTGCAAAATTACACACAGCTCCTCTGTAATTCCATCACTGGTCATGGTCTCACAAGTAACCAATAGAGTTGGGACCAATTACATTACCAACATGAGTTGGAATTTAGAACAGATAACTCTGGTAACCACCTATTTTTTTACTGGGACTTTCCTGGCTGTGACATTGGCCAGAGTTGTGACTAAAGGCCAAGGCACGGCCCTAAGGTGTCTGTTGATGTGCCCACCTCTGTGTGTGCGTTCACCACGCATTGACACCATGCACCGACACCAATGTGACTAAAATAAACACTACTTCAGCTGACATTAGCCATTAGACCTGGTGCAATTTGGTTCTGCAGATACCAGCATACTTCTCTGGGGTTTCCATGGAGACATGCAAGAAGCCAACTTCAGACGAGGAAGGAAAGGCACCTCCGAACGAACCTGTCTGTCTGTCTGTCTGTCTGTCTGTCTGTCTGTCTGTCTGTCTGTCTGTCTGTCTGTCTGTCTGTCTGTCTGTCTGTCTGTCTGTCTGTCTGTCTGTCTGTCTGTGTGCGCGTGCGTGTGTGCATGCGTGCGTGTGTGCACCTAGCAGCATTGTCATTAGCTGCTGGTGGGGGCTGGTCATGATAAGAAAGAGACAGACATTACATTTCCTAAGGGTTTCATGGGGTAGCACTGATAACGCCATGCAGCCTTCTGTACCCCATCACATCTACGTGGGTTTAGCACATGTCGTGAGATTCCCTGTTTTTACGAGCAACAGGGTTGGGGAGTAACTAATTACATATAATCAGTTACATGTAATCGGATTACAAGAAACTAACTGTAATCGGTTACGTTACCAGCAACAATTTTGTAATCAGATTATAGATACTTTTGAAAAATGATGATGATTACAGTTAGTACTTGAGTTACTGTTAAATTCAGAAATGATTTTAGCAGAAAAAATACATTTTCTCAATTACATTGAATTCAGCATTGAAAAAAGGCACAAGTTTAAGTTTGTTTTTTTCCACGTCAGCGAGTCTGACCACAAGTCAGAGACCACTATGATGAGGGGAAAAACTCACTAGACAAATACTTAACCACCATATTCAGGAGCCTGATATGTAATCATACCAGGCTACTGAATTGGCAGATAAAAACCAAAACAATGTATTATATCATCCTGCATGGCATGCTCAGACTGACAGGGCTTATTCTCACTGAATAGAGTTATTATGATGACATTTTACATAATCGGTTAAATAGTGCCTTCAGAGTATTCATACCCCTTGATTTAGTCCACTTTTTGTTTCTACAGCCTGAGTTCAAAATGGATTAAATTCACGAGGAGTTGATATGTTGAGCTGTTCTATATGGAAGCCAATTCCAAAAATAAAATACATAGACAGTAGATCATACATATAGGTTATGTTTCTTCATTTATAGCATTGTGTGGCGATTTCCGTCTATCCACATTTGTCACGACTTCCGCCGAAGTTGGCTCTCCTGCCTGTTCGGGCGGTGCTCGGCGGTCGTCGTCACGTCATACTAGCCACCACCGATCCCTTTTTCGTTTGTCTGTTGGTTTTGTCTTATTAGTTTCACCTGTGTGTATTTTAGTTTAATTAACGTCCTTATATGTATTAGGTTGTCCCGCCCTTGTTTTGTGCGGGATTGTTTGTATTTCATGTATTTTGGTGGAGTACGTGTGTGTTATTTCTCCGGTCTATTTTTGATCCTGTGTTGGATTATTCACCCTGTATGTTGGGTTGACCGTGTTGTTGTGATTGCCGGTGAATTAACCTGTCGAATCACTTAACCTGCTCTCTGCGCTTGATTCCACCCACCTTGAGAATACGTGACAACATTGCAGCGATCAGCACAGCAGGGCCGCCGGCAAACATGTGGCGAGCTGACATTTGTACCAGCGCTTCTAAAAAATATTGACAGAAAAATGTTCAAGAGGGATAAGTACTGTTGTTTAGAATGATTTGATTCATAATTTTCTTGACAGAACTTTATTGTTGTTTTCATCCTACCTAGGCCCAGGAGTTTCTTCAGAAGATTTTTTTATGGTCCCATGATAGCCCATATCAAAAAATAATTACAGCAGATTCTTTACTATGTCATACCCCGAGGTTAACCTGGTTAGGTTAGCCTACCAGATCTGGAAAAACTTGGCCCCAGGAAACCCACCACTCTGGGTCCTGTAGTGCCACCCTGGGGAGAATCCAGGCAGACCGTGGTACTGCAGGCATTGTTAGCAGAAAGCAGGATCCCCATTGTAGTGAATGGAAAAATGGCGATCTTCCTGGCCAATCTTCGTGTAAATAAAACATTTTTTTGTTGAAGAAATGTAATTGTTTCCTATACACCAGATATATTTCCTTTAACTGATTATTTAAAAGAAAATACACAAAAGAAGATATAAGGATAATTAAATTATCCAGCAGCAGCTTGGTCTTTGGCTACTTTCGCTTTCTCTAGATCTGACAGGGCACTGCCTGTGGTGGAAGGTCTGGACCTATCACCGGGAGCAGCGGGCGTACGCTATCCTGCTTCTTGTGGGCCCGTGAAACGCTCAACAAATTGTGTAAGGGGTGGGAATTGGCAGATTTCTCAATTTGCTTCTCCGGACGTTGTATTGGGCAGTTTAATGGTGAGAAATGTCTCAGTACCTGGAGCAAAAACACTGTGCTATCCAGGAGCACGAGCACATGACATCAGTAAGCTGCTCCCAAGCATTTTAAACCAACATCGGGAAATTGAGTGTATCTGACTTGCCTTGTTATATATATTAAATATAAAATAAATAAAACAATAAAATAAAAATCATAGTTCATGAAAAGATTTGCCATGGGTCCTCAGATCCTCAAAAAATTGCTTGGCCTACAGAGGGTAGTGCGTATGCCCAGTACATCACTGGGGCCAAGCTTCCTGCCATCCAGGAACTCTATACCAGGCGGGGTCAGAGGAATGCCCTAAAAGTTGTCAAAGACTCCAGCCACACGACAAGTGGTACCGGAGCGCCAAGTCTAGATCCAAAAGGCTTCTTAACAGCTTCTACCCCCAAGCCATAAGACTTCTGAACAGCTAATCAAATGGCTGCCCGGACTATTTGCATATTCCCCCTACCCTCATTTTTACGCTACTGCTACTCTGTTTAATTATCCAGGCATAGTCACTTTATCTCTACCTACTGTACATATTACCTCACTTACCTTGATTAACCTGCTCATTGACTCTGTTCCGGTACCCTCTGTACATAGCCTCGCTATTGTTATTTTATTGTTGCTCCTTAATTATTATTTTTTATTTATTTATTTATTTTTACTTCAGTTTATTTTAGTAAATACTTAACACCTTATTTTTTCTTAAAACTGCATTGTTGGTTAACGGCTTGTAAGGATGCATTTTTACTGTTGTATTCGGCGCATGTGACAAATAACATTTGATTTGATTCAATGACATTATGAAGGGCAGCTCAGAACAGCTGAAGATGGATTTTAAAGAACTGATTGGGTCTCTACTTGACACCAACAATAACAATATCTGGCCCTCTGCCCTCCCAAAATCGTGGCATTGAGAAGTTCAGCAGACTTTTAGCCCTCCATAGCTGGCTATGACACTTTTGCAGCTCTGTGGGTGTAACATTTATTGACAGTTTTGATACCTTCTGGAAACAAAGCTATTATAAGGAGGATGGGATCCACCCAAGTCATTTGGGTTCCTGGATTCTTTCACAGCATTCTTTATAAGGCTGCATTGAGACAATGACCTATCAATGACTCAAGCCCAATATATTTAATCCCAACCATTGTGTTGCTGAGATGTCATAATGCTTCAGCAAATGTACATTATCCCAGGGGCACTGGAAAAGACAATGCAAGTAACCTAATTGATATCCCTTTTACTGCCCTGAATTCCTCTGCTGATCTTACAGCTATTGTATGCAGTAATCATATGCCTATGAACCAGAGTTATACTGTTAGCACTGAGCAGGTGTGCCTTAGCAGGAAGTCCACTGTTTGCAGCTCACCCTGCACTAACATACAGTGCATTCGGACAGTGTTGAGAGCCCTTGACTTTTTCCACACTCCTTAGTAAAGGGCACATGAATGCCCACTTAGAGTTTGCCAAAAGGCACCTAAAGACTCTCAGACCATGAGAAACAAGATTCTCTGGTCTGATGATACCAAGATTGAACTCTTTTGCTTGAATGACAACACATCACGTCTGGAGGAAACCTGGCACCATCCCTATGGTGAAGCATGGTGGTGGCAGCATCATGCTGTTGGGATGTTTTTCAGCGGCAGGGATTGGGAGACTAATCAGAATCGAGGGAAAGATGAACGAAACAAAGTACAGAGATATTCTTGATGAAAACCTGCTCCAGAGCTCTCAGGACCTCAGACTGGGGCGAAGGTTCACCTTTCAACAGGACAACAACCCTAAGCACACAGCCAAGACAATGCAGGAGTGGCTTCGGGACAAGTCTCTGAATGTCCTTGAGTGGCCCAGCCAAATCCTGGACTTTAACCCTATTGAACATCTCTGGAGAGACCTGAAAATAGCTGTGCAGCGAAGCTCCCCATCCAACCTGACGGAGCTTGAGAGGATCTGCAGAGAAGAATGGGAGAAACTCCCCAAATACAGGTGTGCCAAGCTTGTAGCATCATACGCAAGAAGACTCCAGGCTGTAATCGGTGACAAAGGTGCTTCTACAAAGTACTGAGTAAACTGTCTGAATATTTATGTAAATGCAATATTTCTATTTTCTTTTAATACATTTGCTGAAATAAAAAAATTAAATGTTGCTTTGTCATTATTGGGTATTGTGTGTAGACTGTAAATATATATTCACTGTAAATAACCTGAGCATGTCTACCTCTGCTAAGTTTCCCAGTAAAGCAATAAAAACAATCAAGCATCCCAGAAATGTGCTAAAATAGCCAGACGACGCTGGGCCAATTGTGCACTGTCCTATGGGACTCCCAATCACGGCCGGTTGTGATACAGCCTGGATTCAAACCAGGGTGTCTGTAGTGACGCCTCTATTACTGAGATGCAGTGTCTTAGACCGCTGCGCCACTCAGGAGCCCAGAGAATACAGTGGTAGCAATACATGGTTATAAGATCTACAGAAAATACAGAAATGCCAACGGTGGAGGTGTGGCCTTCTATATTCAGAACCACATTTCTGTAAAGCTTAGAGAGGATTGTCACGCCCTGATGGGAGATATCTCTGTTTTCTTTATATTTTGGTTAGGTCAGGGTGTGACTAGGGAGGGTACGCTAGTTTTTGTATAGACTATGGGTTTTGTATTGTCTAGGGTTTTGTAGGTCTTGGTGATTTGTATGTTTATGGTGGCCTGATATGGTTCCCAATCAGAGGCAGCTGTTTATCGTTGTCTCTGATTGGGGATCATATTTAGGTAGCTATTTCCCTTTGGTGTTTGTGGGATCTTGTCTATGTGTAGTTGCATGTCAGCAATCGTTTGTATAGTGTCATGTTTTGTTATTTTGTTAGTTTGTTCAGTGTTTCATTCTTTAAATAAATAAGAATGTACGCATACCATGCTGCGCCTTGGTCCGATCCTTATATCGAACGTGACAAGAATCTCATGTTAAATATTGTTGAATCAATATGACTACAGGTTCATCTGCCTCACCTAAAACCCATTCTGGCTTTAGGTGAGGCACATGAATGAAATCATCAACATGTATTGATCACATCTTTACTAATGCTGCAGAAATTAGCTTGAAAGCAGTATCCAAATCCATCAGATATAGTGATCACAATATAGTTGTCATATCTAGGAAAACCGAAGTTCCAAAGGCTGGGCCTAATATACTGTATAAGAGGTCATACAATAAGTTTTGTAGTGATTCCTATGTTATTGATGTAAGTAATATTTGTTGGTCTGTGGTGTGTAATGAGTAGCAACCAGATGCTGCACTTGACATAATTATGAAATTTCTCATCCCAGTTACTGATAACCATGTACCCATTAAGAAATTGACTGTAAAAATGGTTTAATCCCCTGGATTGATGAGGAATTGAAAAATGGTATGGTTGAGAGGGATGAGGCAAAATAAATGGCAAATAAGTCTGACTGCACAACCGATTGGCAAATGTACCGCAAATTGAAAAATCATGTGACTAAACTGAATAAAAAGAAGAAGAAACTACACTATGAAACAAAGATAAATGAAAAAAAGAATGATAGTAAAAACTTTGGAGCACATTAAATGACATTTTGGGCTTGAAGGCAAACTCTGCTCCATCATTCATTGAATCAGATGGCTCCTTTTACTCACGAAAAATATTGCCAACTGCTTTAATGATTTTTTCATTGGCAAGACTAGCAAATGTAGGCATGACATGCCAGCAACAGGCACATGCATACAAACACACAATACGCACTATACACACACACATACACATGGATTTTGTGTTGTAGATATGTGGTAGTAGAGTAGGGCCCTGAGGGCACACACTTAATTTGTTGTGAAATCTGTGTTGTGCAATCTGTTGTGAATATATTGTAATGTTTTTAAAATTGTATAACTGCCTTAATTTAGCTGGACCCCAGGAAGAGTATGGGGATCCATAATAAATACAAATACAAATGGCAGCCTGCAGTACCCCGGTCAACCTTAAATTTGAGTTACTCAATGAGACGGGGCAGCACTGGGCTAGCCTGCAACTTCACTTCCTGGAGTAGCAAAAACTGTGCATGTTATGTTTCCATGAGACACTGTCTTAACCGACTTCATTTGGCCAATGCACAATTGAGTCTTCACATTGGAATGAATGGTGTTGCGTGATCAATGGATTTGTTCATTCATATATAGTCAATGGTGCTATGTCTGAAATCACCACACAATGTTACAAATTAAAAAACATATTCTATGTATTATCTAGTCTGACGTGCATATCTAAAATGTTGAATTACATATCTCTACATTTTGAGATAGTATCGGAAATGGCCTTCCATTGTTTTACGTGGCTCAGTGAAGCCGGCAGCTACAGTCTTGGTAAGCAACTCCAGTGTATATTTGGCCTTGTGTTTTAGGTTATTGTCCCTCTGAAAGGTGAATTTTTCTCCCAGTGTCTGTTGGAAAGCAGACTGAACTAGGTTTTCCTCTAGGATTTTGCCTGTGCTCAGTTTCTTTTTATCTTAAAAAACTCCCTAGTCCTTGCCGGTGACAAGCATACCCATAACATCATGCAGCCATCACCATGCTTGAAAATATGAAGAGTGTTACTCAGTGATGTGTTGTGTTGGATTTGTCCCAAACATAACTTTGTATTCAGGACGTAAAGTGAATTTCTTTGCCACATTTGTTTTGCAGTTTTACTTAAGTGCGTTATTGCAAACAGGATGCATGTTTTGTAATATTTGTATTATGTACAGGCTTCCTTGTTTTCACTGTTGTTAAGGTTAGTATTGTGGAGTAACTACAATGTTGTTGATCAATCATCAGTTTCTCCTTTCACAGCCATTAAACTCTAACTGTTTTTTGAAAGTCACCATTGGCCTAATGGTGAAATCCTTGAGCGGTTTCCTTCCTTCCTCTCCTGCAACTGAGGTAGGAAGGATGCCTGTATCTTTATAGTAACTGGGTGTATTAATACACCATCCAAAGTGTAATAAATAACTTCACCATGCTCAAAGGGATTTTCAATGTCTGCATTTTTTTTAACCCATCTACCAATAGGTGCACTTTTTTGCGAGGCTTTGGAAAACCTCCCTGGTCTTTTTGGTTGAATCTGTGTTTGAAAGTCAATGCTCGACTGAGGGACCTTAGAGACAGTTGTATGTGTGGGGTACAGAGATGAGCTGGTCTTAAACAAATAATGTTAAACACTATTATTGTACACAGAGTTACTCCATGCAACTTGTTATGTGACTTAAGCACATTTTTACTCCTGAACTTATTTAGGCTTGCCATTACAAAGGGGTTGAATAATTATTGACTCAAAACATTTCAGATTTTCATTTGTAATTTATTTGTTCACATTATGGGGTATTGTGTGTAGGACAGTGATACAAAATCTCAGTCAAGGGTTGTGAATACTTTCTGAAGGCACTGTATAAGGAAAATCTCTATACATTTCAGCTGTTTCAAAAACTTTGCTGTGCATTTACTGTTAATACTGTATGAGTGTTGAGCTCAATGACACAATTCTGTTTACACTGCCCTGCTCGGAGGGGGGCAACTGTCGGGCGAGTATTGTGCGCGATCCCCAGAGGTAGCGCTCGGTACGTGATCGTTTTGCAAGTTTACCCAACAGTACTGTCTCGAGAATCGATACCTCTCGAAAATACATTGTGAAAATGTTCTTAGACAGTGCCAACAGAACAGGCTTTAGGCAGTCTGTTTTTTGGTGATAGCAGAGAAGTTAATCTGAGAATAGTGGAGTAAGCTCTGATATAACATTTTTGTCAAAATGGTCTGGTGGGATTTGGAATGTGATAACAATAGCCCACTTGCAGCTAGGGGAGGGATTCTGTCTGTGAGATCTAATTATAAGTAAAACACATTGTATAATGTTTGACCTGGTTGTTTTATTGGTTGATTCATAACCACATCTACTGCCGTTTAAAAGTCTGCATTGTTATGGACCTGCAAAACTATTCTGTCGGATAATAAGTGTTACACCATAACACTTTAACACTCTTAGTTAAAAAAAAGCCACTTGCAACTGAGAGTGCGAGTGAGTATGTCTACTATAGTTACAAAAGTTACACATTTTTGGTGCACAGACTGGTAAGAATAGCAATAAGAGATGTTGAAGGGTGTGTTCATTCAGGATTATGAGGTAAAGGAAGAGCAGGACTGACCGCAAACCCTCGTCACCTGAGGCAATTTGTAGAAGTTTTTACATTCTTGGCGACATTCTAATGGTTTTTTAAGTGTCTGACAGCTCACTTTATCAGACTTAGTTTCCAGGTAAGTCTAAACCATTTGTGTGTCAATCAAAAGGTGCCAAAATATGTACAGTCCAGTTACATTTTTAGTCATCCATTATCTCTTTGACTTTTACATTTTTTTTTAGTGTGGAATGACAAAGCTATTCTGTTATCATCAAAAACAAGAACCCTTATTCTTTCAATTACAATTAATACCTAGACAAATATTCGGGTACACAACTATCCAGAAAGAGTGTTTGTCTGACCAGTTTTTCCCTCATGTTGAACAGTGAGTGATTTAAGTTTCCCTCCTCTTCTCCAGTATTGTATCCAACCACCAGAAAAGAAAGATGCCTTTGGGTGACGATGGACATTCTTGGAAGAAGAAAACGTCAGATGTTAAGGAGAATTTCGACTTCAAGGAGATCCTGGGGACGTAAGTGTTGAAATCATATCTCACTAAAGGACCATTCTGTTGTTGAGGATATAGTTTAATAGTTAATATACAGTATAACTAGCATGCATGGGTCTGAGCCTTTTGCTATCTCTCTGCTCATCAAAACACCATAAAGAGTTCACACGGAACGCTTAGCAGTGTTATTCAGATTCAGGCTACAACATTATTAATACAGAGGGACATTTGCATGCGTTTTCTGTACCTCTACCTTTTTGCATGTTTAACACTGACTGATGACCTCTTTAGGTATATCGGTCATGTTTAATGCAGGCGTGTGGGTAGAAAGTTGCTAATAGAGTCTATTAAAGTTTGAGTGATTGGGGGATATTCTCTTCAGTGAGCAGTGAGCTCAGATCAGGACTCTACCTTGACGACATGCTCATGATTGGTTATTATTAATGCTGAGGTCTACTAGCCTATTGAAGAAAATTCTCCCATTATTTTAGATTACACTGTTGAGGTGTTTGTGTGTGTGTCTAGGTTCTCGTGTCCTTAGTACGAGTCGGTCTGGTCCAGTTGATAATGTATTCTAACATCAGAACCTGCCTTGCTCTGAGCAGTACTTTGATGTGTTCCATGTATTTTCACTGAATTATAAATGGCCTGGGGGGATTTTGCACTTTTGCTTTTCATATTTAGCTTTTTGTTGTTGTTGTATTTTCCAGAGTGTGTTGTGTTTCATGTCTGTATGTGATTTGAGTGGAAAGGACATCACTGGCGTTCTAGGTATTCTGGGCCACATCAAGTATGAAAGTGCAAGCTAAAATACTGTACATTGTCAGAGATGTTAAATTTTTATAGAGCTGACATCAGCTGTGCTATTTTGACATGTTCCCTGATGGGTGAGAACATTCTTCAGTGATGTTGTTTCCCTGCTCAGTGTGTGTGTGTGTGTCGACGTGTAAGCTGACCCTTGACCCAGGAAGCAGTTAGCAGAGAGACTTTGGTGCCCTTTCCCTGACTTGGAGAGAGAGAGAGAGGAACCAAAAACTACAGGAGAGACAAACTATATTCATGCTGGGACCACTTATAGTGAGGAACCATATATTAATACATAAAAAGGCCTTACAAGGGAAATAAATATTTTATCAATATCTTGCTTAGCTCAGGCCATTGCTAAAGAGGAATGAGAGGTTGAGCGAGACTGAATGCCTAACATATACGAGGAGCAGACAGAGAAAAGACAGGAAACATGCAATCAGGGGACCAGCTGTAGCTCCATACAATCCAGTGTTCAGAGAGACATCCCATGCTTGGTCAGTGCCAGTTGTAGCGTGAAGTCTGTCCTTTCAACAGCTCTGTGTTTAGGTTCGAGGGGGTCGGCCTTCTACACTAAAGTGTTGACTAATCCAGTGGACAGGGCCTTTCATTTAGCCCCGAATGGTGGATGGGTGGCTCTGTTTCTCCCATCAACAGTGATGGAGAATATTGTTCCCTGAGTGTTTGTGGGTCTGTCTGCGTGTATCTGATCTAAAGAGGGTTTAATACCTGCAATGTTTTTTCCTGATTCTAAATCTAATTGATGTAAAAGAGTGGTTAACAAGCGCTTGGGATGTACACAGAGAGCTAATATTAATAGTATGCATGTCAATCTCTCCTGGCTCAAAGTGGAGGAGAGATTGACTTCATCAAGTCCAAAACAGACTATGTTAGGCACACAGTACTACATGAAACTCTATTCCACATCAAGTAACTCATGCAAGCAGTAAAATTTGATTTGAAAAACCGATACAAAAAATACCTTATGGAACAGCGGGACTGTGAAGCAACATAGGCACAGACATATGCATACACACACACGATAATATATGCACTATACACACACGAACACATGGATTTTTGTACTGTATACAATTGAAGTCGGAAGTTTACATACACCTTAGCGAAATACATTTAAACTCAGTTTATCACAATTCCTGACATTTAATCCTAGTATAAATTCCCTGTTTTAGGTCAGTTAAGATCACCAATTTATTTTAAAAATGTGAAATGTCAGAATAATAGTAGAGAGAATGATTTATTTAATATTTTATTTCTTTCATCGCATTCCCAGTGGGTCAGGAGTTTACATACACTCAATTAGTATTTGGTAGCATTGCTTTTAAATTGTTTAACTTGGGTCAAACATTTCGGGCAGCCTTCCACAAGCTTCCCACAATAAGTTGGGTGAATTTTGGCCCATTCGTCCTGACAGAGCTGGTGTAACTGAGTCATGTTTGTAGGCCCCCTTGCTCGCATACACTTTTTCAGTTCTGCCCACACATTTTCTATAGGATTGAGGTAAGGGCTTTGTGATGGCCACTCCAATACCTGTTCTTCGGCTTGCAAGCCTTCCCCTTTTTCCTCCTGTCAGAGTCGTGTGTATAGGTGGCAGGGAAGTCAGGCGCAGGAGAGTCAAACGGAGTGTAAATGGAGTCTTTTAATATAAGTCCACTTAACATGCTACAAACACTAAATACGTACATACATAAACAAACATGGGTACAAGGACCCGTCGGGCACCTATACAACATAAAACAACACATGACATAAAACAATCTTTGACAAAGACATGAGGGGAAACAGAGGGTTAAATACACAACAGGTAATGAATGGGATTGAAAACAGGTGTGTGGGTAGACGAGACAAAACCAATGGAAAATGAAAAATTATTCAATGAAGGCTAGAAGGCCGGTGACGTCGACCGCCGAGCACGTCGACCGCCGAGCACCGCCCGAACAAGGAGAGGCAACGACTTCGGTAGAAGTCATGACAGTACTCCCCCCTAACGCGCGGCTCCAGCCGCTCGTCGACACTGGCCTCGGGGACGACCCAGAGGGCGAGGTGCAGGGCGATCCGTATGGAGACGGTGGAATTATTTTAACATGGAAGGATCTAACACGTCCTCCACCGGAACCCAGCATCTCTCCTCCGGCCCGTACCCCTCCCAGTCCATGAGGTACTGAAGGCCCGGCTCGAATCCAAAATGGATTGAACAGAGTACGCCGGGACCCCCTCGATGTCTAGAGGAGGCGGAGGAACATCACGTACTTCAGCCTCCTGTAGCGGGCCAGCCACCACCGGCCTGAGGAGAGACACATGGAAAGAGGGGTTAATACGGTAATTAGTGGGCAGTTGTAATCTATAACATACCTTGTTCACTCTCCTCAGGACTTTAAACTGCCCCACAAACCGCGAACCCAGCTTCCGGGAAGAGCAGGCGGAGGGCAGGTTTCGGGTCGAGAGCCAGACCCTGTCCCCTGGTGCGAACACCGGGACCTCACCTCGGCGACAGTCTGCGCCAATTGTCTGGCGCCTTATGGCGCGCTGAAGGTGGAGGAGGGCTACGTCCCAGGTTTCCTCAGCGCGCCGAAACCAATTGTCCACCGCAGGAGCCTCGGTCTGACTCTAATGCCAAGGAGCCAGAACCGGCTGATACACTAATACACATTGAAAAGGAGTAAGGTTAGTGGAGGAGTGACGTAGCGAGTTCTGGGTCATCTCTGCCCAGGGCACGAACTTCGCACACTCCCCCGGCCGGTCCTGGCAATAAGACCGCAGAAACCTACCCACATCCTCTGGGCGAAAACCTGAGGTAAGACTAACCGAGATCCCCAGACGTTCCATGAACGCCCTTGACCCTTGATGTGAACTGGGAACCCCGATCAGATACTATATCCTCAGGCACCCCATAGTGCCGCAAAACGTGTGTAAACAGGGCCTCTGCAGTTTGTAAGGCCGTAGGGAGACCGGGCAAAGGGAGGAGACGACAGGACTTCGAAAACCGATCCACAACGACCAGGATCGTGGTGTAACCCTGTGAAGGTGGAATATCAGTCAAAAAAATCCACCAGAGGAGGGTGACGTGTGAGCCCAATAGATCAATCGGTCGCGGACAGCAGACGGAACGTACAGACGACCAGCTGGACACTCAGGGGGAGAGGGCCCTGCACGTGACGCCCGCTCAATGTCTGCGTCCAGCTCCCACACTACTGGCCACCAAACACAAACACAAAGCTGGGAGTATGGGAGTGGGATCCATGGACCGCTCCTCTGTGTCATACAGCCGAGACAATGCGTCTGCCTTAACGTTCTGGGCGCCTGGTCTGTAAGAAAGAGTAAACACAAAACGAGTGAAAAACATGGCCCACCTTGCCTGGCGAGGATTCAGTCTCTTCGCCTGCCGGATGTACTCCAGATTGCGGTGGTCAGTCCAGATGAGAAAAGGGTGTTTAGCCCCCTCAAGCCAATGCCTCCACGCCTTCAAGGCTTTTACGACAGCTAACAACTCCCGGTCCCCCACATCATAGTTTCTCTCCGCCGGGATGAGCTTCTTCGAAAAGAAAGCACAGGGGCGAAGCTTCAGTGGCGTACCCGAACGCTGAGAGAGCACTGCTCCTATCACAGCTTCGGATGCGTCCACCTCCACTATGAATGGCAAAGAGGGATCTGGATGAGCCAACACAGGCACCGAGGTAAACAGAGTCTTCAGGTGTCCAAAAGCCCTGTTCGCCTCAGCCAACCACTGCAAGTGCACCGGGCCCCCCTTTAGCAGTGAGGTAATGGGAGCAGCAACCTGACCAAAACCCCGGATAAACCTCCGGTAGTAATTAGCACACTGCACCTCCTTTACCGTGGTTGGAGTCGGCCAACTACGCATGGCTACAATGCGGTCGCTCTCCATTTCCACTCCTGAAGTGGAAATCCGATGCCCTAGGAAGGAGATGGATTGTTGGAAGAACAAGAGTTTCTCAGCCTTGACATATAGATCATGCTCCAACAGGCGACCAAGCACCCTGCGCACCAGGGACACATGCTCGGCGCGTGTAGCGGAGTATATCAGAATATCATCGATCTACACCCTGCCCGTGCAGGTCCCTGAAGATCTCATCTACAAATGATTGGAAGACTGATGGAGCATTCATCAACCCATATGGCATGACAAGGTATTCATAATGACCTGAGGTGGTGCTAAATGCGTCTTCCACTCATCACCCTTCCGAATACGCACCAGATTGTACGCACTCCTGAGATCCAATTTTGTAAAGAAGTGTGCTCCGTGCATTGACTCAATAACCATATTTATTAGAGGTATAGGGTAACTATATTTCATCGTGATTTTATTTAGAACACGATAATCAATGCACGGGCGTAAACCGCTATCTTTTTTTTCACAAAAAAGAAACTCGAAGAGACGGGTGAAATGGATGGCTGAATGTACCCCTGACGCAGGGATTCAGAGACATCTGTCTCCATAGCCACCGTCTCCACTTGCGACAGGGGATACATGTGACTCCTGGGATATGCAGCGTCTACCAGGAGATCTATCGCACAATCCCCCCATCGATGGGGTGGTAATTGAGTCGCTTTCTTTTTACAGAAGGCGAGAGCCAAATCGGCATATTCGGGGGGAATGCGCACTCGTGGAGACCTGGTCTGGACTTTCCACCGTAGTAGCACCAACGGAAACCCCTAAACACCTACCTGAGCACTCTCGCACCCACCCCGTGAGAGCCCTCTGTGGCCAAGAAACAGTGGGGATATGACAAGCTAACCAGGGTAGGCCTAGCACCACAGAATACGTAGGAGAATCAATAAGGAAAATACTAATCTTCTCCTTGTGACCCTCCTGTGTTATCATACACAAAGGTGCGGTGACCTCCCTGATAAACCCTGACGCTAATGGTCGACTATCTAAGGCATGAATAGGGAAAGGCATATCCACAGAAACAATAGGGATCCCTAAACTATGAGCTACATTTTTATTAATGAAATTCCCAGCCGCGCCTGAATCTACTAGCGCCTTATACTGGGAATGCAAGGAAAAATCCGGAAAAGTGACAGAGACAAACATTAGCGCAACAGAGGGCTCTGGATGAGAATGGAGCCTACTCACCTGGGGTGATGACAGAGTGCCCTGCCTGCCTTCTCTATTCCCAGAGGAACCAACCCGGCACCGACCAGCAATGTGCTCTCTGCGACCATAGATGGTGCTCGAACGGGAACCCCCTCTGGTCTCCCTGCGCACCATCCCTCCCAATTCCATAGGTTCGGGAGAGAGGGTGCGGGAGGATGGAACAACCAGACCCCAATCTAGACGTCCACGAGTAGCCAGCATGTTGTCCAGCCTGATGGACATGTACACCAGCTGGTCAAAGGTGAGGGTGGTGTCTCTACAGGCCAGCTCCCGACGGACGTCCTCGCGTAGACTACAACGGTAATGGTCGATCAGGGCCCTGTCGCTCCATCCAGCGCCGGCAGCCAGGGTCCGAAACTCCAGTGCAAACTCCTGTGCACTCCTCGTCTCCTGCCTCAATTGATAGAGGCGCTCACCCGCCGCTCTGTCTTCGGGTTGATGGTCGAATACTGTCCTAAAATGGCGGGTGAACTCCTCAAAATGGTCCAACGCCGCATCCTCCTCTCTACACACAGCGCTGGCCCACTCCAGGGCTTTCCCGGTGAGGCATGAGAGGACGCAACTCTTCTCACGGTCTGCTGGTACTGGGGAGACCATGGCCAGATACAAGTTCAGTTTAAGAAGAAAACCCTGGCAGCCGGTAGAGATAAATGGATCTTATTAGGTTCAGGAGGGGGGAAAGCGTTCAAGGGAGATCCCGGGTTGTGGTGGTGGAGGCGCTGGAGAAACTCCCTGTCTCTCCTACGTTCCATATTCTGGACAATGCGATCCATGGCGGCGCTCAGACAGTCAATCTCCTCCGCTTGTTCCAGACGCGTTCCTCCATCTCCATGAGCGAAGTGTCCTCTCCTGCTGACTTCATATTTTCGGTCAGAGATTCTGTCAGAGTCGTGTGTATAGGTGGCAGGGAAGTCAGGTGCAGGAGAGTCAAACAGAGTGTAAATGGAGTCTTTTCATATAAGTCCACTTAACATGCTCCAAACACTAAATACGTAGATACATAAACGAACATGGGTATGAGGACCTGTTGCGCACCTATACAACATAAAACAACACTTGACATAAAACAATCTCTGACAAAGACATGAGGGGAAACAGAGGGTTAAATACACAACAGGTAATGCGGGAAGACAAGACAAAACCAATGGAAAATGAAAAATGGATCAATAATGGCTAGAAGGCCGGTGACGTCGACTGCCGAGCACCGCCCGAACAAGGAGAGGCAACGACTTCGGCAGAAGTCGTGACACCTCCAAACATAACGATGGTCATTATGGCCGAACAGTTATATTTTTGTCTCATCAGACCAGAGGACACTTCTCCAAAAAGTACGATCTTTGTCCCCATGTGCAGTTGCAAACCATAGTCTGTCTTTTTTATGGCGGTTTTGGTGCCGTGGCTTCTTCCCTGCTGAGCTGCCTTTCAGGTTATGTCGATATAGGACTAATTTTACTGTGGATCTAGATTATTTTGTACCTGTTTCCTCCAGCATCTTCACAGGGTCCTTTGCTGTTGTTCTGGGATTGATTTGCACTTTTCACACCAAAGTACGTTCATCTCTAGGAGACAGAGCGTGTATCCTTCCTGAGCGGTATGACGGCTGTGTGGTCCCATGGTGTTTATACTTGCATACTATTGTTTGTACAGATGAATGTGGTACTTTCAGGCATTTGGAAATTGCTCCCAAGGATGAACCAGCCTTGTAGAGGTCTGCAGTTTCTTTTTGTGAAGTCTTGGCTGATTTCTTTTGATTTTCCCAAGATGTCAAGCAAAGAGGCACTGAGTTTGAAGGTAGGCCTTGAAATACATCCACAGGTACACCTTCAATTAATGTAAACCTTTAACCCACTGGAATTGTGATACAGTGAATTCTAAGTTAAATAATCTGTCTGTAAACAATTGTTGGAAAAATTGCTTGTGTCATGCACAAAGTAGATGTCCTAACCGACTTGCCAAAACTATAGTATGTAAACAAGGAATTCGTGGAGTGGTTGAAAAACAAGTTTTAATGACTCCAACCTAAGTGTATGTAAACCTCCGACTTCAACTATATCTGTGGTAGTGGTGAATTAGGGATCTGAGGGCACACGGTCTGTGAATGTATTGTAATGTTTTTAAAACTGTATAAACTTGTAATGCTCCGGGTGTCGTGGGTGTGGAGTCAAATGCAGGAAACAGAGAGTTAAATGCTGTGCGTCTTTTAATAGCGCTTAACACACCACAGGGTGCTCACAAAAGTAACGTTCCCAAACACAGGGAATCAAAATGTACAATGGAACAAATCACGACCAGGCACAAAACACGTACCTCTACAACAGAGCCGAAGGTTACATAGAAATAATCCCCACAACAACCAGGCGGGCCGGCTGTCTAATAAAGACAAACTAATTAACCCTACACAGGTGCTACCACTAAACATACAAGGAGGGGAGGAAAAACAATCAGTGGCAGCTAATAGGCCGGTGACGACGACCGCCGAGCGCCACCCGCCCGGGAAAAGGAAACACCCTCGGTCGGACTCGTGACAGTACCCCCCTGACGCGCGGCTCCCGCAGCGCGCCGACACCGGCCTCATGGCACTAGGTCGCCCGGAGGACGAGGTGCAGGGCGATCCGGATGGAGGCGATGGAAATCCCTCAACATGGAGGGATCCAAGATGTCCCCCACCGGTACCCAGCACCTCTCCTCCGGACCGTACCCCTCCCAGTCCACGAGGTACTGCAGGCCCCTCACCCGGCGCCTTGAGTCCAGAATGGCCCGGATCGTGTACGCGGGGTCCCCTCGATGTCCAGAGGGGGAGGGACCTCCGGTACCTCACTGTCCTGCAGGGGACCAGCCACCACCGGCCTGAGGAGAGACACATGAAACGAGGGGTTAATACGATAATAGGAAGGGAGTTGTAATCGATAACACACCTCGTTTATTCTCCTCAGGACTTTAAAGGGCCCTACACACTGCGGACCCAGCTTCCGGCAGGGCAAGCGGAGAGGTAGGTTTCGGGTCGAGAGCCAGACCCTGTCCCCGGTACAAACACGGGGCCTCACTGCGGTGGCGGTCAGCACTCCTCTTCTGCCGTCCACTCGCTTGTCGTAGAGAGTCCTGGACGGCCCTCCAGGTCTCCTTGGAGCGCTGTACCCATTCCTCCACCGCAGGAGCCTCGGTCTGGCTCGGATGCCATGGTGCCAGGACCGGCTGGTACCCCAACACACACTGAAAAGGGGACACGTTAGTAGAGGAGTGGCGTAGTGAGTTCTGAGCCATTTCAGCCCAGGGAATGTATCGTGCCCACTCCCCTGGCCGATCCTGGCAATACGACCGCAGAAACCTACCCACCTCCTGGTTCACTCTCTCCACCTGCCCATTACTCTCGGGGTGATAACCGGAGGTCAGGCTGACGGAGACCCCCAAGCGTTCCATGAACGCTCTCCATACCCGAGACGTGAATTGGGGGCCCCGATCAGAAACGATGTCCTCCGGCACCCCGTAGTGCCGAAAGACATGGGTGAATAACGCCTCCGCAGTCTGTAGGGCTGTAGGGATACCGGGCAATGGGAGGAGACGGCAGGACTTATAGAACCGATCCATAATCACTAGAACCGTGGTGTTCCTCTGAGACGGCGGAAGATCGGTCAGGAAATCTATGGACAGATGTGACCATGGCCGCTGTGGAACGGGGAGGGGTTGTAGCTTCCCTCTAGGAAGGTGCCTAGGAGCCTTACTCTGAGCGCACACTGAACAGGAGGAGACATAACCCTTAACGTCTTTAGCCAACGTAGGCCACCAATACCTCCCCCGAAGGCTCCCCACTGTCCTCGTCACCCCAGGGTGACCCGAGGAGGGTAGGACGTGAGCCCACCGAATCAGTTTGTCCCGAACACCAAGCGGCACGTACCTTCGCCCCGCTGGACACTGAGGAGGCGCGGGTTCAGCCCGTAACGCCCGCTCGATGTCCGAGTCCACCTCCCATACCACTGGGGCTACCAACTTTGAGGCGGGAAGGATGGGAGTTGGTTCGGTGGACCCATCCTCCGTGTCGTAAAGGCGGGACAGTGCGTCAGCCTTTACGTTCTGGGAGCCCGGTCTATAAGACAAAGTCAACCGGAACCGGGTGAAGAAGATGGCCCACCTTGCCTGACGTGGGTTAAGTCTCCTAGCTGCCCGAATACACTCCAGATTCTGGTGGTCGGTCCAGATGAGAAAGGGGTGCTTAGCCCCCTCAAGCCAGTGTCTCCACACCTTCAGTGCCTTAACCACCGCTAGCAACTCCCGGTCCCCCACATCATAGTTACGCTCCGCTGGGCTGAGCTTCCTTGAGAAGAAAGCGCAGGGGCGGAGTTTTGGTGGCGTACCCGAGCGCTGTGATAGCACGGCACCCACCCCAGCCTCGGACGCGTCCACCTCCACTATGAATGCTAGAGAGGGATCCGGATGCGCCAACACGGGCGCATCAGTGAACAGCGCCTTCAACTTGTTGAATGCTCCGTCCGCCTCTGCTGACCACTGCAAACGCACCGGGCCCCCCTTCAGCAGTGAGGTAATGGGAGCCGCTACCTGGCCAAAACCCCGGATAAACCTCCGGTAGTAGTTGGCAAAACCCAAAAACCGCTGCACCTCCTTTACCGTGGTCGGAGTCGGCCAATTACGCACGGCACTAATGCGGTCACCCTCCATCACTACCCCGAGGTGGAAATGCGATATCCCAGAAAAGAGACGGCTCGTTTAGAGAACACGCATTTCTCAGCCTTGACGTATAGGTCATGCTCCAGCAGTCTACCAAGCACTTTGCGCACCAGAGACACATGCGCGGTGTGAGTGGCCGAGTAGATCAGAATGTCATCGATATAAACAACCACTCCCTGCCCGCACAGGTCCCTGAGAATCTCGTCTACAAAGGATTGGAAAACGGCTGGAGCATTTTTTTAACCCATACGGCATGACGAGGTACTCATAGTGGCCTGATGTAGTACTAAATGCGGTTTTCCACTCGTCTCCCTTCCGAATACGCACCAGACTATACGCGCTCCTGAGATCCAGTTTTGTGAAGAACTGCGCTCCGTGGAACGATTCCACCGCCGTAGCGATGAGAGGTAGAGGGTAACTATACCCCACTGTGATGGCGTTTAGACCTCTATAATCGATACACGGACGCAAACCTCCCTCCTTTTTCCTCACAAAAAAGAAACTCGAGGAGACGGGTGAAATGGAGGGCCGAATGTACCCCTGTCCCAGCGACTCCGTGACATATGTCTCCATTGCCAACGTCTCCTCCTGGGACAGCGGGTACACGTGACTCTTGGGAAGCGCAGCGTCTACCTGGAGATCTATCGTACAATCCCTTCCCGGTCGATAAGGTGGTAATTTAGTCGCTTTCACTTTACTGAAAGTGATTGCCAAATCGGCATACTCGGGGGGAATGCACACCGTGGAACCCTGGTCTGGACTCTCCACCGACGTGGCACCGATGGAAACTCCCAAACACCTTCCAGAACACTCCTCTGACCACCCCTGGAGAACCCCTGTCTCCACGAAATTTTAGGATTGTGCCGGGCCAACCAGGGAGTCCCCAGCACCACTGGAAACGCAGGCGAATCAATAATAAAGAAACTGATACGCTCCCTATGATTCCCCTGCGTCACCATGTCCAGTGGGACCGTGGTCTCCCTGACCATCCCTGACCCTAATGGCCGGCTATCTAGGGAGTGCACGGGGAAGGGAGAATCTATCGGCACCAGCGGAACCCCTAACTTAAGGGCGAGTCCGCGATCCATAAAGTTCCCAGCTGCGCCTGAATCGACTAGCGCCCTATGCTGGGAAGAGGGAAAAAAGTGAAGGAAAAAGGTTAAGACAAACATGTGGCCAACAAGGGGTTCTGGGTGAGTTTGATGCTGACTCACCTGGGGTGACCGAGAAGCGTTCCGCCTGCCATCTCTACTCCCAGACGGACCCCCAGCACCGATCAGACGTGTGTCCTCTCCGACCACAGTTGGTGCAGGGAAGGCCTCCTCCTCCGGTACCCCTCGGCGCAGCCCCTCCCAACTCCATCGGAATGGGAGCGGAGGGGCTGGGTGGTGGAATGCACAGGACCCTCTCTGAACGCCCGCGGGCAGCCAGCAGATTATCCAGTCGAATGGACATGTCAATCAGCTGATCCAGTGACAGAGTGGTGTCCCGACACGCTAACTCCCGGCGGACGTCCTCTCGGAGACTACACCTGTAGTGGTCCATGAGGGCCCTGTCGTTCCACCCAGATCCGGCTGCCAAGGTCCGGAACTCCAGCGCGTAATCCTGGGCGCTCCTCCTCTCCTGCCTGAGATGAAATAGTCGTTCTCCCACCGCTCGGCCGTCTAGAGGGTGATCAAACACGGCACGGAAGCGGCGGGAAAACTCTGGGTAGTGCTCCCGCGCTGAGTCTGGGCCATTCCAGACTGCGTTCGCCCACTCCAGAGCACGACCCGTGAGGCAGGAGATGAGGACACTCACCCTCTCTGCTCCTGAGGGAGTGGGTCTGATGGTGGCCAGGTATAGCTCCAGCTGAAGCAGAAACCCCTGGCAACCCGCCGCAGCTCCATCATAAGCCTTCGGTAGTGTCAGACGGAGGGTGCTGGAGTCGGGAGATGGAGAGTCCGGAACCGTGGGTGCCGAAGGTGGAGAGAGGAGACCACTCCTCTCCCATCTGTCCATTCTCTCCATCACTTGATCCATCGCGGATCCGATCCGATGGAGGACGGTGGTGGAGAACCCGTTCCTCCATCGATGGGAGAGGGTTGGCTGCTGCTCCTGCTGACTCCATTCAATTTGATAGGTGCGGGATTCTGTAATGCTCCGGGTGTCGTGGGTGTGGAGTCAAATGCAGGAAACAGAGAGTTAAATGCTGTGCGTCTTTTAATAGCGCTTAACACACCACAGGGTGCTCACAAAAGTAACGTTCCCAAACACAGGGAATCAAAATGTACAATGGAACAAATCACGACCAGGCACAAAACACGTACCTCTACAACAGAGCCGAAGGTTACATAGAAATAATCCCGCACAACAACCAGGCGGGCCAGCTGTCTAATAAAGACAAACTAATTAACCCTACACAGGTGCTACCACTAAACATACAAGGAGGGGGAGGAAAAACAATCAGTGGCAGCTAATAGGCCGGTGACGACGACCGCCGAGCGCCACCCGCCCGGGAAAAGGAAACACCCTCGGTCGGACTCGTGACAAAACTGTTGTAATTTTGTTGGACCCCAGGAAGAGTAGCAGCTAATGGGGATTCCTAATAAATACATATTCAAACAGGCAGTAAGACGCTTGTGAGGAACTGTATTGCGATGCTGTTTAATAAAGTGTGAGTGCTCATCCCCCTCCTCTACTCCCTGTTAACCCATGGCTGCGTGGCCAAGCACGCCAAATCAATCATCAACTTTGCAGATGACACAACAGTAGTTGGCTTGATTACCTACAACGAGGAGGGTGAGATTACCTACAGGGAGGAGGTGAGGGCTCTGGGAGTGTGGCGCCAGGAAAATAACCTCTCACTCAACGTCAACAAAACTAAGGAGATGATCGTGGACTTCAGGAAACAGCAGAGGAAGCACCTCCCTATCCACATTGATGGGACCGCAGTGGAAAAGGAGAAAGCTTCAAGTTCCTCGGCGTACACATCACTGACAAACTGAAATGGTCCACCCACATAGATAGTGTGGTTTAAAAGGCGCAACAGCGCCTCTTCAACCTCAAGAGGATAAAGAAATTTGGCTTAACACCTAAAACCCTCAGAAACTTTTACAGATGCACATTTGAGAGCATCCTGTCGGGCTGTATCACCGCCTGGTATGGCAACTGCACCGCAAAACTCTCCAGAGGGTGATGCGGTCTGCCCAACGCATCACCGGGGTCAAACTTCAAGCCCTCCTGGACACCTACAGCACCCGATGCCATAGGAAGGCCAAACAGATCATCAACGACATCAACCACCCGAGCCACTGCCTGTTCACCCCGCTATCATCCAGAAGGTGAGGTCAGTACAGGTGCATCAAAGCTGGACCGAGAGACTGAAAACAGCTTCTATCTCAAGGCCATCAGACCGCTGAACAGCCATCACTAGCACATCAGAGGCAGCTGCCTATAGACATAGATTAGAAATCACTGGCCACTTTTAGAAATTGATCACTAGCCACTTTAATAATCTTTAAGTATCTAGCATTACTCATCTCAAATGTATAAACTGTACTCCACACTATTCTATGATATTTTAGTCGCTTTTAAATTGTGTTTACATATTGCATCCCCCATTTCATATGTATATACTGTATTGTATTCTATACTACACCACTTACTGTTAAACAGCCATCTCCAGCACATCAGAGGCTGCTGCAAATAGACATAGATTAGGAATCACTAGCCACTTTAATCATGTCTCCGTATCTTGCATTACTCATCTCATATGTATAAACTGTACTCTATACTATTCTACAGTATCTTAGTCACTTTAATTGTGTGTACATTTTGCATCGCCAATCTCATATGTGTATACTGTATTCTACACTATGCCACTGTATCTTAGTCCAATGCTGCTCTGACATATATTCTTTATCCATTCCTTACTTAGATATACGTTTATTTTGGGTTTTTGTTGTGAAACTGTTAGATATTACTTGTTAGATATCACTGCACTGTCGGAGCTAGAAACAAGCATTTTGCTACACCCGCAATAAGATCTGCTAAACACGTGCATGTGACCAATAAAGCCTGTCTTCAGACTGCTGAATAATCTGTGTTCTGATCTCTTCTTGGTGCCTGGATAATGGAATCAGTCTAAACCTATTATCCAGTTGAGCTGTTTAAAAAGCTTTGGTGTACAGTCCTGCACGTTTCAACATGGCATTTGAAGCAATGTCACTTGGGAATGTGTTAAAAAAAATCTGGATCAAAAAGGGGGTTAGCTGAGAGAAAATGTTGCAATTTTAAAGCAAAATTCCCCCAAATCTACAATACATATTCTGCCATGGACCTGAGAGAAAATGTTGCAGATTTGAAGCTAGTTTCCGGCAATTCTATGCATTTTGCTATGGATAATGCTGTGTTCTTTTTCTCAAATATAATAACTAAATGAATACTGCTAAATTCATTGTTTTGGGAATTTTCAAAAGGCCAGCATCCCGGAGTTGCCTCTTCACTGTTGATGTTGAGACTGGTGTTTTGCGGGTACTATTTAATGAAGCTGCCAGTTGAGGACTTGTGAGGCTTCTGTTTCTCAAACTAGACACTTTAATATACTTGTCCTCTTGCTCAGTTGTGCACCGGGGCTTCTCACTCCTCATTCTATTCTGGTTAGAGGCAGTTTGCGCTGTTCTGTGAACGGAGTAGTACACAGTGTTGTTTGAGATTTGCAATTTCTTGCATGGGATAGCCTTCATTTCTCAGAACAAGAATAGACTGATGAGTTTCAGAAGAAATAATTTTTTTCTGGCCATTTTGAGCCTGTAATCGAACCCACAATTGCTGACGCTCTAGATACTCAAATAGTCTAAAGAAGGCCAGGTTTATTGCTTCTTTAATCAGCACAACAGTTTTCAGCAGGGCTAACATAATTGCAAAAAGGGTTTTCTGATGATCAATTAGCCTTTTAAAATGATAAACTTGGATTAGTTAACACAACGTGCCATTGGAACACAATGTAGATATTCCTTAAAAATCTGTCGTTTCCAGCTACAATAGTCATTTACAATATTAACAATGTCTAAACAGTGATGTTATTTTAATGGGATTTTTTTGTTGCTTTTCTTAAAAAAAACAGGACATTTCTAAGTGACCCAAAATGTTTTAATGGTAGTGTGTATATATATAATCTTTACAGTTCCAATCAAAAGTTTGGACACACCTACTCATTCAAGTTTTTTCTTCATTTTTACTATTTTCTACATTGTAGAATAATCAAAACTATGAAATAGCACATATGGAATTATGTAGTAGCCAAAATACTTTTGATATTGGAAAGTAGTAGTAACACAAAAAAAAGTAGTAACCACAAAAGTAATAAACAAATAAAATAATATTTCAGATGTTCAATTCTTCAAAGTAGCCACCCTTTGCCTTGTGACAGCTTTGCACACTCTTGGCATTCTCTAAACCAGCTTCATGAGGAAGTCACCTGGAATGCATTTCAATTTTCTTTAAAAACCAGGACATTTCTAAGTGACCCAAAATGTTTTAACGGTAGTGTGTATATAATCTTTACGGTAACAATCAATAGTTTGGACACACCTACTCATTCAAGGGTTTTTCTTCATTTTTACTAATCAAAACTATGAAATATGTCACGCCCTGGTCAAAGTATTTTGTGTTTATCTTTATGTATTTGGTCAGGCCAGGGTGTGGCATGGGGTTTTTGTAATTGTGGTGTGTTTGTCTTGGGGTTTTGGTGGTGGTATTGGGATTGTAGCTTAGTGGGTTGTCTAGCAAAGTCTATGGCTGTCTGGAGTGGTTCTCAATCAGAGGCAGGTGCTTATTATTTAGGCAGCCATATTCTTTGAGTTTGTCGTGGGTGATTGTCCTTAGTGTCTTACTTGTACTCTCTGTTAGTTTGCACTAGATAGGCTGTTTTCGGTTTTCATTACGTTTATTGTTTTGTAGTGTTTAGTCGTGTTTACGTTTTGTTTAATAAATATGGATCGCAATCGACACGCTGCAGTTTGGTCCGACTCTCCTTCATCACTATATGAAAACCGTAACAAAATAACACATATGGAATCATGGAGTAACCAAAACATTGTTAACCAAATCAAAATATATTTGATATTGGAAATTCAAAGTAGCCACCCTTTGCCTTGTGACAGCTTTGCACACTCTTGGCATTCTCTAAACCAGCTTCATGAGGAAGTCACCTGGAATGCATTTCAATTAACAGGTGTGCCTTGTTAAAAGTTCATTTGTGGAATTGATTTCCTTCTTAATGTGTTTGAGCCAAGCAGTTGTACTGTGACAAGGTAGGGGTGGTATACAGAAGATAGCCCTATTTGGTAAAAGACCAAGTCCATATTATGGCAAGAAAAGCTCCAGTAAGCAAAGAGAAATTACAGTCATTACTATAAGACATGAAGGTCAGTCAATCCTGAAAATGTCAAGAACTTTGAAAGTTTCTTCACGTGCAGTCGCAAAAACAGTCAAGCTTTATGATGAAACTGGCTCTCATGATGACACAGGAAAGGAAGACCCAGAGTTACCTCTGCTGCAGAGGATAAGTTCATTAGAGTTACCAGCCTCAGAAATTGCATCCCAAATAAATGCTTCACTGAGTTCAAGTAACAGACACATCTCATCATTAACTGTTCAGAGGAGACTGTGTGAATCAGGCCCTCATGGTCAAATTGCTGCAAAGAAACCACTACTAAAGGACACCAATAATAAGAAGAGACTTGGTTTGGCCAAGAATCACGAGCAAAGGACATTAGACCTGTGGGAATCTGTCCTTTGGTCTGATGATCTCCACATGTGTTGTTCCCACCATGAAGCATGGAGGAGGAGGTGTGATGGTGTTGGGATGCTTTGCTGGTGACACTGTCTGGGATTTATTTACAATTCAAGGCAGACTTAACAAGCATGGCTACCACAGCATTCTGCAGCGATACACCATCCCATCTGGTTTGCGCTTAGTGGGACTAAAATGTGTTTTTCAACAGGACAATGACCCAACACACCTCCAGGCTGTGTAAGGGCTATTTGACCAAGAAGGAGAGTGATGGAGTGCTGCATCAGATAACCTGGCCTCCACAATCACCTGACCTCAACCCAATTGAGATGGTTTGGGATTAGTTGGACCGCAGAGTGAAGGAAAAGCAGCCGAAAAGTGCTCAGAATATGTGGGAACTCCTTCATTCCAGGTGAAGCTGGTTGAGAGAATGCCAAGAGTGTGCAAAACTGTCATCAAGGTAAAGGGTGGCTACTTTGAAGAATTGAACATCTGAAATATTATTTTATTTGTTTATTACTTTTGTGGTTACTACATGATTCCATATGTGTTATTTCATAGTTCTGATATCTTCACTATTATTATACAATGTAGAAAATAGTAAAAACGAAGAAAAACCCTTGAATGAATAGGTGTGTCCAAACTTTTGACTGGTGCTCTATATTTTTTTTTACTCTCCTCTGTTTACAATGGCAGAACAATTCCTTGTGTTATCTCTACACTGCTTGTCTCTTATTTGACACTATTTGCATCCTTTACATTCATAGCTTCTGTCAGTTCTAGCTTGAGCCTACTCTATTTTGTGTGAAGTGTCATGTTTTTTGTGAATCACAAAGAAACCAGGAGGTTATTGTCTATATTTTATTATTAAAGAATGTCCTTTGCCCTGCAGTTTCTATTCTAAATATCAGGTAAATATTTGCCAAATAAAGGATAACAATATGAGTATTTCCTCGTATGTTTTTTTAATTTTATTTATTTCACCTTTATTTAACCAAGTAGTTAAGTTGAGAACAAGTTCTCATTTACAATTGCGACCTGGCCAAGATAAAGCAAAGCAGTTCGACACATACAACGACACAGAGTTACACATGGAGTAAAACAAACATCCAGTCAATAATACAGTAGAAACAAGTCTATAAACGATGTGAGCAAATGAGGTGAGATAAGGGAGGTAAAGGCAAAAAAAAGGCCATGGTGGCAAAGTAAATACAATATAGCAAGTAAAACACTGGAATGCTAGACTTGCAGTGGAAGAATGTGCAAAGTAGAAATAAAAATAATGGGGTGCAAAGGAGCAAAATAAATAAATAAAATAAAAATAAATACAGTAGGGAAAGAGGTAGTTGTTTGGGCTGAATTATAGGTGGGCTATGTACAGGTGCAGTAATCTGTGAGCTGCTCTGACAGCTGGTGCTTAGAGCTAGTGAGGGAGATAAGTGTTTCCAGTTTCAGAGATTTTTGTAGTTCGTTCCAGTCATTGGCAGCAGAGAACTAGAAGGAGAGGCGGCCAAAGAAAGAATTGGTTTTGGGGGTTACCAGAGAGATATACCTGCTGGAGCGCGTGCTACAGGTGGGTGATGCTATGGTGACCAGCGAGCTGAGATAAGGGGGGACTTTACCTAGCAGGGTCTTGTAGATGACATGGAGCCAGTGGGTTTGGCGACGAGTATGAAGCGAGGGCCAGCCAACGAGAGCGTACAGGTCGCAATGGTGGGTAGTATATGGGGCTTTGGTGACAAAACAGATGGCACTGTGATAGACTGCATCCAATTTGTTGAGTAGGGTGTTGGAGGCTATTTTGTAAATGACATCGCCGAAGTCGAGGATTGGTAGGATGGTCAGTTTTACAAGGGTATGTTTGGCAGCATGAGTGAAGGATGCTTTGTTTTGCGAAATAGGAAGCCAATTCTAGATTTAACTTTGGATTGGAGATGTTTGATGTGGGTCTGGAAGGACAGTTTACAGTCTAACCAGACACCTAGGTATTTGTAGTTGTCCATGTATTCTAAGTCAGAGCCGTCGAGAGTAGTGATGTTGGACAGGCGGGCAGGTGCAGGCAGCGATCCGTTGAAGAGCATGCATTTAGTTTTACTTGTATTTAAGAGCAATTGGAGGCCACGAAAGGAGAGTTGTATGGCATTGAAGCTTGCCTGGAGGGTTGTTAACACAGTGTAACACAGTGTAAGCTTGATGCCCTCAATCTCACACAGCTAGAACATCCGGGTTGGCAGAGTGTGCTAAAGCAGTGAATAAAACAAACTTAGGCAGGAGGCCTAAGGAGGCCTAATGTTAACATGCATGAAACCAAGGCTAATACGGTTACAGAATTCATCAAAAGAGAGCGCCTGGGGAATAGGAGTGGAGCTAGGCACTGCAGGGCCTGGATTCACCTCTACATCACCAGAGGAAAATAGGAGGAGTAGGATAAGGGTACGGCTAAAAGCAATGAGAATTGGTCGTCTAGAACGTCTGGAACAGAGAGTAAAAGGAGGTTTCTGGGGGCGATAAAATAGCTTCAATGTATAATGTACAGACAAAGGTATGGTAGGATGTGAATACAGTGGAGCTAAATCTAGGTATTGAGTGATGATGAGAGAGATATTGTCTCTAGAAAAATAATTGAAACCAGGAGATGTCATCGCATGTGTGGGTGGTGGAACTAATAGGTTGGATAAGGTATAGTGAGCAGGACTAGAGGCTCTACAGTGAAATAAGCCAATAAACACTAACCAGAACAGCAATGGACACGGCATATTGACATTAAGGAGAGGCATGCTTAGTCGAGTGATCAAAGGGTCCAGTGAGTAGTGAGGTTGGTTGGGGTCACGGCGATTCAGACAGCTAGCCGGGCCATCGGTAGCAAGCTAGCATAGGATGGAGGTCTGTTTTTAGCCACCTCGTGCGTTTCCATCGGTAGGATTAGTGGGGTTCCGTGTGGTAGATGGGATCAATCCAATTCGCAAAAAAAATAGATAGTTATAGAGGCCCAAGAAAAAAAAGAAAAAAGAAAAAAATGTCTGGTGACAGTGCAAACATACTGGAATGGTAAAGCCTTATTGATACATTAGCACTGAGCGATGAACTGTTCCAATGAAACAGAATGTTTACATAAGGCGCACTGACATTAGACATACATTATTTGAAGTTTCCATTAAGTACACACTTGGATCCCTGTTAGTGAGGATTTAAACATCGTCCATAACACGGTTTACCTAGTAGCCCAATGATACTTTGTGTTCCCGATGCTCCTATGTTGGTGCCGGTATAAGTATTTGATTGGGATATTTCTACCACAGTGCTTGTCTCATTCCTATCATCGTGATGTTGGTCAAACATTTTGGGTAAACCCCCTTTTCTCTTTACTTCAGTTGTTACACATTTTTTAGATAAAGTTGTGTATGTGACTAGTATGTTCAGGTTTCCTTTCCTCCATATCCCCTGGTCTGCCGTTCCCTGTTGGCTGGTTGTCTTAGCAACAGGAGGAGACACTTTCCATATGGACTCTAACAATCACTATGGAAACAAAGTTTGTATTTGCTATTAATAATCCTGGTGTGTGATTGTGTGAGCATTGTGAGGGGCAGTGAAGTCCCCTCATTGTATACACTGTTGAATGTCTCTGCTAGGAGCAAAGCTGAATTCCTGGAGACTCCCTCTTTGACGTTCTTTCACAAATAGGCCTTATAAGGGATGTGTGTGTGTGCGTGCGTGTGTGTGACTCCCCTCCCACCCTCCACCCCCTCATGCCATCCCTTTGTAGCAGAAATTCTCTGATCATGGCCTCAGTTTGTGTCCTCGGCTGTGTTTTGATCTTATTCAGCCCCACTCCACAACACAATAGCTGACTGATCAATCTGCCCTTAACAAGTTCAATGAATGGATGTATCTGTTATTTTTCTCATTCATAGTAATGAAGCACTCTAATGACAAAACATTTAAATAATTGAAATTCTAATTCAGGCCATTGTCTACCACCTACCCACTGATGTATTCTGTCACACAGAGGGATGAGGCTTATTGGGGAGAACAGCTTCCTTGCTACTCACTGTCTTGGTCCACATTGAAACAGGTACTGATGTGCCTCTATTAGGATGTATTATGTCCCATTAAGTGAATATTTGTCAGTACTGGTAATGAATGTGACTTAATGTGGAGAGTTCGTAAAGGTGACTTTGAAAAATGCCTTTTCAATGATAAACTGTGTTTGTGTGTGTGTGTGTGTTAATCTGTGTTGTTGTGTGTGAGTGTCCTGCTGCTGCCGCATGTGTTTCTGTAATTAAAACAGATCTGGTTAAATGATGCACACACAGTTAACATCACTGCAACTAGGACTGGACGATATGGCCTATAAATCATATCTCAATTTGTTTTTAAACGTATGGCCGATTCACAATATATATACTGATGAAACAGTATATATATATATATATATATATATATATATATATATATATATATACAGTATATATATATATAAGGGTTGTTATACAATTAAAGGTCAAATACACTGCATTTCAAAAGGTCAGCAATAATCAAAATGAATTCAGGATTTGTGAAGTTATACCTAGACTAAATAAAAGTATAAGACCCACTAATAATGTCATTTTTATATCGAAATAGTTTAACGAAATATAATCACTGACCTGTAGTGCGTACGGCCCAGTACATCACTGGGGCCAAGCTTCCTGCCATCCAGGACCTCTATACCAGGCGGTGTCATAGGAAGGCCCTAAAAATGTCAAAGACAGCCACTCTAGTCATAGACTGTTCTCTCTGCTACAGCATGGCAAGCGGTACAAGAACACCAAGTCTAGGTCCATAAGGCTCCTTACCAGCTTCTACCCCCAAGCCATAAGACTGCTAAATAGTTAATCAAATGGCTACCCAAATCACTTTATCTCTACCTACAGTGGTTTCTCATTTAAAAATTGAGTGCTTACACCGCGGGACTTAGAGGTACCCAGCGTCATGGCTTCATTGCTCCAGACCACCACAAGGGGAGTTAGAGCACTAATTATTCATTTGGGTCCCAAGGTTTTTATATGACCAATCACATCGAGTTGTTCTAATGGTGAATTTGACGCGAGTCAATGATCCCTGGGTGAAGATGGCTGACAAAACATTACGGCGAAACTAAATGTAAGTAGTTATACTGAGTTAAGCAAAACATTTACAATTGAAAGGAATATGTTAGTTAATGTAGAGACAAACGCTTGTGCATATTTTGGTCATAAAGTTAATTTACGAAAATCGCTATTTATTTATCTATTTCGCAAGTTATCTGACACGCTAACATTAGCCAGCTAGCTAGCTAGTATTATGACATGAGAAGGAATTTGTAATTCGTGTTGTTTAATGTTTTAGGGACTCCTTAGAAAACCAGCATACCAGGCTGTCGTCTTGTGAAAACAGTGAATGTGAAGAATCTAGCTAGCTAAAGCATTTACTGCAAATTGAATGTACAATTGTGTAAGCTTGCCTTGCAATGCAGCTGAAGTAACATAACTAGCTAACTATTTACTTGCTTAGTGTACTGGATGATAAAAATAACTGTATGCCTATGGATGTGTGGCTAGCTACAGTATGTAGCCGATCTGTGTATGGACCCTTAAACGTTTGGTATGAATATTAGTTCAGAACCTATCTATGAACCTCAGCTATCATAGTTGTTGTATCAGCTTCAAGTCTGAATGGAATTAATTAAGGCTATGGATAGAGTAGAATATAATAACTTTATTTTGCCATGTATGCAAGTCCTATATACATGTACTGTAGTAATTACCACGCATGAGATCCCCCACATTGTATCCTGTACATTGAATATATTCACTGATCATGTACTCTTCCTTGGCAAATAAAGGTGGGGTTCAGGTATGAATCTCTGAGACGTTGTTTTTCAGTCATATCAAACTCAAACATTCTTTGAAGGATGCTGTGTCTGCATGTATGTATTACAATTATACACTTCAACAGTGTTTACCACTCCTGCTCCTGGGACATCAATTATTATGATTACACATTGTAACTATGCAATAGACTAGAAACATGATTTAAGTAAAGGTTGATTTGTAATTCATATATATAGAAATATCTAACTCCCTTCATCTGCATTAATCTGAGGACACAGGATAGTATTTCAATGAGATACTTAATTTCACCCAGTGGAGAATGTGAAACCCTTTATTGAAAGAAGTTCATTATCCAGGTGTTATAAATACATGCATTATAAATATGATAATTGTAATATTATAAATACAAGTTCAATCTGTACGTCAATGCGCATATGGTGTTCATTACAAAACGAGGAAGAAAGACGAGGTGGGGAGAAAGGTGTAGAAGACAGAAAGAGAAAGAGGTAAGAACAGAGGCAGACAGCATATGATTAATGAATTACAGTGGTACCCTAATATTCTCTCAGTTCATCACAATTACAGTGTCTCCTAACCAGCCTTGGGCCCCCAGTTGGCCCGAAGATTATCTTAACTTCTTGATGCACCCATCCCTTTCGCGGGATCATTTTCATCAACACCCGTTGAATTGCAATGCGCCAAATTCAAATTAAATGACTAAAAATATTACATTTTCATGAAATCACAAGTGCAATATAGCAAAACACAGTTTAGCTTGTTGTTAATCCACCTGGCATGTCAGATTTCAATACAGCTTTTCGGCGAAAGCATAACAAGCATTTATGTAAAAACATCTCTCTCAGTTGACAATATATTACAAACACTAGCAGCCAAGTAGATTGGTCACGAAAGTCAGAAAAGCAATAGATTAAATCGTTTACCTTTGATGATCTTCTGCTGTTTGCACTCACGAGACTCCCAGTTACACAATAAATGTTCCTTTTGTTCCATAAAGATTATTTTTATATCCAAAATACCTCCATTTGTTTGGCGCGTTATGTTCTGAAATCCACAGGCTCGAGCGGTCACGACATCGCAGAGGAAAATTCCAAATAGTATCTGTAATGTCCACAGAAACATGTCAAACGTTTTTTATAATCAATCCTCAGGTTGTTTTAAAAATATATAATCGATAATATATCAACCGGGACTGCCGCTTTTTCAATAGGAGAGGGAGAGACTATGGCTGCCCCACTCTGTTGCTCAAGCAAACTCTGCGAACACCCAGCTATCCACTGACGCGATGTTATCTTTCTCGCTCATTTTTCAAAATAAAAGCTTGAAACTATGTCTAAAGACTGTTGACACCTTGTAGAAGCCATAGGAAAAGGAATCTGGTTGATATCCCTTTAAATGGAGGCAAGGCATCCAATGGAACAGAGCACTTTCAGGAAAAACAGCACTTCCTGGTTTGATTTTCCACAGGTTTTGCCTGCAATATCAGTTCTGTTATACTCACAGACAATATTTTGACAGTTTTGGAAACTTTAGAGTGTTTTCTATCCTAATCTGACAATATGTCAGATATATGCATATTCTGGTTTCTGGGCCTGAGAAATAGGCAGTTTCAAATGCGTATGTTTTTTAGCCAAAAATGAAAATCCTGCCCCCTACACTCTTAAGAGCAGGTGAGGTGGCGATGACGAGACTGGCTTCCTCTCTCACATCAAAACATACCTGCAGATGAGAGACAGATGGATAGAGAGAGAGCATGATTAAGCCTTGTTTTTTTATTCTAACACGGTCAGTCTTCATAATCACCGGGAGGTGAAATGCAAAACTGACCTTGGATCCTTAACTCTGTGACTACTACATCTCTATCTGTATTTCAATGTAAAGCATCTCTTAAATAATACTTCCTGTTGACCCGACCAAGTGACCTTTCACCTAAGATCATGCTGTGCCCTCTGTATCTGCCAGTTCAGGTGCGGGAGGGGTTCACCAACACAGCTGATATAACCTAGAGGATTTAGGGAGAAAGGGGAGAGGGATGAAGTGAAGGAGAGAAACGGTTATTGTGTGCGTGAGTGGTCTCACCTGGTGTCCACACTAAGTGGCTACAGAGTACTTTATGCTGAAAAACAGACACGAGGACAAACAATAGAAGATAATGTCAATAGAAGATACTGTATGTGACGCAGACACCTATCAGAGTGTACGTGAAACATTTAAATATAGAGGGCTATGTGTCTCACCACTTGGTTTTTGCAAGGCTAACCCCCAGGGAAATCATGACTTGGCAGCAACAGATAGCCCAGTGAAAATGGCTGTGTTTATGTGGTGTAAATCTGAAAATTAGCAGCTGACATCTTAAGGGTTTTTTAATTAATACATGTGAGACAGGTTCCATGTACAACAAAACAGGCAGAGAGGAAGAGAGACAAACACAGAACAGTTAATTACCTCTGGTTATGGACACTTTTGCCAGCAATAAAGTGTCCATGGCCTGTTCCTCGGACAGTGAACATCTGGCAATATCTACATTTTCGACCCCATATGACGTGGCCTGCAAGATAGTTAGATTAATTTAACTTAAAATGGTGAGAACAGGAGTTCGTAGCTGAATGCTTTTGGTTAGCTTGAGAATAATAATTGCATGATTTATCATTCCACGGTATGTATGTATGTAATGTAGTAGAATGTTATGAACCAACACTGAATCGTAGGAGCTAACTACTAGCTATGTAAAAGTTGGACGGAAGAACGCCCAGTGCTGCTTACCTGAGATGTCATCATCACACAGTCCTTCTTCGTAGGTGTCCGCTATGACTTCCTTTGTGTCGGAAAAAAGTTGCTTTCAGAACAATTATTTTTGATTTAATTTTTTTTAAAGTTTTGCTCTCGACAATTAGACAAATGTACCTTCATGTATATAACAATTTGCCTGTGAATAACCACACCTTCATACAAACGTGCTACTGTATGCAAAATTCTTGACGCACAACCAAACATGCTGCTTATCCTGCCAGCATGCCCTGAGCCACTCAAGCGCAGAATGATGACGCGTGGAAGAGGGAAAGTAACGAGATGGGAACAACAACAATTTGTTGCAAGTTGGGGAGGGGGACTAATAGCTGAACAATAGGACTATTCAACCTTTACTAAAGAATAGTCTATTAGCCCGAGCTAGCTGTGAAAACCCCCCCTCCTATCAGAGACCAGATTTGCCCTAACGACCAAGGGGTAGCTTGCTACTCAATGTAATAAAGTAATGCCTTTTCAAATAAGTTACCTTACACGTTATGTTGGCTGACAATTTTTTAGCTATTTTTTCCTTACAAACCATATAGCATATCATTACAGCAGTATGTACCGGTATGTTAGCTAGCTACCTAATGTTAGTAGTTATACATCTAACTACCCAACGTTTATTGACTTGATTATTCCCGTCATTCTTAGCTTAGGTAAACTCTTCGCAAGCACAGCGCTGTTTATGTCTTCAAGCCTATCAGCCTAATTGCTGGTGTAACCAATGTGAAATGGCTAGCTAGTTAGCTGGGTGTGCGCTAACACTGTTTCAAACGTCACTCGCTTTTAGATTTGAAGTAGTTCTTGCGCTGCAAGTGCCGCGGCTTTTGTGGAGCGATGGGTAACAATGCTTCAAGTGTGGCTGTTGTCGATGTGTTCCTGGTTCGAGCCCAGGTAGGGGCGAGGAGGGAGACGGAAGCTATACTGTTACACTGGCAATACTATAGTGCCTATAAGAACATCCAATAGTCAAAGGTATATGAAATACAAATGGTATAGAGAGAAATAGTCCTATAAATACTATATTAACTACAACCTAAAACCTCTAACCTTGAAATATTGAAGTCTCATGTTAAAAGGAACCACCAACTTTCATATGTTCTCATGTCCTGAGCAAGGAACGTAAACGTTAGCTTTTTTACATGGCACACATATTTACATGGCACATATTACTTTCTTCTCCAATACTTTGTTTTTGCATTATATAAACCAAATTGAACAGGTTTCATTATTTATTTGAGGCTAAATTGATTTTATTGATGTTTTATATTAAGTTAAAATAAGTGTTAATTCAGTAGTGTTGTAATTGTCATTATTACAAATGAAAAAAATAAAAGAAATCGGCATCGGTATCGGCGGTGAAAAATCATAATCGGTCGACCTCTAATGTAGACACATTATTGTTATTTTATAGCGTTACTTTATTTCTTAATGTAGTTTCTTTTCTTTTAGATACATTTGTTTTGCAAATATTTTCTTACCTTAAATTCTGCATTGTTGGACATCTAATGACTAACTTCTTGTAGCAGGCATTAGGCTATAGAAAATGAACACAGGTCTCATCAACAATCTCTCAAGCCCACGTCCTAGTAATTAGCCAGCAAATCTTTATATCTGAAGTTTAGCCAACTTGGATCTTTTTGCCAACTAACTAGGTTGAACAGTTGAATTGTTATGAACACATCCTTCTGTCTGTCTCCAATTGTTTGAAAAGCTTGTTAGCCTGTCCACTTTGTTCAGATGTGGAAATCAAGTGGCTTACCTTATTTCTCAGAATGAGACTTTTAGTTGCCAATTCCTTATATAAATTGTGTTTTATGCTTATTGCACATTTATAAAACACAGACTGGACCGCCAGCATAACAGTCTTTGGCTAAAATGCTGCTAGTGGTACCCCAATGACACGAGCGGCAAACTGAGCATTAATATTCCAGAACCAATGTTCATTGATACTCTCGTTTTGGTAGTGTCTGCTCTGCACTCAATTTGAGTAGCTGAGACATAAAAAGTGTATCGTTTGAAAAAGTAACTTCTCCTCTATTACAGTAAAATAAGGTCCCAATGTGTTTTGGTGTTCCATATCGACCGATTATGTTGGACTTAACCTCAAATGCAAATAGCCAGTTGAAACCGCTTGTCAGAGAGCAAGATGCGATCTCTCAACTATGTTGGCGTGAGAGGCAGGGAGAGAGGCTTAGTGTGTTTAAACCATAGAGGAAGAGGCAAAGCGTTACAATCTGTCTAAAATAAGCCCTATGCGTTTCTATGGGCTTATTTTGGACCTTGTCACCTGCCTACTTGCCTTTGGGACAACGCCTCCCATTGTTAGGGCTGAGACGTGCATCTCTTCATTATATACAGATATCTGGTGTAAATGGGAAGTTGCACATAGCACAGAAGGAGCAAAGGAGAACAAGCGGAAAAAGACGCTCATAAAAATGAAAAATAACCAAACCTCGATTCTTGTGATACAGGCATTTGGAATATCGTGCAAAAACAAAAATTCTAATTCATTCGCTATGTTGCCCTGACAGACTGACTTTATGTCGGGTGAGTGTTATCCTGAAATAGACATGCACACTAAAAATAACTGAAAATGTTTAGACCCCTCAGGCAATTTCTATGAGCAAATATGATTAATTGATCGCCATTTTTTGGCAGAATGTCTTGGTTGATTATATGGTATTTTAATAGCTGTGTATCTTTCATTGTTGTTACTTTCTGATGACACAGTGACCTATAGCCTGTCAGCTGCTTTACTGTTTATCAGTATATTGTTCACACGGGACATGGCCCACAAATTACATAGCACTCCCTAACCAGCCTCATTCTCCGCCCATAATGGATTGTGTAGTAGTGGTTCTCTTTTAAATGTTCCCAGCTGTGTTCAGGGAACAGGCGGATCCTGGGTGTCTGTTCCCACACTCTCAGTGACCTCTCTGGGTAGACTCTGGGGTTTCTCAACAAACTGTATACTGTACAACTGCCTTTGCCAGTGCCATTTTTACTTCTAAATGGCCTAGTAAAACATAGAAAGGACAGTCTGGGCCCTGGCAGTAAACCCAGGCTTATGAAGGGAAAATATTTCACAGCACTTCAATACAGCTATTCTGTACAATACCAGAATGAATGCCTGGCAAAATGGAGAGAAGGGGAGCAGGAAACGGAGTGTGGGAGGAGGAGAGGGGGAAGCGAAGAGGAGACGGGGAGGTAGGGAAAGCACTGGAATAGTTTAAAATCAATAAAGCTGGGATTGTTTGAGAGTGAGCTGTGTGTGTGTGTGTGTGTGTTTGTGTGTGTGTGTGTGTGTGTGTGTGTGTGTGTGTGTGTGTGTGTGTGAGTGAGATGAGATAGGCTCTGAGAAAAGCCTGAAAACACCCGGTCAGCACATGCAGTGGGCCTGTTATGGATACAAAGAGACATGGTCCCCGCAATACCTTTACAATGCAGTCTGCATCTTAAAAAATACAAATGTTTTTTTTGCTTTGTTGCAGTTGGTTGAGGTTTATGTCCATAACTATTTTTGATTTCAAAATGAGAAAAATGCTGCCTCGACAGAATCCATCTGGTCTTAGTCAGAGCCAGAGCAGCTGGCCCTCTGGACCACTTCAGCAGGCCGCTTCAGAGCTGGGAGGCTTCAGAATGATGGATCACCCACCTCTTTGAAACAGGGAAACTCTGTGTTCCTCACCACCTGTCTTTCTGAGATGTCCTACATTGTTCTTATCTCTTCATCTTTGGAACATGAGGTGTGTTGAAGCTTTGTAAAGTATCCTAGCCTCAACTCCAGTTGATTTGTGATGGCTGTACTGAAGGTTCTCGTAAACTTTGATGTTTGGAGGATGTTTCAATGCATAGTGTCCCTCTGGTTCTGTCTAGAACGTCAGACTCTTCCATGTAAGGCGCATGATCGGATATGTCTGTCTCATTTTCTCCGGAGGATATCAATGATGTTTACTCTCCAAAAGACATATTAATCTTATTCAATGGGGCTCCAGTTTGGGGGAGTGAAGAGCCCACCTGGTGTTGTCCTATGATATGCAGTATAGTTAACCTCTAAGCATCTTGTGCTTTACCTGCTTCAACAGTACTCCATAATGAGAGGCCTCCTCACTGGAGTGGACTGCTTTGAGAGTGAGAGAGAGAGAGAGAGAGAGAGAGAGAGGAGAGAGAGAGAGAATGAAAAGGGTTATTGTATATGGACTACAAGGTTCCTGTTTCATTGATAAGCTCTTATGAATGGAGACAGAGGCTCCTATAGCTGTACTGTATAGATCATTTTTTACCGTAAAATTATTCTATTTACTATAGACGTTTCATATGTACAGTGCCTTGCGAAAGTATTCGGCCCCCTTGAACTTTGCGACCTTTTGCCACATTTCAGGCTTCAAACATAAAGATATAAAACTGTATTTTTTTGTGAAGAATCAACAACAGGTGGGACACAATCATGAAGTGGAACGACATTTATTGGATATTTCAAACTTTTTTAACAAATCAAAAACTGAAAAATTGGGCGTGCAAAATTATTCAAGTTAATACTTTGTAGCGCCACCTTTTGCTGCGATTACAGCTGTAAGTCGCTTGGGGTATGTCTCTATCAGTTTTGCACATCGAGAGACTGAAATCTTTTCCCATTCCTCCTTGCAAAACAGCTCGAGCTCAGTGAGGTTGGATGGAGAGCATTTGTGAACAGCAGTTTTCAGTTCTTTCCAAAGATTCTCGATTGGATTCAGGTCTGGACTTTGACTTGGCCATTCTAACACCTGGATATGTTTATTTTTGAACCATTCCATTGTAGATTTTGCTTTATGTTTTGGATCATTGTCTTGTTGGAAGACAAATCTCCGTCCCAGTCTCAGGTCTTTTGCAGACTCCATCAGGTTTTCTTCCAGAATGGTCCTGTATTTGGCTCCATCCATCTTCCCATCAATTTTAACCATCTTCCCTGTCCCTGCTGAAGAAAAGCAGGCCCAAACCATGACGCTGCCACCACCATGTTTGACAGTGGGGATGGTGTGTTCAGGGTGATGAGCTGTGTTGCTTTTACGCCAAACATAACGTTTTGCATTGTTGCCAAAAAGTTCAATTTTGGTTTCATCTGACCAGAGCACCTTCTTCCACATGTTTGGTGTGTCTCCCAGGTGGCTTGTGGCAAACTTTAAACAACACTTTTTATGGATATCTTTAAGAAATGGCTTTCTTCTTGCCACTCTTCCATAAAGGCCAGATTTGTGCAATATACGACTGATTGTTGTCCTATGGACAGAGTCTCCCACCTCAGCTGTAGATCTCTGCAGTTCATCCAGAGTGATCATGGGCCTCTTGGCTGCATCTCTGATCAGTCTTCTCCTTGTATGAGCTGAAAGTTTAGAGGGACGGCCAGGTCTTGGTAGATTTGCAGTGGTCTGATACTCCTTCCATTTCAATATTATCGCTTGCACAGTGCTCCTTGTGATGTTTAAAGCTTGGGAAATCTTTTTGTATCCAAATCCGGCTTTAAAATTCGTCACAACAGTATCTCGGACCTGCCTGGTGTGTTCCTTGTTCTTAATGATGCTCTCTGCGCTTTTAACGGACCTCTGAGACTATCAAAGTGCAGGTGCATTTATACGGAGACTTGATTACACACAGGTGGATTGTATTTATCATCATTAGTCATTTAGGTCAACATTGGATCATTCAGAGATCCTCACTGAACTTCTGGAGAGAGTTTGCTGCACTGAAAGTAAAGGGGCTGAATAATTTTGCACACCCAATTTTCAGTTTTTGATTTGTTAAAAAAGTTTGAAATATCCAATAAATGTCGTTCCACTTCCTGATTGTGTCCTACTTGTTGTTGATTCTTCACAAAAAAATACAGTTTCATATCTTTATGTTTGAAGCCTGAAATGTGGCAAAAGGTCGCAAAGTTCAAGGGGGCCGAATACTTTCGCAAGGCACTGTAGTTGTACTCTATCTCCATGGAGGTAGTCTAGGTGAGTCTGGAGAGGCAAGGGAGAAGATGTCACTCCCAGCATGGAAAACACAGGGAGATGTCCCACTCAATCAATTATTCAGCCTCCCCCTCGCTCCCCTCTACCCCTCCATACTAACCTAATGTAGCAGGTGTAGAAAGACACCTGAGCAGAGTTTTCACTTCCGTTTTTCAGCTACTGAAGCTACTGTATCCCTGAAAAATGGATGTTAGCGTTTTCTTGCAACTCCACATAGACTAGTCCATACTCTGTTAGCGTCCCTCTATATACAGTATAATTCAGAAAATGCTCAGACCCCTTCACTTTTTCCACATTTTGTTACGTTACAGGCTTATTCTAAAATGGATTAAATCAATGTTTTCCCTCATCAAGCTACACACAATACCCCATAATGACAAAGCGAAAACAGGTTTTTAGAAACATCTGCAAATATATTAAAAATAAAAAACTATTTACATAAGTATTCAGACCCTTTGCTATGAGACACGAGATTGAGATCAGGTGCATCCTGTTTCCATTGATCATCCTTGAGATGTTTCTAGAACTTGATTGGAGTCCACCTGTGGTAAATTCAGTTGATTGGATATGATTTAGAAAGTCACTCACCTGTCTATCCACAGGGAGGTGAGTGAAAATCGTTTTGTTTGATGCAAGAAACCACTTTATGAAATAGCAAGCACCATTATTCCCATACCATTGTTATAGAGAATCCGAGAAATTATGCTACCCTGTGCCTATTGGCTACGTAGCTTAGTCAAGCCTGTCTCAAAATGTCTAGAAATGTACACATTTTGTGCTCTTGTAGGATGCAGTCCCTCCCATATTGCTGACTACAAATTATCTACAGTATAACTGGGCTAATAACTCACTAACTAGCAAAGTATATGAACAAAATGTTTACATGTGGCCACATGCAGCTCTCGCTTTGATCTCAAAACAAGCACATCTACTCATGACCACAGCTGTAATCACAGTCCAGATCAAAGTAAATGGCACAGATCCATATATGGCGATGTTCTATTTGCATATAGGCCTACTGCAGCTCTGATTGGTTATGCTGCACTGGCCTGTGTAGAGTATGGGCTGAGTTGTGTGTTTCAATGCAATAGAATCCTACTCCGATGCGTTCTGCCTACAACAAAATCTCTTGCATAGTTGGTTTTGTTTCGGTATGTTTCATTAAAAGTGGCTAATATTGCATTGATTCCATCACAATTGCCACAGTAAAGGGAAACGTTGATAGTGTTCACTCAACTTTGTGGAGTTTTCCCTGTTAAATTCAATCTCCTGCTTCTCTCTGTGGGCTTATACAGTATTTCTTCTGCGCAGCAGCACGGGCACAGTTTAGAGGGAACATTGTCCATGAGTTTATTGCTAAAATCCCTAACTATCCCGTTAAAGAAAACAATGCACAAATGCAAAACAACAACAAACATTTCAGCTTCGACTTTTTCTCATTGTTGTTGACTGCGTCACATTTGATTTACAGATGATTAACATTTGATTTTTTTTAAATTACATTTTTTTATTTCACCTTTATTTAACCAGGTAGGCCAGTTTAGAACAAGTTCTCATTTACAACTGCGACCTGGCCAAGATAAAGCAAAGCATTGTGACAAAAACCACACAGAGTTACACATGGAATAAACAAACGTACAGTCAATAACACAATAGAAAAATCTGTATACAGTGTGTGCAGATGAAGTAGGTAAGGCAATAAATAGGCCAATAGTGGTGAAGTAATTACAATTTAGAAATTTACACTGGAGTGATGTATGTGCAGATGAGGATGTGCAAGTAGAAATACTGGTGTGCAAAAGAGCAGAAAAACAAAAACAAATATTGGGATGAGGTAGGTAGCTGGTTGGATGGGCTATTTACAGATGGCCTGTGTACAGCTGCAGCGATTGGTAAGCTGCTCTGCCAGCTGACGCTTAAAGTTATATACTGTGGCTAATATGAAATATACTGTATATAGAGAGAAAGGGAGTTTGACAGAAGGGTAGAAAATAGACTAAAAAGGGTGATAAAAATAGTCACTTGTGAAGGTGAGAGAGGGATGTGCTGAAAGGTAGGAGAGAGTTGGATGAGGGAGAGACAATGAGATAAACACACAGTGGACAGAGGGAAAACTAGAATCAGAGAGAGGAGAAAGGAGGAGTGTAGATACCTGGGTTGTTTACTCTGGCCCTAGGCAGCTCCTCCTGGTAGCAACATGTTTTGGTAACAGGAGGATTCTGAGGGATAGGCCTGCACATGCACACTGTAGTGACTGCATGGGCCCTGTTGTTGTGGCTTCAGAGAATCAGTAATGACACCATTGCATGCAAGCAGCGGGTTAAGTTTACGTTAAATAAAAAGGTCATGTCAATCGTTCATCTGTCCAGTGAGAGGAAACTAGTACCAATTTAGCCTCACCATATAAAAGGAGGAATAGAAATATCAACGTTTGTCTCAGCTAGCTCAATGCCAGTCTGTCTCATTTATTTTTAAGTATTAGGCTTTAATGTAATTTTAACATGCCTGTTTAAATACTACAGCTGAGGAATTCAAGTCACAGTGCATTTTTAGCCTATTAACTTGATTCTGCAACTCCTCCAGTGTTTGTACCAGGATGTAATCATTCTGTGAGCTCATCAGTTGCTAATGGGCCTACCGCCACCACCATAGATCTCTTTTTACTTTGATGTCCAGTAGCGATAGCATGGGAAGGATCAGTCAAGAGAACACAGTGTCTTGAGGAATTCTTTGTGTTCTGACTAACTGCCCCCTCAGTGACTCTTTATGCTTTTCTTTAATAAATAAGCTGGGTCCTGTATGGTGGCTCTGCTGTTTTTTTCTGTGTGTAATTGGCTGTTCCCCAGATTGAGTCACAGGGATAACAGTCCCATTCTAGGTCTCCAGCTGGTTGCGGTCAGCAACATATGACCAGACCGCCCACCTCTGTTTCGGCGGCCTCACTTTCTGTCCATTATCACTGTGGTAACTGGATCCTGGAGATGGAAGGTTGTAGAGGGGATGGTGTGTGTGTTTGTGTGGGGTGGGGTGGGGTGATTTCATCAGACCAGAGAATTTTGTTTCTCATGGTCTGAGAGTCCTTTAGGTGCGTTTTGGCAAACTCCAAGCGGGCTGTCATGTGCCTTTTAGTGAGGAGTGTTTTCCATCGGGCCACTCTACCATAAATACCTGATTGGTGGAGTGCTGCAGAGATGGTTGTCCTTCTGGAAGTTGTTCCCATCTCCACAGAGGAACTCTGGAGGTCTGTCAGAGTGACCATAGGTTCTTGGTCACCTCCTTGACCAATAACTGCCCTTCTCCCTCGATTGCTCAGTTTGGCTATGCGGCCAGCTCTAGGAAGAGTCTTGGTGGTTCCAAACCTCTTCCATTTAAGAATGATAGAGGCCACGGTGTTCCTGTGGGCTTTCAATGCTGCAGAAATGTTTTGGTATCCTTCCCCAGATCTGTGCCTCGTCACAGTCCTGTCTTGGAGCTCTACGGACAATTCCCTCAACCTCATGGCTTGGTTTTTGCTCTGACATGCATGGTCAATTGTGGGACCTTATGTAGACAGGTGTGTTCCTTTCCAAATAATTTCCTGTAACAAAATGTGGAAAAAGGGAAGGGGTCTGTGCTTGTGTGTGCAGAGAGAGAGAGAGAGCAAGAGAGAGCGAGAGAGAGACAGTCACTCAATCACCAGATGGTGCCACAAATTATTGGAAAAGTAGTATGGGTTGCACCTCCGTCACTCAGTCGCGTCATTGCCATTGTTTTCAACGTTTCCACAGACAGCGCAGCCACATTGATGTCCAGAAGTAGAATAGGGACTAATCATTGTTGAGAGAAAACGTAGCTAGACTGTTGTTTTACTATTAAACTCAATGCTGCTATTGTTTTACATTTAGTAAAGCAGCTTCTGTTTCTTAACCAAGCAAAGTGTAGCTAACTAGAAGGCTGATGGTGACTGGTTAGCTACGGGGAAGCAAGAAAGCTCTCTGGCGATGTGTATAATCTGAGGCGGAGCCAGAGCGGAGCATGTCTGCCTACACTCATCTCTTGCTACCCCACAGCTCACCAGCTGATGCAGGCTGTGTGGCGGGTGTGGCTCGTCCATCCCACTGCTGAAACAGAACTGTTCTGCACATTTGTGCTGCTTATATTAATTTGACTTATCACTGAAAGCTCTCAATCTCTCTGAAAACTCTTGTCCAGCACTTAATAGTCCAATTTTAGCCACAGAGAAAATGTAGTCTTGTTTTATTCAACTGAAATTAAAATCATTTTTGTTTAGTTACAGTTTTTTCTGCGTCTATTTAGTCAGCTATTGTCTCATCAATTAAAGTCTCGTCTTTCCACTGAAAAATAGGTGTTTGACGAATGCTTTAGCCATTATTTTTGTTGATGAAATTAACACTGGGAGAGACCTGCACATGCACACTGCAGTGACTGTATGGGCCCTGTTGTTGTGGCTTGTGTCTTCAGAGAATCACTAATGACAGCATTGCATGCAAGCATTGGGTCATTTTTAGGTTAAATAAAGAGGTCAGGTCATCTGTCCTGTGAGAGGCAACCAGTACCAATTTAGCCTCACCAGAGCCTCACCATATGAAATGAGGAATGGAAATATCAATTTTTGTCTCAGCTAGCTCAATGTCCTTCTGTCTCATTTATTTTTAAGTATTAGGCTTTAATGTCATTTTAACGTATTGTTTAAATACTACAGCTGGGGAATTCAATTATTTTGAGCTTTTTAACTTGTTTCTCTGAGACTGGTCCCCTAACTCCATGCTAACAATTCCCCCAGAGTCTGTACCAGGATGTACAGTGGCTATCGAAAGTATTCACCACACTTGTCATTTTTCCTATTTTGTTGCCTTATAACCTGGAATTAAAATAGGTTTTTGGGGGGTTTGTATCATTTGATTTACACAACATGCCGACCACTTTGCAGATGCAAAATATTTTTTATTGTGAAACAAACAAGAAATAAGACCAAAATACTGAAAACTTGAGTGTGCATAACTGTTCACCCAACAAAGTCAACACCTTTTTAGAGACACCTTTTGCAGCAATTACAGCTGCAAGTCTCTTGGGGTGTGTCTCTATAAGCTTGGTACATCTAGCCCATTCTTCAAGGCAAAAATGCTCCAGCTCCTTCAATTGGATGGGTTCCACTGGTGTACAGCAATCTTTAAGTCATGCCACAGATTCTCAATTGGATTGAGGTCTGGGCTTTGACTTGGCCCTTCCAAGACATCTAAATGCTTCCCCTTAAACCACTCGTGGGTTGCTTTAGCAGTATGCTTAGGGTCATTGTCCTGCTGGAAGGTGGACCTCCGTCCCAGTCTCAAATCTCTGGAAGACTGAAACAGGTTTCCCTCAAGAATTTCCCTGTATTTAGCGCCATCCATCAGTCCTTCAATCCTTACCAGTTTCCCAGTCCCTGCCGATGAAAAACATCCCCACAGCATGATGCTGCCACCACCATGCTTCACTGTGGGGATGGTGCTCTCGGGGTGATGGGAGGTGTTGTGTTTACGTCAGACATAGCATTTTCCTTGGTGGCCGAAAAGCTCAATTTTAGTCTCATCTGACCAGAGTACCTTCTTCCATATGTTTGGGGAGTCTCCCACATCCCTTTTGGCGAACACCAAACTTGTTTGTTTAAAGAAAAAAATAAGCAATGGCTTTTTTTCTGGCCACTCTGTGGTAAAGCCCAGCTCTGTGGAATGGACGGCTTAAAGGGGTTGTATGGACAGATACTCCAATCTCCGCTGTGGAGCTTTGCAGCTCCTTCAGGGTTATCTTTGGTCTCTTTGTTGCCGCTCTGATTAATGCCCTCCTTGCCTGGTCTGTGAGTTTTGGTGGGCGGCACTCTCTTGGCAGGTTTGTTGTGGTGCCATATTCTTTCAGTTTTTTTATAATGGATTTAATGGTGCTCTGTGGGATGTTCAAAGTTTCTGATAATTTTTATAACCCAACCCTGATCTGTACTTCTCCACAACTTTGTCCGTGACCTGTTTGGAGAGCTCCTTGGTATTCATGGTGGCGATTGCTTGGTGGTGCCCCTTGCTTAGTGGTGTCGTGGATTCTGGGGCCTTTCAGAACAGGTGTATATATACTGAGATCATGTGACAGATTGTGACACTTAGATTGCACACAGGTGGAATTTATTTAACAAATTATGTGACTTCTGAAGGTAATTGTTCACACCAGACACAATTTAGGGTTTCATAGCAAAGAATACATACAGTTGAAGTTTTTGAAATTTTTCAAAATTCCTGACATTTAATCCTAGTAAAAATTCCCTGTTTTAGGCCAGTTAGGATCACCACTTCATTTTAAGAATGTGAAATGTCAGATTAATAGTAGAGAGAATGATTTATTTATGCTTTTCTTTCTTTCATCACATTCCCAGTGGGTCAGAAGTTTACATACACTTAATTAGTATTTGGTAGCATTGCCTTTAAATTGTTTAACTTGGGTCAATTTCGGGTAGCCTTCCACAAGCTTCTCACAATAATTTGGGTGAATTTTGGCCCATTCATCCTGACAGAACTGGTGTAACTGAGTCATTTTTGTAGGCCTCCTTGCTCGCACAGGCTTTTTCAGTTCTGCCTACAAATTTTCTATAGGATTGAGGTCAAGACTTTGTGGTGGCCACTCCAATACCTTGACTTTGTTGTCCTTAAGCCATTTTGCCACAACTTTGGAAGTATGCTTCTATGTTGTCCATATAGAAGACCCATTTGCGACCAAGCTTTAACTTCCTGACTGATGTCTTAAGATGTTGCTTCAATATATCCACCAAATTGTCCCGCCTCATGATTCCATCAATTTTGTGAAGTGCACCAGTCCCTCCTGCAGACCCCCACTACATGATGCTGCCACCCCCGTGCTTCACGGTTGGGATGGTGTTCTTCGGCTTGCAAGCCTCCCCATTTTCCCTCCAAACATAATGATGGTCATTATGGCCAAACAGTTCTATTTTTGTTTCATCAGACCAGAGAACATTTCTCCAAAAAGTACCATCTTTGTCCCAAAGTGCAGTTGCAAATTGTATTCTGGCTTTTTTATGGTGGTTTTGGAGCAGTGGCTTCTTCCTGGCTGAGCTGCCTTTCAGGTTATGTGGATATAGGACTCGTTTTGATTAGCACCTTTCGCACCAAAGTATGTTAATCTCTAGGAGACAGAACGTGTCTCCTTCCTGAGCGGTATGGCAGCTGCATGGTCCCATGGTGTTTATACTTGCGTACTATTGGTTGTACAGATGATCGTGGTACCTTCAGGTGTTTGGAAATTGCTTCCATGGATGAACCAGACTTGTGGAGGTCTACAATTATTTTTATTTTGTCTTGGCTGATTTCTTTTGATTTTCCCATGATGTCAAGCAAAGAGGCACTGAGTTTGAAGGTAGGCCTTGAAATACATCCACAGGTACAATTACACCTCCAATTGACTCAAATTCAGCTTCTATAGCCATGCCATCATTTTTTGGAATTTTCCAACCTGTTTAAAGGCACAGATAACTGAGTGTATGTAAACTTCTGACCCACTGGAATTGTGATACAGTGAATTACAAGTAAAATAATCTGTCTGTAAAATATTTTTAGAAAAATGACTTGTGTCATGCACAAAGTAGATGTCCTAACCGACTTGCATAAACTCTAGTTGCTAACAAGAAATTTGTGGCGCGGTTGAAAAATGAGTTTTAATATCTCCAACCTAAGTGTATGTAAACTTCTGACTTCAACTGTACATGTGGGTAGAGTGACTTATGCATAGATAATAACAGAGAATAGCAGCAGCGTAAAAGAGAGTGTTGGGGCTGGGCAATGGAAATAGTCTGGGTAGCCATTTAATGAGATGTTCTGTATTCTTATGGCTTGGGGGTAGAAGCTGTTAAGTGCCTCTTGGACCTAGACTTGGCACTCCAGTACCGCTTGCCATGCAGTAGCAGAGAGAACAGTCTAAGACTAGGGTAGCTGGAGTCTTTTTGTTGTTGTTGCCCTTTCTCTGACACCACCTGATATAGAGGTCCTGGATGGCAGGAAGCTTGGCCCCAGTGATGTATAACCCCAGCTATTATCACATTGGTTGCTGTAGCAAATCTGGTTGATATCCCTTTCAATGGTCCATAGGGATGCATAGGAACACAGAGCTTTCAAAATAAGAGTCACTTCCTGATTGGATTTTTCTCAGGCTTTCGCCTGCAATATCAGTTCTGTTGTACTCACAGACAATATTTTTACAGTTTTGGAAACTTTAGAGTGTTTTCTATCCTAAGCTGTCAATTATATGCATATTCTAGCATCTGGTCCTGAGAAATAGGCCGTTAACTTTGGGAACGTTATTTTTCTAGAAATAAAAATAGTGCCCCCTAGCTTCAAGAGGATTTATTAATGCGAGAGTAGTGAAATGCTTGTGCTTCTTGTTCCGACCATGCAGTAATATCTAATAAGTAATCTAACAATTTCACAACAACTACCTTATACACACAAGTGTAAAGGAATGAATAAGAATATGTACATAAAAATATATGGATGAGCGATGGCCGAACGGCACAGGCAAGATGCAGTAGATGGTATAGAGTACAGTATATACATATGAGATGAGTAATGCAGGGTATGTAAACATTATATAAAGTGGCATTGTTTAAAGTGACTAGTGATACATTTATTACATCCAATTTTTAGTTATAAAAGTGTCTAGAGATGAGTCAGTATGTCCTGTACTCAATATTAGTGATGGCTGTTTAACATTCTGATGACCTTGAGATAGAAGCTGTTTTTCAGTCTCTCTGTCCCAGCTTTGATTCACCTGTATTGACCTCACCTTCTGGATGATAGAGGGGTGAACAAGCAGTGGTTCGGGTGGTTATTGTCCTTGATGATCTTTTTGGCCTTGCTGTGACATCGGGTTCTGTAGGTGTCCTGGAGGGCAGGTAGTGTGCCCCCGGTGATGCGTTGTGCAGACCTCACTACCTTCTGGAGAGCCTTACGGTTGTGGGCGGAGCAATTGCCGTACCAGGCGGTGATACAGCCCGACAGGATGCTCTTGATTGTGCATCTGTAAAAGTTTGTGAGTCTGTAAAAGTTTGCTGCGCCTTCTTCACCACACTGTCTGTGTGGGTGGACCATTTCAGTTTATCCATGATGTGTACGCCGAGGAACTTAAAACCTTCCACCTTCTCCACTACTGTCCCGTCGATGTGGATAGGGGGCTGCTCCCTATCCATGTGGGTAGGGGGCTGCTGTTTCCTGAAGTCCACAATAATCGCCTTTGTTTTGTTGACATTGAGTGTGAGGTTATTTTCCTGACACCACACTCCGAGGGCCCTCACCTCCTCCCTGTAAGCCATCTCGTTGTTGTTGGTAATCAAGCCTACCACTGTAGTGTCGTCTGCAAACTTGGTGATTGAGTTGGAGGCGTGCATGGCATAGGCAGTCATGGGTGAACAGGGAATACAGGAGAGGGCACCAGTGAGAACGCACCCTTGTGGGTCCCCAATATTGAGGATCAGCGGGGTGGAGATGTTGTTTCCTACCCTCACTACGTGGGGGCTGCCCGTCAGGAAGTCCAGGACCCAGTTGCACAGGGCGGGGTTGAGACCCAGGGTCTCGAGCTTAATGACGAGTTTGGAGTTGGGGTTAAATGCTGAGCTGTAGTCGATGAACAGCATTCTTACATAGGCATTCCTCTTGTCCAGATGGGTTAGGGCAGTGTGATTGGGCCGGTAAGCAAATTGGAGTGGGTCTAGGGTGTCAGGTAGGGTGGAGGTGATATGGTCCTTGACTAGTCTCTCAAAGCAATTCATGATGACGGAAGTGAGTGCTACGAGGCAATAGTCGTTTAGCTCAGTTACCTTAGCTTTCTTGGGAACAGGAGCAATGGTGGCCCTCTTGAAGCATGTGGGAACAGCAGACTGGGATAAGTATTGATTGAATATGTCTGTAAACACACCAGCCAGCTGGTCTGCGCATGCTCGGAGGATGCGGCTGGTGATGCCGTCTGGGCCGGCAGCCTTGTGAGAGTTAACACGTTTAAATATTTTACTCACATTGGCTGGAGTGAAGGAGAGCCCGCAGGTTTTGGTAGCGGGCTGTGTCGGTGGCACAGTATTGTCCTCAAAGCGAGCAAAGAAGTTGTTTAGTTTGTCTGGGAGCAAGACATCGTGGTCCACGACGGGGCTGGTTTTCTTTTTGTAGTCCGTGATTGACTGTAGACCCTGCCACATACCTCTCGTGTCTGAGCCATTGAATGCGGCTCTACTTTGTCTCTATACTGACGCTTAGCTTGTTCGATTGCCTTGCGGAGGGAATAGCTACACTGTTTGAATTCGGTCATGTTTCCGGTCGCCTTGCCCTGATTAAAAGCTGTGGTTCACGCTTTTGTAGTTTGCGCGAATCCAGTCATCAATCTTTTTCTGGTTGGGGAAGGTTTTAATAGTCGCTGTGGGTACAACATCACCGATGCACTTGCTAATAAACTCGCTCACCGAATCAGCGTATTCATCAATGTTATTGTCCGACGCTATGCGGAACATATCCTAGTCCACGTGATCGAAGCAATCTTGAAGCGTGGAATCCGATTGGTCGGACCAGCATTGAACAGACCTGAGCACGGGCGTTTCCTGTTTTAGTTTCTGTCTTTAGGCTGGGAGCAACAAAATGGAGGCGTGGACAGATTTTCCAAAAGGAGGGCGGGGGAGGGCTTTGTATGAGTCGCGGAAGTTAGAATAACAGTTATCCAGGGTTTTGCCAGCCCGGGTCGCGCATTCGATATACTGATCAAATTTAGGGAGCCTTGTTAAAATCCCCAGTTACAATAAATGCAGCCGCAGGATATGTGGTTTCTAGTTTACATAGAGTCCAATGAAGTTCTTTCTGGGCCATTGATGTGTCTCCTTGGGGGGATATACACGACTGTGATTATAATCGAAGAGAATTCTCTTGGTAGATAATGCGGTCAGCATTTGATTGTAAGGATTGTAAGGAACAAAAGGATTTGAGTTCCTGTATGTTGTTATGATCACACCATGTCATAAGGCATACACCCCTGCCCTTCTTCTTACCAGAGACATGTTTGTTTCTGTCGGCGCAATTCGTGAAGAAACCAGGTGGCTCTACCGACTCTGATAACGTATCCCAAGTGAGCCATGTTTCCGTGAAACAAAGAACGTTACAATCTCTGATGTCTCTCTGGAAGGAAATTCTTGCTCGGATTTGTCTACCTTGTTGTCAAGAGACTGGACATTGGCGAGTAGTGTACTCTGGAGCGGTGCGCGATGTGCCCGTCTACGGAGCCTGACCAGAAGACCTCTCCGTTTGCCCCTTCTGCGGCGCCGTTGTTTTGGGTCGCCGGCTTGGATCTGATCCATTGTCCTGGGTGGTGGACCAAACAGAGGAACCGCTTCGGGAAAGTCGTATTTCTGGTCGTAATGTTGGTGAGTTGACATTGCTCTTATATCCAATAGTTCCTCCTGGCTGTATGTAATAAAACGTAAGATTTCCTGGGGTAACAATGTAAGAAGTAATACATAACGGAAACTAAAACATATTGTAACGAGGGTTACTACAGTTTGCGTTACTGTAATTACTGGTAACTGTTTCCTGTTAGCCAAAACTATGTAAGGATGTATTGCGTAATATCCGCTTTGTTAAAGTTTTGTATGGTGTACACTCAAGTTGGCTTGTCAGGCTGGTGAAGATATTCCTGCTCTGTCTGAGCTAGAGTGCGCCTACAACTGTAATCAATAAGTACAGAGATTGAACTGTGAGTTTGGAAATCTTACCTGTTGTCGTGCATGGTCCATGTCTCTGAGTATCTTATATCTTTGAGAGGTCTATTCTTAAGCCAACAAGTCTTCCTAGCTGTGCCTATCTCCTTCATGTGTGGATTACAAGATATCTCCAGTAATAACTAAAAGTATGACAGTATTTTTTTTCTTCTTTTTTTTTGTTTTTTTTTGTTTAAAATTTACCCATTTTTTGTCCCCAATTTCGTGGTATCCAATTTTGTTTTTAGTAGCTACTATCTTGTCTCATCGCTACAACTCCCGTACGGGCTCGGGAGAGACGAAGGTTGAAAGTCATGCGCCCTCCGATACACAACCCAACCAAGCCGCACTGCTTCTTAACACAGCGCGCATCCAACCCGGAAGCCAGCCGCGCACCAATGTGTCGGAGGAAACACCGTGCTCCTGGCAACCTTGGTTAGCGCGCACTGCGCCCGGCCCGCCACAGGAGAGACAAGGACATCCCTACCGGCCAAGCCCTCCCTAACCCGGACGACGCTAGCCCAATTGTGTGTCTCCCCACGGACCTCCCGGTCAGTATCCCAGGGGAAGAGAAGGGGAAGAGAAGAAGCCACTTTGATCAGTCTGGCAGAGGGGTGGAGAATAGGATTGAGGGATGAGGAGAAGAGCGGAGGAAGGAGAGAAAGCAGGGGAATGAGTGCGGTCTCTTTAATGAGCTAATCAGGACCATTGTTTCTGTCAGGCAGGTGTACATGTTATGAGAGGTGCTGAGGGAGGTTTGGCATGTCCACCTCAGTAGGGCTATAGCATTGGTGCCAGACAGTGGGTTTCTGGTCTGTCGTCACTGGCTTATGCAGGAACAGACTGGCGCCCCAGGCTAGCTGAGAGCTAACCCTGAGGGGGATTAGTAGCACACAGAGAACTGTCATGCTCGCTATATGTAACAGGCTGTCACTCATACTGATAAACACAGCTCTATCAAGGCTCTCTTATCCTATTGTAGTCACGGCTGTCATTTTTTCATATCTCATTTTCTCAAAGTAGAGCTGAGGACACAAGCTCCTGGCTGCTGAATTATGAAACATAACGTGGTGATTTTTTGTTGTTGTAAGAAACGATTGCTACGAATGGCATGGTGGAGAGGGTGTGGTCAGCCAGGTGGTGTTGTCTTGGACATGGAGGTCCTGAGTAGTCCTCTCCCTGTGTGGTACCTCTGAACCAGATGGCTCTCTGTGGGCCTGGCTGACCTTTCCTTTGCCTTGCTTCATTTGGCTCATATATTCTTGTTTCCAACCTGCTTGGCCAAGAGTCTTAGTTGTACAGATGGCTCAGTTGGTGAATGGTGCAGACAACACCAGGCCCATGTTCAGCAGGAAGGAAATAAGAGCAAATGCCCAAGATGGTGAATTCCTATCGCAGTTCCCCTTACTAATGGGGAGCTCTGTGTCTGCTTCCCAGAATCTTAAACACAAGCAGAGACTGCTCTTATCTTAGCCTGGTACTATTTCATTTGACCTTTATTTCTGCCCCAAGACCACACTCGTTAGTGTGTGTGTGGATGGGTGTTTGCCTGTGTGTGTGTGTTTGTTTTGTATCCGTGTACTCTTTTTCTATGTGCGTGTGTGTAAGAGAGTGTGTTAAGCTTTGAATTCCTTTGATGCACAGCAAAGTCATTAAAATCATAGAGGGAGAGAAGGGAGAGAGACCAAACCACACTCACAGGGGGGTTGCTGTTAGCGACGGAAGCTAAGCAACACCAAGTCTTTATTTTAAGCTCTATTAGCAGACAGGGAAAATGTTCTCTAACACTACTCTGCTGCCAGCGTAGAGATTAAATGGCTTAATTATTATAATGTTAGTTTTGTTCCATGTAAATCAAATACCCTTTGCTTGTCAGTGTTAATGTGTCAGAAGAACAGATAGGAGAAGTGTTTCAACTTCCCCCGTTTTGATAAAGACAATGCTCTGTGCACATTCTGTCCAGTACGTCCTGTTTTAGTGTATTTTGCTTCTTTGTATTGTTTGCTTGATTCAGTGACTGTTTTATTGGTACATAATAACCTTTCTATTGGTTGGTAATAAGGTATTGTATGACATGATGACTGTGTGATGACTTGGAAAGATACTATGCAACTCTCTTAGTTCTGAACCTGTAGTTTGCATATAGATTATAGCCTTTACAAATAGTAGGCTATAGTTTGCATGTAGCGTATAGGCATGGACATGAATACAGATACAGTTGTTTGCATAATGGCTGTGAAGCGTTTACTTATACACACACTGTACCATGGCTGTATATAGTATACTGTGTGCATTAGAGCTGGTGTGTATGTTCTGCATACCTACAGTAGTGAAGGGGTGCTAGCTCTACACTGCAAAAAGTGAAATCTAAGCATGCCTGAATATCTTATATTAAGTGATCATTTCCTTAAAATGTATGTTTTTCCAGTTTTTCTTACGAAGCTACATTTTCTAATGTCATTGGCAGATATGTATGCTTATTTTAACCTAGCATAGGCTTAAGTAATTTCTTAATTTAAGATATTTTACCTTAATCATCTTATTAATATACAATATCCTGAAAACTATCTTGAAATAAGATAAATTGCATGTATAAAGGCTTTTTTAGTTTACAATATGCAAAATTATCTAATTATCTGCCAATGATGTTAGATAATTTAACATGGTAAGACAAAACAAGAAAAAAATAAACATTTAAATGAATTATGACTCATTATACACTGGGTGGGTCTAGTCCCGAATGCTGATTGGTTAAAACCGCATTCCAGCCGGTGTCTATTCCACAAGTTACCACCGGCTAACTGCTGTAATCCCAAATGAAATGGCGGTAGATGTTTGCAAAACCAAGAAACTGTTGCAGCTGCACCCTGGACGTTCGTTGAGGCCAATCCACCACTGCTTTCACCTTTCCAGGATCCATCTACCTTTCCATTATCCATCTGAATATTGCCCTCAGCAATGACATATCCCAGAAAGGTGGTAGAAGAGCAGTGGAACTCACTTCTCGGCTTTCACAAACAATTGGTTCTCCAGGAGACCCTGAAGGACCTGTCTGACATGGAGTACATGTTCTTGGACAGATCGGGGAAAAAAACAGAATGCCGTCCAGGTAGACAAACACAAACCAGTTCAGCATGTCTCGAAGCACATCACTGACCAAAGCCTGGAAGACAGTAGGGGCGTTGGTGAGTTCAAATGGCATGACCTGGTACTCATAATGTCCACCTCGCGGATCCAAACCAGGTGGTAGGCATTCCAAAGGTCCAACTTGGAAAACATGGTAGCCCCCTGGATAGGTTCAAACGCAGAGCAGAGAAAAGGTAGGGGGTTTTTGACAGTGATATCGTTAAGTCTCCGGTAGTCAATACACTAGCGCAGGGTCTTGTCCTTCTTCTCCACAAAGAAAAACCCTGCGGCGGCAGGAGATGCAGACGGACGGACGGCCCCAGTGGCCAGAGTCTCCTCTATGTACTTCTCCATAGTAATGGTCTCTGGTCTGGACAGAGAATACAACCGACCCCGAGGTGGTGTAGTACCTGGGAGAAGATCAATGGCACAATCATAAGGATGGTGCGGGGGAAGGGAAGTAGCACGTGCCTTGCTAAACACTTCCAGGAGGTCATGGTATTCCGTGGGGATAACAGAGACATCCACAGTCTTGCTAACCTCCTGATGAAGACGACTAGGGGAAGGCAGCGGGAATGGCAAAATGGGCTCCAACCCAGGATGGAGCTTGTGGTCCAGTCAATCACAGGATTGTGCTTTTGGAGACAGGAAAATCCCAAAACAACCGGAACATGGGGAGATGTATGGTCTCACTGTGGTTACAAGAAACCCATAATTGAATGGGAAGAGTACTACGGGTGAATGCCCCTATAGAGCAGCCGTCCAGTGCCCTAGCATCCATGGGGACAGAGAGAGGCTGAGAGGGAATACCAAGCTCCGAAGCAATAGTGGCATCCATCAAACTTTCATCAGCCCCAGAATCAATGAGCACTCTGAGAGACTTAGATTGGTCTCCCCACAGCACAAGCACAAAAAAAGGGTGTGCGGGTGATGGGAATTAGAGAACTCCCAGTCTGACTCACTGTAGAACTGGTACCCACTAGAGACAAGGATTTCCTAATAGGGCAGGTAGCTATAAAATGTCCTGCCCCTCCACAGTACAGACAACAGTTATTATTCATCCTCTGTGAGCGCTCCCAAACTGATAGCCTAGTCCTTCCCAACTGATTAGACTCAGGAGTATCCAACTCACCCGTCGTAGATTGACGAGAGAGAGCTCAGGTGGCTTCAACTCCTCTCGGAAGAGCTGCCTTTGGAAACTTCCGGATTCCATTGGAGGTGAATGCGCCATATCGGGAGCACGAGTGTGCCCGAGACCAGAACTCCTCTCACTCTTGCGTTCCCTTAGGCGTCCATCAATTATAATGGTTAAGGCGATAAGGGAGTCGAGGTCCACCGGCAGTTCCCGAGCAGCTAGCTCATCCTTAACCTCCTCAGATAATCTGTGCAGAAAAGTATCGAAAAGAGACTCCGGATTCCAGGCATATCTCAGGGGGCCAACGTGCGAAAGTCCGCCGCATCGTCTGACACACTACGGGAGTTTTGACGTAATATACAAGCAGTTTGCTGGCCACCTTTCTCCCAGATACCGGAGACTCAAAAACCTTTCTCACTTCTGCCATAAATTCCTCCAAATGATGGCAAATGGCAGATTGGTGTTCCCAAACTGCCGTAGCCCAGGAGAGCGCCCTTCCTGACATTAACGTAATTATATACGCTATCTTTGATCGGTCTGAAGAAAACTAAGATGGCTGTGGCTAAAAAATAAGCGAGCACTTAGAAATAAAACCCTGGCAGGTACCAGGATTCCCTGAATATCGCTCTGGAGGAGGTAAGCGGGGTTCACGGGGAGACGGGATAGGCTGTACCAACTCACCACAAATAGGCAAAAAATTACTGGGTTTTTCCAGAGGTGGCTGACAATCTCTGAGCTAACTCCCTGATTTTCTCCATAATAGCCTTTAACCCATGGTCGTGGCATTCCGTCAAGGAACTGAGCCCTTCCAAAAGGCCCTGTAGCAACTCCTGATGTCTCCCAATGGTGGCTCCCTGCAGGGAGACAGCGTGGCGGTGATGGTCCAAGTCTGCTCGGTCTGTCATGGCCAGTTCGTACTATCACGACACAAGGCGAGACCCAGATGCAGACACAGGAGGCAGATGGTTGGAGTCTTACAATATATTAATATTTATTAATCCAATATGGAAAGGCAAGAGAATGGTTGTGGACAAGCAAAAGGGACGAAACCAATTAAGAGTCCGGAAGGTACCAAAGGGCAGGCAGAATCAAGGTCAGTGCAGGCAGGCAGGAAAGTAGTCCAGAGTCCGGCTGGAGTCAAGACTTGGAAGACTAACAAAAAGAGAATAGCAAAAGGAGTACGGGAAAAATATGCTGGTTGACTTGACTAACATACAAGACAAACTGGCACAGAGAGACAGGAAACACAGGGATAAATACACTGGGGAAAATAAGCGACACCTGGAGGGGGTGGAGATAATCACAGGAACATGTGAAACAGATCAGGGAGTGACAGTGTTAGAGGACAATACTTTTTCACTGGGACTAAAGCTTCAATAAAATTGGCTTTGAGTGTACTTTTTACTCCCTCCCCTAGGGACCCTGCCTGGCTATTCTTATGTAAAAGTGTTTGTTTCAAACAGTGATGATCTTAAGGCTCCGTTGGGACACTAGACTGTCAGCATAGTGACAGACTGTCTTTAGAAGCTCAGAAGCAAAATGTTGATTTTAGAGACTGACTGTGAAGGGACAGTTGGCTGTTAAAATACATTTCTGCTAGGACGCTTGACTATGTGAACATTTGGCTGTTTTAACTGTTGACTGACTGAAATACTGTTGACTAAATGTTAGTTTAGTTGACTGTTTGACTAGTACTGTAGTCTGTATAGAAGAGCACAGCTGTGAACTGTTGTGATAGGTGTGTGTTTGGATAGTGTCTATGTGAGTGTATCTCAGAGGAGGCTCTGTCTGCTGGTATTAGTAGTATGCTGAGACAGTTTCATGTTGAATAGCATCAGGGCCAGGCGTCTTCCCGGACTTGTTTCTCTTGGTGATGATAAGAACATCCTGTTAGGATCAGCTCAGTGAACACACCCACAACTCTGCTCTGCTCCATCTCAGCCAAGGCCCACAGCACGTCACTGAACCAAAACCACTTGCTCTGTTCTTATGAATTAGTCATCATACTGCATAGACTTGTTTTCTTAACATCCCTCAGGATTTTCTGCTTTAATCAGAGCGATCGATGTTGTTTGGTTATGAAATACTTATAGATGATTCAATCTTTCTAGATGTTTTTCTCTAAGGCATCGTTATCAGTCATACATCTAAATGTACTGTTTAGACTAGATCATGTTTACTGTCTGTAATTACGTATCTTCTGAGTAAACAGAACACATTGACACATGAGAGGGTGTGGTACTGTCAATAGAGCTGGCTAATCCTGAAACAGTCTGGCAAGCTTATGAGATCATCATTATCATTATCATCATCCATTATCGTCATCATCACTGGTCTTTTTTTTTGCCCTCTCTGTCATTTCTAGTCTGGTCCCTCCTGGTGGCTTCATAGTTCAGAATGGCAACTGCCCCAGATTCTAGAGAGGAATTTGAACTGGTAACCTCCCACCCCCTGATGCAGGGCTAGATTTGGGCCCAGAATCATAATGATCCGTTTAGAACAGTGCTTCCTAAGTGGTGGGCTGTGGCCAGTCCCCTTGGGTTGCAGCTGGGTTCCGTTTCCACAGTTGTTAGATCAGTGGTTCCCAAACTTTTTCCATCATTGGGGAACATCCTCACTCTCTCTCTCTCACTTTCTCTCTCTCTCACTTTCTCCCTTTCTCACTTTCTCTCTCTCTCACTTTCTCTCTCTCACTTTCTCTCTTTCTCTTTCTCTTTCACTCTGCCACTCTCCCTGTCATTCTTCATTGTGTCTATCTCTCATGAGTTGACCTATGGTGTTTCCCAGATGATGCATCAGCATCATGGCAAAAGCCTCCTGGGTCATGGCCAACTGTGGCTTTAGAATCTGGCCAGAAATAAAGTATATTTTATCTAGTGAGACTAGAAAATTGTTTTATTTGGGTAAAATTGCAAAAAAAAAAACGTTTTGTAACCCCTGCTTGTTGAGACAAGATTGCGAGGTTTTCCAGATCTTGCGCCACTGACTTCAGAATGGGTACTGGAGCACTGATAATATACCTGTACATAGTAATGCCAACCAATATCCTCCCAGGCAAATGTCTAGTTTCCTCAGTATTCATTTAGAGGAGAAATTGGACAATGGACTCCAACTGTAGAGCTGGCTTCTTTCTGGTTCATAACCTTTTACAAGGACAAGGACTTTTCCTCTGTTTTCTCTTGGAGGGATGGCCTGGATTACTAATTAAAATGGTTGCTGAGAAAATGATGTGAATAAGATGTGATTGGCGGTTTGTGATGTTTTTGGCTGACCTGTCTTTGTGTTTCAGGGGGGCTTTCTCTGAGGTGGTCCTAGCGGAAGAGAAGAGGACACAGAAACTGGTGGCCATCAAATGCATCCCTAAGAAAGCACTGGAAGGCAAAGAGAACAGCATAGAAAATGAGATCGCTGTCCTGCACAAGTGAGTGATGAACACACACACATTTACACGCCCTTGTTGCTTATTGATGTTAGGGGAGCAAGTGATTTAACTCTGAGACAGATAGTGACTACAGTTGCAGTAATGACAGTCTGGTTAAAATACCTCCCTTTAAAACTGCGGAATTACGGACTAAGCCGGAAACTATGAAACTAGAGGGGCTTAAGCTATTTATAGTGCTCTTGTTACCTGGGTTACATGAGACACAGAGGCCTAGTGAATATACAGGATATTTCTTGAGCTGAGAATGTAGGGATGAGAGAGAGATTGTGAGGGAGAGATAGAAAGAGATAGACAGAAAGAGAGAGAGAGATACAGAGAGAGACCTTAAACTCCTAAAAGCCAAATTAAGCCAGAATTGTAACATTTTCATTGCAGATCACCTCATTCTTCTAGTAGCCTCCTACTCTTCCCATTAGTGTATTCCCATGAGGTCATGAACTGTCAGAGAAACCTGAAGTGAGATTCTGAACTCTGTCTGTCTGTTTACCCAATTACTCAAGGCAAGATGGCTGCCTCTTAATGACGGTGTAAAACATCTGTTCGAGGACATCACTACTGCACCCATGAAACAACTTGTCTGACAACTCAAAATGAATTCTTCCTCTGCTTTATGTTCGCTACATACTTCAGTCCGAGGCTGCCATCGTTGAAGTCGTTTGTGGTGACGTCAAAATTAGGAGTGTTATACAAAACAAAGTCATCAGCGATCGGATCATCTCTAACCAATCAGAGTATCAAAGCCATTGACCAATTTTCAAAATGCCGCTTTGTGTTCTGGCTCTGGCCCATCCATCAGTTTCTGGGACCAATCAGAATGGTTAGAATGTGTTTGCGTTCTAGAAATCGTTGGGGAGGTACTCAGATCCAGACTCATAGCGGAGAAGAAACTAAAGTCTGTGGGCGTGGCATAGCTTTTGGCTGGAGCGAGGATTTTGGGTAGTAAAGGCAATGAATCAAGACAAAGCTGCTGAGTCACCCAGAGTTGCATCAGAGAGCACGAAGTAAAAAACAGTGTAGAATATAGTGGGTAGTTGGTATCAGTGGGAAGGGTTGTGGATAGTCATCTGTTAACAGTCTGTAATCAACCCCAAGCCCCTACAAACCTCTTCATGGTCCCGCATAGATCTGTAACATCACATGGCAAAGTGTTAATCAAGTTTATACAAATAAGAGGGACAGTTTCTTACTTCTTACTGAGAGAGAGAGAGAGAGAGAGAGAGAGATACGGATAACCCTTTATAGCTGTTGAAGGGGCTGTGCCGCTAACTTCCCTTACTCTACTATAGTTTAGCCTACTGTACTGTACTGCATGTATCCCCCCCAGAGTCCTGCACAAAACCATTAGTCAGCCCCTGCATGGAGCAATTCATTACCCCTGCTCACTCTCTCAACTCAATGAAACACTTTACAGAGACCATAATGAAATTGAAAGGCTTTTATAATCTCCCTCTTGTCTCAGTTGGATTCCTGCCAATGATAATGTGTTGTGATTTTCCCCAGGCAGCAATGTTTCAGACAGGGCATAGGAACACACGTGATACAAAATTGATACTGCAGTGCGGTTCCATTTTTGTTTTGGCCTCTCTCCGAGCCGTGCCAGTGTGACAAGTGTCTGTCATCACTGGGGTGCCTGCCATCTCAAAATGTAGTGACACAGATGGATGGACTATCAGTAGCTTAAGGGGAAAGTAATGTATTCTACCTGCGCTGTGCCATGATACTTTGGTGTAGAGAGAGAGACACCTATTGATAGAGGAGCTACTCTGTTGTAGTCATAGGAGGATTTGGCCTTGTGTTGGAGCATTGATAGCTTTCTACCCCAATTCATGGCTCCTACACTCAAGCTGAGCTCAAACCAAAGATTGTAAAATGACAGTAAAGAAGATTGTAAGGAGTGTCTGAGTGAGTGAGTGAGTGAGTGAGTAGTGAGTGTGTATGTGTGTGTGCGTGTCTGGGGTGTGCGTGTATGTAAACAGTCTTTCTCAGTCTTTGAGTGTAAGGTGAAGTGTTGTAGGTGGGCAGCATGGGGATGATGGAAGAAAGCCACCTCCAGAGCCGTGACTCACCTGCTCAGTGTTCTGTTCTGTCTCCACGCCAATGACTCTCAGGGGGGCGTCAGAATACACTGCTCAACCAATTAGAGAGACGCCTGCCACCACACAGTCAACACTGGCAACACAACTCTAGCTCCAGCTTAAACTAATATTAGTGATAATTAGTATCATAAATCAAATCAAATCAAATTTATTTATATAGCCCTTCGTACATCAGCTGATATCTCAAAGTGCTGTACAGAAACCCAGCCTAAAACCCCAAACAGCAAGCAATGCAGGTGTAGAAGCACGGTGGCTAGGAAAAACTCCCTAGAAAGGCCAAAACCTAGGAAGAAACCTAGAGAGGAACCAGGCTATGTGGGGTGGCCAGTCCTCTTCTGGCTGGGCAGGGAGGAGATTATAACAGAACATGGCCAAGATGTTCAAATGTTCATAAATGACCAGCATGTTCGTATAATAATAAGGCAGAACAGTTGAAACTGGAGCAGCAGCACGGTCAGATGGACTGGGGACAGCAAGGAGTCATCATGTCAGGTAGTCCTGGGGCATGGTCCTAGGGCTCAGGTCCTCCGAGAGAGAGAAAGAAAGAGAGAATTAGAGAGAGCATATGTGGGGTGGCCAGTCCTCTTCTGGATGTGCCGGGTGGAGATTTTAACAGAACATGGCCAAGATGTTTAAATGTTCATAAATGACCAGCATGGTCGAATAATAATAAGGCAGAACAGTTGAAACTGGAGCAGCAGCACGGCCAGGTGGACTGGGGACAGCAAGGAGTCATCATGTCAGGTAGTCCTGGGGCATGGTCCTAGGGCTCAGGTCCTCCGAGAGAGAGAAAGAAAGAGAGAAGGAGAGAATTAGAGAACGCACACAGGACACACAGGACACCGAATAGGACAGGAGAGGTACTCCAGATATAACAAACTGACCCTAGCCCCCCGACACATAAACTACTGCAGCATAAATATCATACATATTGTAATCTCTCGTCAACGGACTGTGTAACCAGAAATGGTACCGTAGAGCTGTCATGATACAATGGAAGATGTGAGATAACGGGCAGCATTAGTTCCGGTGCTTTGGACAAATCATGATTTCGCAGGTGTTAGCATCTTTCGAATTTTCGAAGGTGAGGGGACATTTGGCCTACAGATTTGTCATAACTTGCAGAGAGAGGGTAGAGCTCTTCTTTCCTTCTCTTAACATGGACCCAGAACTTAATCAACCATCTGACCAATTACATGAGACTTTAGCTCTGGGTTAACCAAGATTATATTTAACCGAGATTAAGATTGAGTGCTCCCTATGATGTTTATTTAGATACAGAATTAATGAGAATGATCTCAGAGAAAATCACAGAATGCTATGTTTAACGATCATACGTTGTCAGACAGTTCTGCGTTTCTAATGGTAATGTACAATGTTTGTGACTTTGACTCTCTTTTTCTCTCTTTCTCTCTCTCTATCTCTCTCTCTCTAGGTTAAAACATGCCAACATTGTCTCCCTGGAGGATATCTTTGAGAGTAAATCTCACCTCTACCTGGTTATGCAGCTGTGAGTGATCATCCTGCTGGCTTTATGACCTGCCTCTATCTTTTCTCTCTCTCTCTGTTCTCCTTCTACCCATGTTACCCCTTTCTGTCGCTCAACCAAGTCACTCTCTGCCTTGTGAAGAGGCAGCCTTCAGTTTGCAAACTTTCAAGATTATTCCTCTGCAATGTATGTGTGTTTGCGTGTGTGTATTAGACTCCCTGCCTGCGCTGTCTCCCACCCGCTCTCCAATAATTACTCTCTGAGCTCAGGGGCCTTTCTGTTGACTGATCCCAACAGAAGTCAAGTCACAGACTGCCCCCACCCACACACCCACCACACACACACACCCACACACACACACACACACACACACACACACACACACACACACACACACACACACACACACACACACACACACACACACACACACACATGAACACACAGAGAAGAGAAGGAGTGGTATGTGAGAGAGATAGAGATTGCTTTTACTGTTGAAAACAGTGGGTAGTGAGATGAAGGGGGGTTGTGTTCACATTAGCAACACTGCTGTAAGGGCATTCAGATTTAACCAAAGAACAGTTGGGGGTTCGCACAAATAAAAATCCCCTTTATCCCTCTCTTTCCCCCCTTCCTTCCCTCCTCTTTCTCTCACTCTTTTTCTCTGTCCCTCTCTCTCTCTCTCTCTCTCTCTCTCTCTCTCTCTCTCTCTCTCTCTCTCTCTCTCTCTCTCTCTGTGAGGCAGCATGACATGGCTTTAGCTTGTTGTTAGAGCTGATACACAGAGAGCAGTGGTGGGTTCATCTAGGAAGAAGCAATGCCTCCACCTAGTGGTGATATAGGCATATAGCAGGAAGTTAAATGGACATACTTAGCAGGTGTACGTCAGACGCCTTCCTCCTCTCTGTCCAGGGTGTCTGGTGGTGAGCTGTTTGACAGGATAGTGGAGAAGGGCTTTTACACAGAGAAAGATGCCAGCAAGCTCATCCAGCAGATCCTGGACGCTGTCAAATACCTCCATGACATGGGCATCGTACACCGCGACCTGAAGGTGAGCCTGGATTAGGGGTCAAGGGTCAGGTGGTGTGTATGACAGTGAAAGAGGAGATTTCAGTGTTTAACACTGGAGTCATTTACCTACTTCTTTCTGTCCAATGACTGAATAGTCACAATACTGGATGTATGATAGCCACTCTATTACTAGAGGTTTAAGGGTGACCTTATGGTATGGAACATGTTTGTTGCCTAGGCACATGATGCCTTTGTCCCAATCATTCTTTAGTGCCTTTTAAATTAGATTAATTATCTTTACTCCTCTAATGAGATAATTTGTTTACAGGCAGTTCAGCAGCGTGTAAACTGATTGATCATTAGTTTGAATAACAAATTATTTCCCCAGTTTGTGTGTGTCTGTTTATAAAATGTTAGTGAACAATAAAGTTGATTGAATGCTCTGTCTTCTTTTCCAGCCGGAGAACCTTCTGTACTACAGTATGGAAGAGGACTCTAAGATCATGATCAGTGACTTTGGCCTGTCGAAGATCGAGGGATCTGGAAGTGTCATGTCCACAGCCTGCGGAACACCAGGATACGTGGGTAAGGAGGACTGGTACTGATCAGTACATGCCTTTGTGTGTGTCTGTCTATGTTTCAAGAGCATGATTTCTATGATTTAGGGCTCTTTTCTATCCGTATTGCGGAAATCCAGCATTTTAGCATGGTTTAAATTAAAAGGCATTGTTCCCGCGTTAGCGGAGACTGCACTCACTGTAAACAGTTCAATAGGAAATTACCTTTACATTTATAGCGCTACAATTGCTTCAGCAATACAGATTGAAAAGAGCCCTCTGTTTTGAGAGCAAGCGCACACCCAGTGATCATGTCAGGCTAGATGTGTAATGATGCGGATGAAAACACTGCTCTCTTATCGTTGGCAGCCCCTGAAGTGTTGGCCCAGAAACCCTACAGCAAGGCGGTGGACTGTTGGTCAATCGGTGTCATCGCCTACATCCTGTGAGTTATGGGGTTGGACTGGCTCTTTCACTTTAGTCTTTCTCCTACCAGTCTTACTGTGTTACCCTAGTTTCCACTTCATTATTTTCAACAATCAACTCATTCCCTAACTTTCACATGATGCCTTTGTGCTCTTATTCTGACGCAGTTTGTGTGGATACCCTCCGTTCTATGACGAGAACGACGCCAAGCTTTTTGAGCAGATTCTGAAGGCTGAATATGAGTTTGACTCTCCTTACTGGGACGATATCTCTGACTCAGGTCCAGTAGACCTATGTTGTCATTATTAGTTCTGTTTGTCAGCAGTTTCATATTATTGTAAATTACTTACCTTGGTCTGGGGTTTGTTATGGTTTGAGTGTTCCTGCCAAGCTGTCAGTGTGTGTGTGACGGGATTAACCATAATACACTCACTGGCCATAGAACAATCACTGAGGCCCTGTGAGATCACCATTACATAGAGCTCTGAGGGTCATGGTACAGTACATAGTCCTGTGGGGAGTTTCTGAAGTCAGGCCAAAGGCACATGGCCAGTTTATGTATTTTACTGTCAAGTCAGTCTGGACAGTGTTTCTGCTGCAGTGAAGCTCCTTTTACTGTAGTAGCCTAGGAGTCTTTTTCTGCATCAGCTACCTTTTTATTCTGTGTAAGTAGCATCATTAGATATATCTAATGTATGTTTTAAAAAAGACATTGCCTTTGAGTTAAATATATGACTTTTCATTCTGTGTTTTCAGCCAAAGACTTCATAGTCCACTTGATGGAGAAGGACCCCAGGATACGCTACACATGTGACCAGGCTCTGCAGCACCCCTGGTAGTGAACACCATCTTCTCCGTCACAATACACACACACACACAAACACACACAACGCGACTTTATTATGTCGAGAATAATTGACTAAATGTGTACTTTTGCCAAGTGTTCACCTGTTCTTGTGACAACCAGCAGAAGTTGTCCCCTCATGTCTTTCTCTGTCCCTCAGGATCGCTGGTGACACCGCTCTAGATAAGAACATCCATGAGTCTGTCAGTGCTCAGATCAGGAAGAACTTTGCCAAGAGCAAGTGGAGGGTGAGTTACTTTTTTTGGTCCTCGTCAAAATGCAAATACATTTTTGCTGGTGTGCTGTGTTTAGTATATTAGTAGAATACTAAAGATCCTGCAGTATTCAGCGGACTATTATTAAGTCAATAAAGTTGTTATGGCGTTTATCATGTATCACTTTTCAAAATTCTGATCTTAATTGAAATGTTCTGCCCCGCAGCAAGCGTTTAATGCCACGGCGGTGGTGCGTCATATGAGGCGTCTGCAGCTGGGCACCAGTCAGGAGGCCACCAGTCAGACCACCCTGCCCAGCCCTCTCAGAGCCCACCTGCTGCTGTCTGAGGCCACAGAAACAGAGGACACCACTGGTCAGTGGGTCAAAGCACCGCCACACCACACAAGTTAGGACTATTCAAGTGTAGCAAAACTTATTAAAATCTGTGGAGACACGACTTGATATTGTGAAAAATACTTAATTTTGCTGTTCTGTTTTGTTCATTCATCCCCAGTGGGTCTTGTTGCTAGGTACAGTATGTTTCCAGAAAATAACCAGTCCCTTTCACAGTGTATTAGGCTCAGGATTACGCACGTCTCAAAACACTGTCTCACTCAGTAACACTTTGATATGTAATCCTTGCCTAGTCCAGGCTGAAAAAGGCTAATAAGAGGCAGATTTATAGTGTAGAAGAGTTTTCAGATCTATGTGTGGTGATCCTCTCTCTCGCTCTCTCTCTCTCTCTCTCTCTCTCTGTGTTCCAGAGTCTCCATGTGAGGGGGGCTGCTCCCAGAGTGCTGATGGGGGGGCGGAGCGCGACCACCTCTCCAACTGCACCTACCGCTGCCATCCAACCAGCCGGGTCTGATCCCTGCACACCCAGGCCACGCGAGGCCAACCAATGACTTTCCCATTTACCTCTGAAGACCAGAGAACTCCCTTGTCTGGCCAGAAATACAGAGTTGTTCCAGCAACCTGCCACCAGGAGGGGCAGGCAGGTTATGAATCCAGGGTGGGGAGGAGGGACTCGATGTCAACAGAGGAGGTCATTTGAACGGATTGGGTGAGAGCGGGGGATGAGATGAGAGGGTAGAGGAAAGGAAAGGAGGAGAACATTGAGAAAGAGAGGTATGGTGCCCAGAATAATCCTGGCTCATATATTTTGGAAGCGGGACAGAGCTTGGACAGGGTTTTACTCATCCTTTTAAAATGTGTGTCTGCTTTTTATATCTCTGCATTTATGTGCATGGTGTTTTCTATCTTCATTGTCTTTCCACTTTGACAGAATCCATGGATGATTTCTGCATGATGATGTGACAGGTCCCCTTGCATGTTGGCGGCAGGTGTTTTATAGCGTGAAGAGTCTATTGCAAAATCGTGTATGGTGGTAATCATTATGTTATAGGTCCTGTACTGCAGAGACACATCTTTATGACCTTAATGAATTTAGTCCTTCAGCATTACATTTGTATGGCTTTGTTGTATCTTAATATTCTTTTTATATATAAATGTAGCCCTAGAAGCATTCACCTAATACCACATCTGGATAATCAATGTGAGAATACTCCATCCATTGGGCTAGTATACAGTAGACCCAGCATTTAGCTAGATCTGTTCTTTCTTCTTTTTTTTCTCAGCATGGTTGTGTTTCACAACTGTAAGTTTGTGGTTGTGCTCCCACCACAGGCTTGTAACAGAATAAGGCTTTCTGATTTTAACAAATTCAGCACAGGGACTTCTTCTCTATGCTGCCTTTAGAACAGTATCAAATGTTTATTTTCTGGTGGCTTTTAGAAATCTGAAGATACGTCTCTATATCTCTGCACTGTTGAAGGAGCATTAGCGGCTATTTAATTTCTATCGTTGTATGTTTGTATATATTTCAATGTGGCAATTCTATTGTTAAATACAGACTTTCACCTCGGTCCAGATCTGTCCTGATCGCTTTTCCAGTTGAGAAGTGTAATACCCTGGAGATAGACTTACATACATAGCCATTCCTCTTAGTACTAGTTAATACTTCATTTTTTCAAGCCTTTGTATCTGTACAGAGAGAACTTGAATTAAAGAATGTAAATATACATCTCATTGTCTCACCTCATCATTTCTTCTCTCTCACTCATCATAATTAAGCAATAAGGCACAAGGTGGTGTGGTATATGGCCAATATACCGCGGCTATGGGCTGTTCTTACGCACGACGCAACACGGAGTGCCTGGATACAGCCCTTAGCCGTGGTATATTGGCCATACAGTATACCACAAACCCCCGAGGTGCCTTATTGCTTACCAAGGTAATTAGAGTAGTAAAAATACACTTTTTGTCATACACATGATATACTGTCTGATATACCACAGCTGTCAGCCAATCAGCATTCAGGGCTTGAACCACCCAGTTTATAAGGTCATTTAGAACATACTTTTGGTTACCTAAAAGAGAATGCAGGATTTTATATCAAAGAATTTCACTTTACTCATTTGTTATTGTTCCTTTGTTTTTTCAACAGTTCAGTTTACATTCAGTCCATCATCTTCATACATTTACTGTACTCAAATTAGCTGCCATATAATGCTCGCACTTTTAATAAACACATACTGACTTGATTGAATTCTCTGATGAGAAGGGTACAATGTGTTTAAATGACCAGTTCAGTCCAGTGGGTTGTAGCTCCTACTGTAAGTAAGATTTAGGACTTTTTCACATTCATTTCAATAGCCAAGTGAACAAGACTTGGATGTGTGGCGACATGAGACTAGAGGGTAGAGGGACATCCTCTCTGTCCTCACTCTAGCTAGTCCAACACACAGGCATTGACTCTACAGACCTACTTGCCATAGCCTGCATTGCATTCAAAGCTAAATAATTGACACAAATTTGCCTTGACGTTTACTGTTTCAGTGGCTTTTGTGTAGTGTGTTGGTTCTAAATTCTGATCAATGGCTGTGCTGTTCCGCTTGTTGATATTGAGCTGTCACAACATAGACCTTTTGATTGAGTCTTGCTCTCAATGTTGTGTACCCAATGGTCTACTCTGCACAATGCCCTGTCAGTTATTTTTTTTAAAGAGACATTCATTAAACTAAGAGTAGTGCCATTTTCATTAAGGAATGACTTTCAAGTCAAATTAGTACAGTGTTAATGGCTAATCACTAAAAAGGTGCCAGCATTTGGTTTCATGAGCTGAGATTGACATGTTGGAAACCAATGAGACTGACTACACGTTGAGGTCTTCCAGATACAGTGGAGGACAGGGACTGATCTCTTTCTGCTCAGTGATGTTCTGAACATTAAAAGAGAGGCTAACTTCTCCAACCCTAGCTTTCCCCCGGAATGTATCGTTTGATTCTATGATTTGTTTCCTTTTGTTAAACTACGGTAATAGTGAGTGCCATTTGTCAAAGACATTTAACCATTTTAACTGTAGCCTGTCCAATTGCTGCGTGATGTGATCAAAATGTGTGAGAGAGAATAAAACATGTATTGTGCAAACACTGCACAAGATACACACATTGAAATACTTCTTTTTTTTCTGTATACAGTACAGTGAAATTAGGAATCTTCATACCAACAGATGTTTTATTTTAGATATGTTAAATTGGATGCTTGACATGTGGACACAGACAAGGGCAGTGCAAGTTGTCATACCTTCAAGTGTGACTAACAGTAAGAATTGTGAGTAATTCTTTAAAATGTATTATTGGCTTTATCTTCTATTTGAGCTCCACTAATTTGTTTGGATAGTGAAGTTGTTTGTGGTAGAGTGAAAATGTCCCTAGAGTGTGTGAGGGTAGAGTGTCCGAACAAGGGTGGGCAGATTGGAGGAGGCAGGTAACCCTCTATGTCCACTGCCCAGGGCTTTAACCCATTCATTCTGATTAGAGAGAAATAAAGAGAGAGGGAGACTGAGAGAGGAGAAGGAGGGGTAGAGAGATGAAGGAATAGAAACAGACAGTTCTAGAGGATAGAGTTAGGCATAGTTTAGTAGTTTCTTGTAGCCGAATAGTAGATGAAGACTAGAGGTATTTTAGAGAGGATGCTATTGTCACATTTGCACATCACAAGAAGGCATTCTAGCCTTACCTCAAGTGGTAAACGTTCTGATTTCAAAATGTATATGAAGGGCTTCACTGTATCTAAATAGGTGATGGTTATTTGATAGCTGATGTTTATTTGATGAGTTTACACATTGACATTTGCTTACTCCAAATTAACAATCTGAACAAGTCCTTTGATAAGAAAAGTGTATTTAGTTATATTTTCTGTTCTTTATGCTTTTTATTGGAAGTAAATTATATAAATGAAAATGTGTATGCATAGTGAAGTATATAATATAGTATTTTTTTGTAAAAGCTACTATACTAATGCATGGATGCAATGCATCGTGAGCTATTGAATATTAACTGCGGAGTATTGTTAAGTATCAAAGCTAATTATTTGTACTGTACTTTGAACTGATTTGTAAACTGATGATATATTAAAACTACTCTGTCTATGCATTGTCTGTCTAACTGTGTCCTGCTTTACAGCTTATTGGTCCTTGAAGTCCAACTTGATACTCAGGCTGTGTCCTAAAAGTCTGATATGATCCTGTCATTGCAGACAAAGTGCACCAGGATAGTGAATTCATTCAAGTTTCACTCACTGTCACGACTTCCGCCGAAATCGGTCCCTCTCCTGGTTCGGGCGACGTTCGGCGGTTGACGTCACCGGCCTACTAGCCATCGCCGATCCACCTTTCATTTTCCATTGGTTTCGTCTCACTTTCCCTCACACCTGGTTTCAATTCCATCAGTTACATGTTGTGTATTTAACCCTCTGTTCCCCCATGTCCTTGTCCAGAATTGTTTCTTGTAGTGCTTGTGTACGTTATGCTGGTGGATACTGGGTTTTGTTTGACCCATTCATTGATTGTTCTGTTTACGGTGGTTTTTATGTTTATGGAACGACACCGTTGTAAATCAGTTTTCGCTCTCCTGCGCCTGACTTCTCTGCCAGTACGCACTCCGTTATTATATATTTTTTCTTTGCTGTTTGGATGTTCAGGTTTCCTGCATAACTACCAGCCATGTAACTTTCCCTCAGATGTTAGTGTGTTATACCCCACTAACCTCAGCCTTCTGAAACACATCTCTCTTCCCCTTTAAAGGGATGGGGAGACTTGGTGGCTTGGATTAAAACCCTAGATTAATGTCAGCTGGGAAGCTGAATCCGAAGTACAGAGGGATGATGAGAGTAAGGAGAGAAGAAGGAAGGAGAGTTAGGGGGAGTGGGGTGACTCAGCAAAATCAAGTGATAATTCAACAAATCAATTTAATTTCAGATAATGCAAACTGCTCAATGGCCCCCTAGGGAAGGGAGAACCTTGGGTAGAACCTTGGTCTCACCCTAACCCTACATCTCTGCGTAACAATCATTACCTCTGCATCTTTTCACTCTCTCACCTTCATCATCGTTCTGCCCCTGAACAAGGGAGTTAACCCACTGTTCCTAGGCAGTCATTGAAAATAAGAATTTGTTCTTAACTCACTTGCCTAGTTAAATAAAAGGTTAAAAAATTAATACAAATCCACATCGTCCCACTCTCTATTTTCAATCAGTAAAATTTTCCTGGCAATACCACCATAATTCCTTCCCTGTGAGTTATCTTCTGAGACTGCCAGACTCCTTCTGTCTATCTGCAGTAGTCTTCCCCTGCCTCATCTCACCACAGCCTCATTTACCCAGCATTCCTCCTGTCTGGGAGAGAGAGAGAGAGAGAGAGATCGACAACAAGAGAGACTGAGAGGAAGAGAGAAACAGAGGCCACCTCACCTGCTCTATTTCCAACCTGACCAATAGGGACAATGAAAGTAAAGCTCCTAAGCCCTTGCTAGGACTCTCTCCGATCCCTCCATTGGTCTTTAATACATTGTACCCTCAGCATTAACCCTAGCCATAAACCTAACTCTTACCCTAGCTTCATGTCCACATCCTAACCCTAACCCCCACAATAGGGCTGCCCCACCTCCCAGTTCCCCATTTAACATGTGGATATATCCAGTTAAGACTTCCTCTTGAATCTTCTACTGTTCAGACAGGATCTCACGGATGGGGTTTTGGAGTGACACAATCTATTTGAAAGCCCTCAGCTCCCTCCCTTGTTCTTTCATTAGTAGAGTCCTAAAACCTTTTCTAACAGGGAATACTTTATCACCATAGTGTAAGCCCATGGGAAATGTGTTTGGTTTCACCTGCTGACCTGATGGACTGAAGATTTGACCTGAGAATTTGACCTTGGACCTCATATAAACTCTGACCAATGACCACTCATTCATAGCCATGGGAAGTAGTGTTGCTGAAAAATAATGTTATTTTTCTCTCACAAAATTTGCTCACTAGGCCTTTATTGCTTCTATATTTAACTGTTACTATTCAATATCCAAGGTTATCTTTGCAACGGGTATCGTCCTCTTCGTCTGAGAAGGAGTAAGGATCGGACCAAAACGCAGAGTGGTATGTGTCCATTATGTTTAATACAAAAAACAACAGAACACTAGAACAAAACAAAATAACGTGCATCAACGAAACAGTTCCGTGTGGCGACAAACACTGACTCGGAAAACAAACACCCACAAACCAAAAGTGAAACCCAGGCTACCTAAGTATGATTCTCAATCAGAGACAACTAACGACACCTGCCTCTGATTGAGAACCATACCGAACACAGAAACTAAACATAGAAAAACAAACATAGACTGCCCACCCCAACTCACGCCCTGACCATACTAAAACAAAGAATAAAATAACAGAACTATGGTCAGAACGTGACAATCTTGCTCAGAGTATGTCAAAGGCCTGAGCCTGGAGTGTATTGGAATATATGATATGTTTCATGGTGTGCACACACACACACCCCATGTCCTTCTAACTGCCCATACGCCTGTCGTCAGCACCACATTGGGTCCGTGTCTGCCAGCGGTGCCGGGAGTTACATATGCCCCCTATGTCCATCTACACTTGGGGACTGAAAGTGCCTGGGCACTGGTTCTATATTTCTATCTCTACCACCATAACTGTAATCCTAAATGACCCTAAATATGCAAATGTGTAGTTACTTCACTGACCCATCAATCAAATATCTTATGCTTATTTTATAGAGGTTGGTTAGAGCGCAGTCACGCCTCCTCAGTTCCCCAGAGGGTACTATGAAGTCACCACGGGGTGTGTCCAGTGTGTGTTCACAGGGCCGTCGAACAGGACAAGGTCATGTTTTCAAATCAAGTCAAATCAAATTGTATTGGTCACATACACGTGCTTAGCAGATGTTATTGTGTGTCTAGTGAAATGCTTGTGCTTCTAGCTTCTACAGTGCATTAATATCTAACAAGTAATATCTAACAAATATCACAACATACTGTATACCTAATACACACAAATCTAAGTAGGAATGAATTAAGACTATATACATATGGACGAGCGATGTCAGAGCGGAACGGACTAAGATACAGTAGAATAGTATAGAGAACAGTATATACAGATGAGATGGGTTCCTGGTCCGAAACCTGGAACGTTATGCTCCGCAAGGTGCCAGAGCAACAGTGAAAAAGGCTGGCTTGTGAATGGAAAACATTTCTCATTAATAAATGCACCTCTTCATTTTTCTATAGACAGAAAAATAGTAAATTGGCCTAGATACTGTCAGCAGTCCGATGTTGGATCCAAAATAAATCCAGAACCTTTACAAGTAGGTTTCTGAAAGGAGAATAGGGAGTTGGGAAAATGTGTGAACTGTCTCTCTGTCGGCCTATCTGCCTGCCTGTCTGTTATGATGAGTATGTCTGTCAGTCTACACATTTATCTTTCAACCTGCTTACATTCTAGTCTATCTGTCTGCAGGCGGATGTTTGCTGGTAAATCTAACAGAAACCATCTATCAAACTACTTGTTGCAGTCAAAACAGATGGATGAGAGAGCGAGTGAGTGCAGGAGAATGGGTTATTTTTCCACTTTCAGGGGTCTATGTCCCATCAGAGTGGATCAAACCCTGCCAGACACTTGACACATGCTATTTGTATTACTGACAGGTTTGAAACCCTACTCTTTATGAAAACTGGAATTATTACAAAACTCTCACATACACAGGCAAACAGACAGCCCAGAGCTCCCAAGTGAGTGTCAGAAATAGAGGGGAAAAATTGAGGTTATGAAGAGAGCATGGAAAGAGAGGGTTAGAAAGAGAATTATGAATGAGTGTTTTTTTCCGTACCCATAGTCTTTAGAATGCGATTCTTCTCAGAATGCTTCCATTGGAACAATGGATGAAAGGACCAGAGAGAGAATGGAATTTCAGGGCCATGGGTCGTTTGAGTTCCTCGGGGCAATGTGTACACAGACAGGAACACCTTCTCATTGATTGGACAAGCTGGGTTATACACACATATACATACAATATGCACACACACACCCGCACACACAAACACATTTAGCTGTCATGCAAATACCTTTTAAAACGTGCACATTTAGTATAGTGTAAATCAACAGCAAATGCCAAATGTAATTAGTTATAATACTTTAGTCTTGACATGATGTTTCCTCTGTGACAAACACGTTAGACAGTAACAAACATTCTCTGTCGTTTACAGTCACATCCATCTTAATTTATGATATCTGTGTTTAAATAACCCTAGCCCACACAGAATCCTTCCATTACCTTGTCTTCACATTGTTCTGTGTCTACAGGCCATTCAGACCTTTTTTCATGGGGAGCTTTTACTGGTGATGTAGAGAGAGGAAAGGGAGAGTTTCCCAGAACCGAACCGATCAGCTCTCACAAAGGCAGGCCAGACAGACGACCCACTGTTTGTGAGAGCGTGCATTGTGTGTGTGAAAGCACGTGCGTGAGTGAGTGAGTGTGTGTGTGTGAGGTGCTCTGGGTTTAAGGCCTGGGATGGGAAAAGTGGTGCTGCTGCCAACCGTCCTGTGAAGGAGAATTTATGTGGCGTTCAGGTCTCATAAATACACAGACATTTTGGGAGAGCTACAGAGGAGGAGGTCCATGAACGAGCAAATAGTGTATGTGTGTGTGTGTGTGTTTAGAATACGCAGAAGGTTTCTCAGTGTTTCTCTAGGACTTTTCTAAATTCTGTGATCTAAATAGATCCGTGTTGAAGTGGTTGTTTTAATCATTCTACCATGCTTCCTGTGTTTCAATGTGCCAGTTGGCCGGGTATTTATCACAAATTACAAATCTGTAACAGTCTGAAGATAAAGTTGAATAGGCATTGTAGATGAATAGATTTCATTGATGGACCAATACAAATGGGAAATAATTCATATGGCATAATGTCCCTGAACAGGACGGAAGAGGTAACTATAGTTCACACTGGACATGACCACATTTTACAAGATCAGGTGCTGATGCTGATGTCAACATACAAGCTCGGGCGTGCTCCGCCCAGAATCCTTTTCCAGGGTCCCATCCAGAATGACTCATGCTTATCCTAGTAGCAACAGCGGGATAACACGTTTGGTCTGTACACATTGATGCTTCATGGCAGACAACAACACCTTTTTAAGGATTGCTTTCTCTCCATGTCTGTTACAAGGAGACAGTTACAAGGATTCAAAGTTCTGGTAATGTCTGTTCCTCCCAAAGGTCTGGTCAGAGTGCAGTGTGTCAAATGTGCTGGCCATCTCTTCCTGCCATCCATCATACACTCTCTCTTTCTGTCAATGTTTCTCTCCCTTTTTCTTTTTCCCTTGCTTGCTGTGTTGCTCTCTCGCTTTCTCTTTTCTGTCTCTTTCTGTCTCTTTCTCTTCCTCTCTATGTATCTGAACCTGCTGACCTGGTTTGGGAGAGAGGGAGGAAGGGAGAGAGTAGGAGGAAGGGGGGCGAGGGAGGGTTGGGAATGAGCACATGGTCAGGAGTTCAATGTGTCCGGTCAGAGTCCCATGTCTCCTCTCTGACTCTTTGGATGAAGCTGCTCTGGCTTCCGGGTCCACAGTCCACAGTCCAGCAGACAGGGAGATCTGATTGCCATTACCTCACCAGCCTGGCCAGGATGAATGACAGTTGGCTGACACTGGGCTGAGAAACAGAGATCAGCATGTGAACCCTTCTTCCTCCCACCTCCCCACAGATGTGTTTGAAGCCCTGTATGAATTATATCATCCTGAAATAGGCTGATCATGTTCCCCCTCAAGCAGCCATGTCCCAACAGTAGTTGGGGAAAATAAACTATATATAGCCACATTCTGAACATCACCCTTAGATTCCAAGGAAGTGTGCCCTTACAAAAAACACATGTTAAATTTGCTGTTTTACATGCTGAGCTTACATTTCACAAGTGAAACATGTTAACACCACCATTTCACATGTGAGGAGAATTGCAGTTTCACATGTTAAAATCTAATTTACGGGATCACATGCAAGAAATCTCCACATGTGAAAATATGGCTTTCACATGTGTAATTGCAAGTTCACATGTGGGGTTGAAATAATGTTATTTTCCGCACGTGAAAATATGGTGTTAAGATGTTGCAGTACCAATGTTTCCACTGGTGGAATTAGGGTGACCACATCTTAAAAGCCCAAATGTGGACAAGGGAATCATTTTGCAGGACATTTGCGAAGCAGTGGATAGAAAAAACGTGGAATTATCCATATACCTTTGATGTGGAAATGCCCCATTCACTTCCATACATTTTAGGTACCGGGTTACCTCCAGACGAGTCCCGTAACACTTGGGGGTTGTAGCGCAAAACAGAGAACACCATTGAGTTCATGAGAGTCTCATCAATAACAGTACAGTATGAAGATAGGCAGAAACTGTTCTCCAATAGAAATCCCAGATCACACTTGTCATGGCGACGTTGGCTAGCTGAGTGCATCGTCATCGTGTCTAACGGTCGTCTCGTGCCAAACTGCATGCACATGTGTAGGCCATCAGATCAAAGGCACTACTTTGACATAAAGTTGTTTTTGACAAAAATGAAAATGTGTCAGTTTGTCACTTTCACGAGGTTGGAGTAATAACATGTTCAACTACTTAAGACATTGGCTCGAATCTAGGTTGTGCCTTTAGATTTCAAGAAAATTAACAACCCCAAAACTTTTTTTAAAACCCAGCCAGGTCTGCTTGGTCTGTTTCGCAAATGTTTCCGGAATTCTCGAGATGTTGGGTTTAGAAACTGTGGTCTCGTCTTTCCAAAGAAGGGTCATATTAGTGTGTAACCCAAATGGTTCAGACGCTACAGACAGAAGATGGCTCATCAGTGGTACCGACCTCAAACAATGTTCTACCACCTCCCACCGCAGATGTGGAAGACCGACATAGCAAAACAAAATATTGCTAGGAAATCATTTTGAAATGCGAGAACAAATTAATTGTACATGGATGCAAAAAAGGTTCTTAGTGATTTTATTATAAGGTTATTAAATAAAATGCCTCCCTCTTTCCTGCAATGTTCCCTATTTTTGGTTATGTTTTCCTGGCCTTTGCTTTTGCTACCTTTTTTTTACAGTTACAAGTTTTGGCACATTCATTCCAGAAACGTATCACCCTGCATCCCACTGTGGATTTGTCTCTGAAGCTAAGCAGGATTGGTCCTGATTGGTCCTTGGATGGGAGACCAGATGTAGCTGGAAGTGGTGCAAAAAAACAAACGTCTAAAAACCAAATGTGATTTGTTCACAGGTGTATGAAAAGCAAGTGTTTTTTCAGTTTTTTTAAGGTCATTTTGTAGCGTAGAGACATCAGAGCAATGATACTCATTACTAATCTTTACTTCTAATCTTTCATTTCATGGCATGATGGAATAACTAAGTTTGTGACTGAAGCCTAAATTGTAGACCATGAGCAATCTTAACCTAGGTAGATAGATACCTGACGTTTCTGCATTCAACTACTCTATTGCCCTGGCAAGACAACGTCACATTGGCTTAAGTCAACTCAAAACATACGGACACCCCCAACTACAATCATGGTAACATTAGGAATTCTCCAGTTTGTTATTCTTTCGCCATGAAGAATCATAGGCAATCCTAAACATTATTCAGGGATAAGAGGGTGTATGACCTGAACTTGTGTTTTGTTTGATTGCGTTGTTGATCATGCATGATCAAGAACGCAATCAAACAAAACACAAGTTCAGGTCATACACCCTCTTGTGCAGTGTGTAATGATTGATAAGATATTGTAACAGCAACAATGAGTTTATTTTGAATACACCAGGCCTGAGATACACAGCTTTAGTGGTTGATGAGGTGTCGAGGAAGGCCCAGAGGAAAAGAAGGATCTGGCATTGAGCTGAACATTAATAATCAGGAACGACAATGTCCAACATCAATCAAGAAAGGCTTTCTGGTCCATGCCGTGAAAACACGAGCCACACAATCTCTCACAAGCTCTTTAAACAACTGGGGCGGAAAATATGGGAACGTTAACCTAATTTGTCCCTAGTCAGCGAATAGATTTAAAACACAATTATGCACTGCTGACAGCAAACACATGAAGTCACATGCTGCTTATGTTGTGGCCCAGACAAGAAAAGAAAACAGAGAGCAGTAAAAGCGAGGGAAGAGAGAGGGAGAGAAGAGAGTGGATGGAAGGCGGTCAGTGAAGTGTTAGGAGATGGCTGAGTTAATCATGTGATGATGGGACTGTTTGATCATTTTCCAAATGGTAGCAATCAGTGACGTAAAAGAGGTAACTCTTGCAGTCTTGCAGTAAACTAACTCTGACACACATTAACGGGTACATGTGGAAACCAAACTATATGTCGTTGAAGTAATTGCTACAATACAGACAATAAACTAGAAGTAAGTACTATCTCGATCAAAGCCTTAACTCATCACCATCAAGTTCTTTCCATCATTGTACATAAACTCCTCCACAGCAGCCAGTGGCTTTGTTTAGATCTCCCCACAGACAACACTCCTTAATGTGAGGGATGGTGTCACGTTCTGACCTTTATTTCTGTTGTTTTTGTCATTATTTAGTATGGTCAGGGCGTGAGTTGGGGTGGGCAGTCTATGTTTGTTTTTCTATGATTTTGGGATTTCTATGTTTCGGCCTAGTATGGTTCTCAATCAGAGGCAGGTGTCATTAGTTGTCTCTGATTGAGAATCATACTTAGGTAGCCTGGGTTGCACTGTTTGTTTGTGGGTGATTTTCTATGTTAGTTGCTTGTGTCAGCACAGGTCTCATTTATAGCTTCACGGTCGTTATTTGTTCATTGTTTTTGTATTCAGTGTTCAGTACTTTCTTTAATTAAATATTCATCATGAACATATACCACGCTGCATTTTGGTCCTCCGATCCTTCTCGCCTCTCCTCTTCAGATGAAGAGGAGGACGACCGTGACAGATGGTGGCTGCAGATCAGAGAAACTCTTGGGAAATCTTCTGTGTCATCTTAAGTTCAGATGGAAACACAACAGAAATCTCTTAAATCTTATTGGCTTCGGCAGCACATATACTAAAATTGGAGCGATACAGAGAAGATTAGCATGGCCCCTTGTGCAAAGTTAATGTTAGGGATCCTTTTGTGCAAGTGACCACTGCTAACTAAAGAAACAAAGAAACAAACAATACCCCAAACAAACTCAATTTCAAGTACATTTACAAACAAATAAAAACAAATAAATGTACAAGGCCAATACTGCTCAATATCTTCAACATCCCATAATATGCTGAGATGTAAAACAACCACATTCACATTACAGACCAGTCATCTGTATAAAAAGCATAACTCTCTCTGTCTCATCTTCCTGACAGAGGGCTGTTGTGACCTGGCACTGGACCATCCCTTCATTAGGAGAGTGTTGTGCTTAGCTCTGCCTGCAGCTCACCATTTAACATGCAGCCAGCTTAGCTTTTCTTGGCAGTGCACTGCTTTAATTATCTACAGGAGAGAGGATGGCAGCCTGAAGGTGTACAGTTATGTCAAAGTCAAATAACACGTAGACACACTGACACACACATCGACAGACACACTGACACACAGACACACACATAGACAGACACACAGACACACACAGACAGATAGACATGCATGCATGCACATATGGTGGACAAAGCCTCACACATTCTTATATCCTGTTTGTGATCAACTAGCTACATTACTCAAGAGAGCATCCACTGAATGCAATGCTGAAGTCTACTTCTTATTGACCTACATGTCTCTTTGTCTGGTAAAAATGCCCAGGATCCTTCTGTTTGTACAGCTTGATGTCATAGCCAGTGAAAATATTGCAAATTTCCCTCCATGTTTATATTAACTTCCTCCACCTGGTTCCAGCTCATTATCCCCTGCTTTTCTTTGCAATCATTTCATTGTGGCGCTCATCTGTAGTTTAGCATACATTTACTCTTAACAGTAAGGCTAAATGTAGAGCCTTGGAAAGCAAGGGAAGCAGGGAAATCAAAGGAAAGCAAGGGAATTTCACATGTGCTGTACATACAGTAAACCTTCACAAAAACAACATACACAAGACAAATATACAATCCAAGCAGAATCTGATCAATAAAGATGTAGGATTTTAATTTGATCATCCTGTTGCAGGATAACTTTCCTGCAATGCAGGACATTTTACATTTGTTGTGTATTTGAGGTTTAACAAGGGTTCTGAAGTTTGTAATTTCCACTTTGAATTTTCAGACTTGATTTTCCCTTACGAAAAATGTCATTTAATTATAATCCGCATAATAATTCAATTTTCCTCCTGTGGCAGGATTATTTTCCTGCTATAGCAAACTTGCAAAAATTAAGATCCTACATCTGTAATGTATACATTCCCCATGCTGACTGTATATACTGTAGGCCTTTTTGGTGGTAATCTGGCAGGTGTTATTTAAAATGAGAAGGGATGAGCACTGAGAAAACAACCAGCATGTGTCATTTTCCTCTGCAGGACTGAACTGAGCTGACCTCTGCTGCTCCCTCCCTCCATGTCAATAACCATCACAGTGTATTTTACTGCTGTGTGCTGGGCATACCAAAACCAACATGTTCTGAGACTGTGTGTGAGACTGGTGTGTGTCATCTGCAAACTTTGAGGGTGTGTACTTTGTTCGAGTTCTCAATGACTGTCCCAGATGTGAGCGTGTGTTTCTCTATGTGTGCGTGATATCCTCATGCGAAGGCACTGTCTCCACTGTCTGATTCGTTTAGTCAGGAGAGAGCACCAGTATCCTACTCTGTAAAGAGAGATACAGCTCAGGTCAGAGCAGCTTTTGTCTCAGCCTGATGGGTATTGCTCTTTTCTTCTCCTTTTAGGAGGCCTGGTATTGTAATCATCGTCTGACAGAGAACTATAGGAATGACAGCAGCCTCAGAGGAAAAATACATACTTCCCTGCTCCTTATTGAAACAGACATAGACAAGCAATGATGGAAATCACCTACAGTAGTCCTCACTCAGCTGGAAAAGCACTAAGATACAGACAAAGGCATGCATGCACTTCAAATCTGAGCTGAGCGTGTCAGGGTTAGTGTTACCATAATATACATTTGCTTAGATTCAAACCAATGATGCTTCATGAGCATGTCTGTATGTAACAACTGACACTGTCAAACTGCACTGTTGCCAAAGCAATTATAAATATCTTCAAGAGGTGATGTATCACAGGTTCAACCATTACACAATGAAACATGTATCATACAACTTTGGAGCTGTACAAGCTGCTTGCCAGTGCGCCAGAAGGAATGTGGGAAAATCACACTGGTGTGCCAGAGACTGGGGTTTTATTGTAGGGTGAGTGATTAAAAACCTAAAGGAACTGGAATTCCTGTGCATAAAAGGAAGTGTTGGCTCCTATGGTACATATTTGAGTTATTACCAACAGAAGCAGATGTGACCTAGACCAGAGACTGTTCATGTTCGCATGGTAGATGTCTCTTAGGTTGGATGAATAAAATATTTATTATATTGAGTTATATACTTCATTCTGTATGACATAACCAGTAAGTAAGATTTATCTTTGAAGATACGGATGCCTGTTGGAGCAGAGATAATTGTATATGGGGTAAAGCACTTTGAACTTCGTGGTGTAGGTGAAGAGCTGGTTTATGTCCCAAATGGCACCCAATTACCTACGTTGTGCACTACTTTTGACCAGAGCTTTATAGTCCCTTTTCAAAATGAGTGCACTACATAGAGAAACGGGTGCCATTTGGGATGTAACCCTGGTGTTTCCTTCAGTGCTTCAGTGTCACAATTTCTCCTATTAACTAGACAGTCAATTTTATCAATGACACAAACCATCTTTTAAACCACTTAGCGGAATTTAGAAACCATGAAAAGGATTCTAAACTGTAATTGTCTGCATTTGGTTGAGCCAGTTGAGAGGAATCTTATTAATTAGACACTATATTTGCCAACAAAATAATTAATCTGTATAATATCTCCATATCCGCATCCCAAATAACACCCTATTCCCTTCATAGTGCACTACTTTTGATCAGAGGAAATATACATACTTCCCTGCTCCTTATTGAAACAGACACATACAAGCAATGATGGAAATCACCTACAGTAGTCCTCACTGAAAGACACTCAGCTGGAAGAGCACTAAGATACAGATAAAAGCATGCATGCACTTCAAATCTGAGCTGAGCTTGTTAGGGTTACCTTAATATACATTTGAGTAGATTCAAACCAATGATGCTTCATTAGCATGTCTGTATATACTGTAACAACTGACACTGCCAAACTGCACTGTTGCCAAAGCGATTCATATAATATCTTCAGGAGGTGATATATCACAAGTTCAACCATTACACAATGAAACATGTATCATACGGGGGGACCCATAGTGCTTTGGTCGAAAGTAGTGCACTTTATAGGAAACAGGGTGCCATCTCATTTTCTTCAATCATTTGTTTTTCTCAACTGTCTAATAACACAAGAGACCTGAGACAGATGACAGGAGGAAACAGGAGAGGGAGAGAGAGAGATACAAAAATACACATAGAAGTGATACAAAGATGGTTTGAGAACCTAATGAGATTCTCACGAACTGTATGTGTATGGAATTGTATATTGCATGAAATTATGCCAGGATTCAATCCGATCATGGGCTATAGGCATTGCAGTTTTCAAAGATAATTTCCGATTGAGCCAACATATACAGTGTTTACCATGAATGGGAACATTTCTTTAAAAACCTTCATGCCAATAACCTGAGATCGGATTGAAACCCAACCTAGCTATTTGACATAGATAATTAATGCTACATTACCAAGAGAAGACTGACAGAAATCCCCTTACCATGTATTATACCAGTAATCAGAATACGCCAACATTTAAATTGTATGAAAAAGTTTACGAAGAGACATACAGTGTGGCAAAAAAGTATTTAGTCAGCCACCAATTTTCCAGCTCCCCCGACTTAAAAAGATGAGAGAGGCCTGTAATTCATCACTTCAACTATGACAGACAAAATGAGATTTATTTTCTCCAGAAAATCACATTGTAGGATTTTTTTATGAATTTATTTGCAAATTATGGTGGAAAATAAGTATTTGGTCAATCACAAAAGTTTATCTCAATACTTTGTTATATACCCTTTGTTGGCAATGACAGAGGTCAAACGTTTTCTGTAAGTCTTCACAAGGTTTCCACACACTGTTGCTGGTATTTTGGCCCATTCCTCCATGCAGATCTCCTCTAGAGCAGTGATGTTTTGGGGCTGTTGCTGGGCAAAATGGACTTTCAACTCCCTCCAAAGATTTTCTATGGGGTTGAGATCTGGAGACTGGCTAGGCCACTCCAGGACCTTGAAATGCTTCTTATGAAGCCACTCCTTCGTTGCCCGGGCGGTGTGTTTGGGATCATTGTCATGCTGAAAGACACAGCCACGTTTCATCTTCAATGCCCTTGCTGATGGAAGGAGGTTTTCACTTAAAATCTCACGATACATGGCCCCATTCATTCTTTCCTTTACACGGATCAGTCGTCCTGGTCCCTTTGCAGAAAAACAGCCCCAAAGCATGATGTTTCCACCCCCATGCTTCACAGTAGGTATGATGTTCTTTGGATGCAACTCAGCATTCTTTGTCCTCCAAACATGACGAGTTGAGTTTTTACCAAAAAGTTATATTTTGGTTTCATCTGACCATATGACATTCTCCCAATCTTCTTCTGGATCATCCAAATGCTTTCTAGCAAACTTCAGATGGGCCTGGACATGTACTGGCTTAAGCAGGGGGACAGGTCTGGAACTGCAGGATTTGAGTCCCTGGCGGCGTAGTATGTCACTGATGGTAGGCTTTGTTACTTTGGTCCCAGCTCTCTGCAGGTCATTCCCTAGGTCCCCCCGAGTGGTTCTGGGATTTTTTCTCACCGTTCTTGTGATCATTTTGACCCCACTGGGTGAGATCTTGCGTGGAGCTCCAGATCGAGGGAGATTATCAGTGGTCTTGTATGCCTTCCATTTCCTAATAATTGCTCCCACAGTTGATTTCTTCAAACCAACCTGCTTACTTATTGCAGATTCAGTCTTCCCAGCATGGTGCAGGTCTACAATTTTGTTTCTGGTGTTCTTTGACAGCTCTTTGGTCTTGGTCATAGTGGAGTTTGGAGTGTGACTGTTTGAGGTTGTGGACAGGTGTCTTTTATACTGATAACAAGTTCAAACAGGTGCCATTAATACAGGTAACGAGTGGAGGACAGAGGAGCCTCTTAAAGAAGAAGTTACAGGTCTGTGAGAGCCAGATATCTTGCTTGTTTGTAGGTGACCAAATACTTATTGTCCACCATAATTTGCAAGTAAATTCATAAAAAATCCTACAATGTGATTTTCTGGATTTTTTCTTCTCATTTTGTCTGTCATAGTTGAAGTGTACCTATGATGAAAATTATAGGCCTCCCTCATCCTTTTAAGTGGGAGAACTTGCACAATTGGTGGCTGACTAAATACTTTTTTGCCCCACTGTAAAAACAACAAAATCCCAAACCACATAAATAAAAGATAAATAAACCAGGTCTATAATTAGGCTGAATGCGCCAGGGAGGACCTCCACAAATGTGGCCATATTGTCTGACATCTGTTTTGCAGCAGCTTGCTGGGGCGCAAGGGTTTTATGTTGAAAAGGCAGCGTATGTACATGTATCATCTTTGGCCTACTTCCACAGGGCTATGACATATTCCTGCAGGCAAAACTCTCTGATGTAGTGCTTTGAGAGAGTGGAGGGGAGAAATGGAGAGAGTTATATTCTGTAACTGTCTCCCCTTCAGAGGTCAACCGAGGCCCGCCAGAGGCCCCAAACAGAGAGAAAGGGCTCGTAAAAGTCGCCCACAATCTTATTATCTGTGATATGTCTCCCTTTTCACCACTGGAAGAGGTTAACACACTGCAAAATGTGTTTTCAATGTTGTCATTTCTGAGTTTTACTTCCCTGTTCCCTCTCTTTTATGAAACGGCCCCATATGGAAGAGATTGGGTTCAGTTCTCTCCTGGAAATTGTGTTGAAAGTTTTTATAGAAAATGGTCTGCCAAGATTATTCCAGATCGGAAATGATCCTTCCTCCGTGGCTATACCTAACTCCATACAAAAGGATCTTTCGAGGAAAAGGTCCAAATCTGGGCTGACTATTTGTATTCATGCAAAAGAGATCATGATTTATTCACTTTGTATCACATTGAAGATACCATAAATGCCAGAAGGAATCTATCACAAGCTGTCACACAGCAGAACAGAGGACAAATCTTGTCTGTTTTTGATTTGAGTCTTGTCTGGAAACAACAAGTCTGTTCTGTATGTTCTCTTTGCAACTAAGTTCTCCCGGTGGTAGCTCTAACATTTGGCTGTATATATCTATGTTGAAATACCAGATCCATAGATAAAAAGAGTTCGGCAAACTATCCTTGTTGGCACCAAATATTCCATGACAATATGTATGTAATCGTTTAGTAACCTTTGGTGTCAATATGGTACCCCTTGGAATTCTAAATCCCAAACAAATTCTCCTCAACAGTTTACCAATGGCTCCAGGAAATCCCATGGATTCACTGATCCTCCAGTCTAGTCCTAGGGTATAGTGTACACCACAAATCTGCTCCAAGTGGCGGGGGAGTAGAGGGACGAGACTGCTTTCATGCCTCAGTCTAATATGGGACTTCTTTCACTTCATCTCTGTGCTGAAAGCTCTTTGACTGACTGCGTAATCATATCTGTATATCAGCATTGTTCTATATAGCTCTCTGGGAATAGGAGGTGATAATCTGTAGATAATATATCTAGTTATTTCACTAATATAGTGAACAAAAATATAAACGCAACATGCAACAATTTCAACGATTTTGCTGAGTTAATGTTCATATCAGGTAATCAGTCAATTGAAATAAATTAGTTAGGCCCTAATCTATGGATTTCACATGACTGGGCATGGGTGGGACTGGGAGGGTATAGGCCCACCCACTGCAGAGCCAGGCACAGCCAATCAGAATGAGTTTTTCCCCACAAAAGGGCTTTATTACAGACATAAATAGTCCTCAGTTTCATCAGCTGTCCAGGTGTCTGGTCTCAGATGATCCCACAGGTAAAGAAGCTGGATGTAGTGGTCCTGGGCTGGTATAGTTAAACAAGATCTGCGGTTATGAGGCCAGTTGGACATACTGCCAAATTCTCTGAAACTACATTGGAGGCGGCTTATGGTAGAGAAATTAACATTCAAGTCTCTAGCAACAGCTCTGGTGGACCTTTCTGCAGTCAGCATGCCAAGTGCATGCTCCCTAAAAACTTGACACATCCGTGGCATTGTGTTATGTGACAAAACTGCACATTTAGAGTGATCTTTTATTGTCCCCAGCACAAGGTGCACCTGTGTAATGATAATGCTTTTTAATCAACTTCTTGATATGCCACACCTGTCAGGTGGATGGAATATATTGACAAAAGAGAAATGCTAACTAACATGGATGTAAACAATTTTGTGCAAACAATTTGAGAGAAAAAGCTTTTTGTGTGTATGGAACATTTCTGGGATCTTTTATTTCAGTCCATGAAGCATGAGACCAAAACTTGATATGTTGCGTTTATATTTTTCAGCAATATTTGTTTTGACTCTCCTTCCAACCACATACACTACATGACCAAAATAATGTGGACACCTGCTTATCGAACATCTCATTCCAAAATCATGGGAAATAATATTGATGTCCCCCCCTTTGCTGCCATAACAGCCTCCAATCTTCTGGGAAGGCTTTCCACTAGATGCTGAAACTTTGCTGAGAGGACATGTTTCCATTCAGCCACAAGAGCATTCGCGAGGTCAGGCACTGGTGTTGGGCAATTATGGGGCGGCAGGTAGCCTAGTGATTAGAGCGTTGGACTAGGACCGGAAAGGTTGCAAGATTGAATCCCTGAGCTGACAAGGTAAAAATCTGACGTTCTGCCCCTGAACAAGGCAGTTAACACACTGTTCCTAGGCTGCCATTGAAAATAAGAATTTGATCTTAATTTGGGCTAGGCGTGCCTCAAGCGACCCACCTTGACAACATCTGGTGAAATTGCAGAGCGCCAAATTCAAATGACAGAAATCGTAATATTAAACTTTCATGAAAATACAGGTGTCATACATAATTTAAAATATTAACTTCTTGTTAATCCAGCCACGTTGTCAGATTTCAAAAAGGCTTTAGGGCGAAAGCACACCATGCGATTATCTGCGAGCAGCGCCCCGCATACAAAAGCATTAAAAACATTTTCCAACCAAGCAGATGCATCGCGGAAGTCAGAAATAGCGCTAAAATAAATCCCTTATCTTTGAAGATCTTCATCTGGTTGCAATCACAAGGGTCCCTGTTACTTCCTGTCAGGCCGCCCCCAGGTGCTGAGGGTAGGTAGCAACACATCTGCCATGCTGATCCTCAACACTGGAGCTCCCCAGGGGTGCGTGCTCAGTCCCCTCCTGTACTCCCTGTTCACCCACGACTGCATGGCCAGGCACGACTCCAACACCATCATTAAGTTTGCTGACGACACAACAGTGGTAGGCCTGATCACCGACAACGCAGAGACAGCCTATAGGGAGGAGGTCAGAGACCTGGCCGGGTGGTGCCAGAATAACAACCTATCCCTCAACGTAACCAAGGCTAAGGAGATGATTGTGGACTACAGGAAAAGGAGCACATCCCCATTCTCATCGACGGGGCTGTAGTGGAGCAGGTTGAGAGCTTCAAATTCCTTGGTGTCCACATCAACAACAAACTAGATTGGTCCAAACACACCAAGACAGTCGTGAAGAGGGCACGACAAAGCCTATTCCCCCTCAGGAAACTAAAAAGATTTGTTATGGGTCCTGAGATCCTAAAAAGGTTCTACAACTGTGGCATCGAGAGCATCCTGACCGGTTGCATCACTGCCTGGTACGGCAATTGCTCGGCCTCCGACCGCAAGGCACTATAGAGGGTAGTGCGTACGGCCCAGTACATCACTGGGGCAAAGCTGCCTGCCATCTAGAACCTCTACACCAGGCGGTGTCAGAGGAAGGCCCTAAAAATTGTCAAAGACCTCAGCCACCCCAGTCATAGACTGTTCTCACTACTACCGCATGGCAAGCGGTACCGGAGTGCCAAGTTTTGGACAAAAAGGCTTCTCAACAGTTTTTACCCCCAAGCCATAAGACTCCTGAACAGGTAATCAAATGGTTACCCGGACTATTTGCATCGTGTGCCCCACCCAACCCCTCTTTTACACTGCTGCTACTCTCTGTTTATCTTATATGCATAGTCACTTTAACTATACATTCATGTACATACTACCTAAATTGGCACGACCAACCAGCGCTCCCGCACATTGGCTAACCGGGCTATCTGCATTGTGTCCCACCACCAGCCAACCCCTCTTTTTACGCTTCTGCTACTCTCTGTTCATCATATATGCATAGTCACTTTAATGATACCTACATGTACATACTACCTCAATAAGCCTGACTAACAGGTGTCTGTATGTAGCCTTGCTACTCTTTTTTTAAATGTATTTTTTACTGTTGTTTTATTTCTTTACTTACACACACACCTTTTTTTCCCTTCTCTTTTCCCCCGCATCATTGGTTAGAGCCTGTAAGTAAGCATTGGTCGTTTTGTTCGATAAAATCCTTCTTTATATTTATTTGGTGCGTTTGATTCAGAAATACACCTGTTCCAACTCACCCAACATGCCTACAAAGGAATGTAAAAAGTTGTCAAGACTTCTTCCGGAGTCGTTGCCTCTCCTTGTTTGGGCGGTGCACAACGTCACCGGTCTTCTAGCCATCATTGATCCATTTTTCATTTTCCATTGATTTTGTCTTCCCACACACCTGTTTTCAATCCCATGCATTACCTGTTGTGTATTAAACCCTCTGTTTCCCCTCATGTCTTTGTCAGAGATTGTTTATTGTCAGTGTTGTGTTTATTGTATAGGCGCGCGACGGGTCCTCGTACCTATGTTTGTTTATATTCTGTTCTTATTAGTGTTATGGAGCATGTTACGTGGACATTCATTAAAAGACTCCATTTTACACTCCGTTTGACTCTCCTGCGCCTGACTTCCCTGCCACCTATACACACGACTCTGACAAAAGTAACCTGTAAACTTTGTCCAAACAACGTTTCTAATCCAACCTCAGGTACCCTAATATGTAAATAATAGATCAAATTTAAGACGGAATAAACTGTTTCCAATACCGGAGAAAAACAACGAGGAGCACGCAGTCATATCCCTAAAAATTTAACTGACTTGCCTAGTTAAAAAATAAATAATAATAATTAGGGCTGGCTCGCTGTCTGTGTTCCAATTAATTCCAATGGGGTTGATTTCATGGCTCTGCGCAGGCCAAGTTCAAGTTCTTCCTCACCGATCACAACAAACCATTTGTGACCGACCGGCTCGATCTTACCGGCTCGATCTTATGTAGTAAAGGTGTTTATTTTTTATTTTTTACATTGGATAAAAGTATAGACTCAGAGCTAGAAAATGGTATATCATACACTACAGTTGAGGAACAGAGGACTTTGAAAGTTGATAAACTTGTAACCCCACTTATGAGAAGATGGCTCTTGAATATTTTGATACACCTACTGGAGAGCTCTTCTTTGTCTACACCCATTCAGCATAATTCATACCCTCTTAAGCTTTATCCCCACTCATCTATTTAAGGATTCACATGTGAGGCTATGTGCTAAACAGTGTACTAAACAACCAAATATTTCAAGACTAAAGCCTGGTTTATACTACGTTTATCGACATGTCTGTAGACAGTTGTCGCATTGACATCATGAACATTCTATTGTCATCCAACATCAAACTTGTCATTGTCTTTATGAAAAAGTATAAACACAAAACAACAGGCTGCATGTCATCAGCATCCTGGTGGTCCAAAATAGCATAATTGGTCTATTTTAAGACCAATAAACCCATTGGTTTAAAAATGTATTCAGTATATGTCAATCTAGCAAACCAGTCAACTAAAATCAACTTTCTAAACAATGTTTTGGTTCGTTTCTAGCTTGTTAGCTAGCTAGCTAAGGTTAAGTTAAATAATGACCATATCATAGCTGACAACATCTTAACGTCAGAAAACGTTATTACGTGGTTCATTATTACAGGAAAATAAGCTCACAACACGATCATTGTTTAGTTAATCAAGTTAATGGCAAGCTAATTACAGAAATGTTTTACGGTTGTGAGTTTGACAAAATAAAATCAGGGCATTCTACCAGAGAATTTTAGATCTTGGACGCTGTCTTGTTGGCCTAACGTTATATCCTAATTTAACTTTGGTGAAGGTCATCTTGTTCTTCACATTACCGTGACTGGTAAACAACGTTTATTTGTCACATGAACAGGATACAGAAGGTGTAAACGGAACATTTACTTGCATAGTGGAGTCTTTTGTTTAGACATGTAGCTAGCTAGCTAGCTAATAAAACAAGGAACCATAATCCCAACTCATATCGTTACTACCATGCATGAATATGCAGGTACAGTGGCTTGCAAAAGTATTCACCCCACATGTCATTTTTCCTATTTTAATGCCTTACAACCTGGAATTAATTTGGATTTTTGGGGGGTTTGTGTCATTTTATTTACACAACACGCCTACCACTTTGAAGATGCAAAATATTTTTATTGTGAAACAAACAAGAAATAAGACAAAAAAATTCAAACTTGAGTATGTGTAACTATTCAACCCCCCAAGTCAACACTTTGTTGAGCCACCTTTTGCAGCAATTACAGCTGCAAGTCTCTTGGGGATATGTCTCTATAAGCTTGGCATATCTAGCCACTGGGATTTTTGCCCATTCTTCAAGGCAAAACTGCTCCAGCTCCTTCAAGTTGGATGGGTTCATCTGGTTTACAACAATCTTTAAGTCATACAACAGATTCTCAATTGGATTGAGGTCTGAGCTTTGACTAGGCCCTTCCAAGACTTAAATGTTTCCCCTTAAACCATTCGAGTGTTGCTTTAGCAGTATGCTTAGGGTCATTGTCCTGCTGGAAGGTGAACCTCCATCTCAGTCTCAAAATTCTGGAAGACTGAAACATGTTTCCCTCAAGAATTTCCCTGTATTTAGCGTCATCCATCATTCCTTCAATTCTGATAAGTTTCCCAGTCCCTGCCGATGAAAATCATCCGCACAGTGAAGTATGGTGGTGGCAGCATCATGCTGTCACCACCATACCATCATGCTGATGGTGTTCTCGGGGTGATGAGAGGTGTTGGGTTTACGCCAGTTTTCCTTGATGGCCAAAAAGCTCACTTTTAGTCACATCTGACCAGAGTACATTCTTCCATATGTTTGGGGAGTCTCCCACATGCCTTTTGGCAACCACCAAACATGCTTGCTTATCTTTGCAGCTCCTTCAGGGTTATCTTTGGTCTCTTTGTTGCCTCTCTGATTAATGCCCTCCTTGCCTGGTCCATGAGTTTTGGTGGGCGGCCCTCTCTTGGCAGGTTTGTTGTGGTGCCATATTCTTTACATTTTTTAATAATGCATTTAATGGTGCTACATGGGATTTTCAAAGTTTCTGATATTTAAAAAAAAACCAACCCTGATCTGTACTTCTCCCACAACTTTGTCCCCTACCTGTTTGGAGAGCTCCTTGGTCTTCATGGTGCCTCTTGCTTGGTGGTGCCCCTTGCTTAGTGGTGTTGAGGACTCTGGGGCCTTTCAGAACAGGTGTATATATACTGAGATTATGTGACAGATAATGTGACACTTAGTTTGCACACAGGTGGACTTTATTTAACTAATTACCTCTGAAGGTAATTGGTTGCACCATATCTTTTTTAGGGGATTCATAGCAAAGGGGGTGAATGCATATGCACTCACCACTTTTCCATTAATTTTTTTTTTTCTGTGGACCGTTTTTTTTAAAATTTCACTTCACCAATTTGGAGTATTTTGTGTATGTCCATTACATGAAATCCAAATAAAAATCTATTTAAATTACAGTTTGTAATGCAATAAAATAGGAAAAACCCCAAGTGGGATGAATACCTTTGCAAGGCACTGTAGCTAAAGCTAACCAACTAGGTTTAATGCTAGCTAGCTAATATTATGCTATAACTAGCAATGCAAATGGCTTTCTAAGAGACAAATAATATTACTACACAGATCATACACGTAAAGTTAGCTAATGAGCCAGCCAGCTAATGTTAGCTAGCTAACAGTACGCTTTAATTTGCAATGAAAATTACTTTGACAAAATTAGAAATGTATGCTATCTAAAAATGTAGCTAGCTAGACTCTCTGACCTGTATACAGTGGCAAGAAAAAGTATGTAAACCCTTTGGAAATAGCTGGATTTCTGCATAAATTGGTCATAAAGTTTGATCTGATCTTCATCTAGGTCACAAAAATAGACAACCAGAGACAGCAGGGGTTCAAACTGTAGAACCCAAAACTGTAGCATAGTGTAGCATACTTTTATTTCTGGGACTCTCAAGATGACAAATCAGAGCAAGATTACTGAATATACTGTAAGTACATTATTTACCTTCTGTCACGATCGTCATCAGGGTGGAAGTGACCGAACCAAGGTGCAGCTTGGTGAGCGTACATTTCCTTTTATTTTTAAATGTCGCCAACAAAACAAAAAATAAGGAAACGACCGTGAAGCTTACTTCGGCTATGCAGGCCACGAACAAAGACAGATACCCACAACTAAGTATGAATCCCAATCAGAGACAACGATAGACAGCTGTCCCTGATTGAGAACCATACCCGACCAAAACATAGAAACAGAAAACATAGAAATAAAGAAACTAGAATGCCCACCCTAGTCACACTCTGGCCTAACCAAAATAGAGAATAAAAGCCTCTCTATGGCCAGGGTGTGACACTTTCAGAGGTGAATGTATTAAACCAGTTGGCGTGATAAAAGCGTTTGTTGCTGTGCACTCTCCTCAAACAATAGCATGGCATTTTTTTACTGTACTAGCTACTGTAAATTGGACAGTGCCGTTAGATTTAAGCTTTTTGCCCATATAAGACCTGGAAAGTTGGATGTTACTTATAACATCATTCTAGTCACATTAGCGCACTTTAGCAACAACCGTCCCAGGTTAGGGACACCGATCCCATAGAGGTTCATACAGAAGATTGCCCTATTTGGTAAAAGACAAAGTCCATATTATGGCAAAAACATCTCAAATAACCAACGAGAAACGACAGTCCATCATTACTTCAAGACATGAAGGTCAGTCAATCTAGAACATGTAGAGAACTTTGAAAGTTTCTTCAAGTGCAGTCGCAAAAACCATCAAGCACTACGATGAAACTGTCTCTCATGAGGACCACCACAGGAAAGGAAGACCTAGAGTTACCTCTGCTGCAGAGAATAAGTTTATTAGAGTTACCAGCCTCAGAAATTGCAGCCCAAATAAATGCTTCACAGAGTTTAAGTTGCAGACACTTCTCAACGTCAACTGTTCAGAAGAGACTGCGTAAATCAGGCCCTCATGGTCGAATTGCTGCAAATAAACCACTACTAAAGGACACCAATAAGAAGGAAATACTTGTTTGGGCTAAGAAACACAAGCAATGGACTTTAGACCAGTGGAATCTGTCCCTCAGTCTGATGAGTCCAAATTTGAGATTTTTGGTTCCAACCGCCGTGTCTTTGTGAGACGCAGAGTAGGTGAATGGATGATCTCCGCACCTGCGATTCTCACCATGAAGCATGGAGGAGGAGGTGTGATGGTGTGGTGGTGCTTTTCTGGTGACACTGTCAGTGATTTATTTACAATTCAAGGCACAATTAAGCAACATGGCTACCACAGCATTCTGCAGCCATCTGGTTTGCATTTTGTGGGACTATCATTAAAACATTTTACGGGACAATGACCCCAAACACACCTCCAGGCTGTGTAAGGGCTACTTGACCAAGAAGGAGAGTGATGGAGTGCTGCGTCAGATTACCTGGCCTCCATAATCACCCGACCTCAACCCAATTGAGATAGTTTTGTCGTAAGAACATTCGGACCAAAGTGCAGCGTGAAATCGGTTCGACATATTTTATTACAAATGAACCGCACAAAAAAACAATGAAGAAAATTATATGTGAAGTTATGGAGTGCTCACAGGCAACTACACATAAACAAGATCCCACAAAACACAGTGGGGAAATGGCTGCCTAAATATGATCCCCAATCAGAGACAACGATAAACAGCTGCATCTGATTGGGAACCATACCAGGCCAACATAGTAACAAAACAACCTAGATAGGAACACCCCCCCTAGTCACACCCAGACCTAACCAAAATAGAGAATAAAAAGGCTCTCTATGGTCAGGGTGTGGCAGTAGACCCCCCCAAAGGTGCGGACTCCGGCCGCAAAATCTGAAACCAACTGGGGAGGGTAGGGGGGTGACTAGTGTCAGTGACGGCTCCGGTACGGGTCTTTGCCCCCACCCAGACCACTGGTCTGGCCATGGTGCTGGATAGAACGCCATTCCCGGACCTGGCCTCGGCGCAGAGGAGGGCCCCGGCCATGGAGCTGGGTTGAACGCCGCACCTGGACGGGGCACCGGCGCAGAAGAAAGCTCCGGCCATGGAGCAGGACTGGATGCCGTGCCGTGCCTGGACTGGGCACCGGCGCAGAGGAAGGCTACTGCCCCGGAGCTGGAGGTTCTAGACCGTGGACCGTCGCAGGAGGTTCCGGACCATGGACCATCGCAGGAGGTTCCAGACTGTGGACCCTTGTAGGAGGTTCCGGACTGTGGACCGTCACAGGAGGTTCTGGACTGTGAACTGTCGCCAGAAGCTCTGAACTGTGAACCATCGCCGGAAGCTCTGGACTGTGAACCATCGTCGGAAGCTCTGGACTGGGGACCGTTGCTGGAAGCCTGGTGCGTGGAGCCGGCACAGGTGGCCCCGGGCTGGGGACAAGCACTTCAGGGCGAGTGCGAGGAGCAGGCACAGGACGTACTGGACTGGAAAGGCGCACTGGATGCCTAGTGTGTAGAGCCGGTACAGGTGGCAAAGGACTGGTGACACGCACTTCAGGGCAAGTACGAGGAGCTGGCATGTACTGGGCTGTGGAGGCTCACTAGAGACCTGGTGCCTATAGCCGGCACAAATTTTACCGGAACAATGACACACTTCGCACGGCGAGTGTGGAGAGTTGGCACAGGACGTACTGGGCTGTGGAGGCGCACTGGAGACCTGGTGCGTGGAGCCAGCACAGTTTTTTACCAGACTGCTAGCACGCTCCTCAGGACGAGTACGAAGAGCTGACTCGGGTGGCATCAAACAGATAACACGCTCCTTAGTGCGAATGTCGTGCATCATACACCAACACAACAAATCTCTAATTTCTCTCTCCTCCAATTTCTTCATCAACTCACTGACGGTCTCTGACTCTCTCCATTCACTCTCCTCCAATTTCTCCATCTTCTCCCAGATTGGCTCTGGTTCACTCCTCGGCTCCGCCGACCATCCCATGTCCCCCCCCCCCATTTTTTGGGGGGGCTGACTTTTGGACTTTCTATGTGGCCGCGAACCCCGGCGTCGTCGCTGTCCTTCCTTCTCTCCTTGCGTCTGCTTCCAAGGAAGGCTTTCGTCTCCTGCCATTATTTCCTCCCAAGCCCAGGATACCTTCTCCTTCTGGACACGCTGCTTGGTCCTGTTGTGGTGGGATCTTCCGTCACGATCGTCGAAAAAACATTCGGACCAAAGTGCAGCGTGAAATCGGTTAGACATATTTTATTAGAAGTGAACCGCACAAAAAAACAATAAAGAAAACGATACGTGAAGCTATGGAGTGCTCACAGGCAACTACACATAAACAAGATCCCACAAAACACAGTGGGGAAATGGCTGCCTAAATATGATCCCCAATCAGAGACAATGATAAACAGCTGCCTCTGATTGGGAACCATACCAGGACAACATAGAAACAAAACAACCTAGATAGGAACACCCCCTCTAGTCACACCCCGACCTAACCAAAATAGAGAATAAAAAGGCTCTCTATGGTCAGGGCGTGACAGGTTTGGGATGAATTGGCCAGCAGAGTGAAGGAAAGCAGCCAACAAGTGCTCAGCATATGTGGGAACTCCTTCAAGACTGTTGGAAAAGCATTCCTCATGAAGCTGGTTGAGAGAATGCCAAGAGTGTACAAAGCTGTCATTAATGCAAAGGGTAGCTACTTTGAAGAAAAAAAGCTTAATCTCTCATCAAATCAAATCAAATTTTATTGGTCACATACACATCTTTAGCAGACGTTATTGCGGGTGTAGCGAAATGCTAACCCAAACCATGAAAGATGGCTAATTTTACAGTTGGCAATATGCATTGGGGCAGGTAGCGTACTTCTAGCATCCACCAAACCCAGATTTGTCTGTCGGACTGCCAAATGGTCCAGCCTGATTCCTCACTCCAGTGAATGGGTTTCCACTGTTCCAGAGTCCAATGGCGGCGAGCATTACACCACTCCAGCCGACACTTGGCATTGCGCATGGTGATCTTAGGGTTTTGTGTGGCTGCTCGGCCATGGAAACCCATTTCATGAAGCTCCCAACGAATAGTTATTGTGCTGAAGTTGCTTCCAGAGGCAGTTTGGAACTTGGTAGTGAGTGTTGCAACCGAGAACAGGCGCTTCAGTATTCGGCGGTCCCATTCTGTGAGCTTGTGTGGCCTACCACTTTGTGGTTGAGCTGTTGTTGCTCCTAGATGTTTCCACTTCACAATAACGGCACTTAAAGCACTTACAGTTGCCTGAGGCAGCTCTAGCAGGGCAGAGATTTGACCAACATACTTTTTTGGAAAGGTGACATCCTATGACAGTTCTTCAGTAAGGCCATTCTACTGCCAATGTTTGTCTATGCGATGCTACAGTAGATATGGATGCCTGGAAGTCAATCATAACATTTTCGCTAATAATAAAACTACAAGCTCATACTATTGAGAAACTGCAAGATGGCGATACAAATGTAAAAAAAAAAAGTTTATTTTTTTCATTATTTGCTGTCATACATGAATATACTAAGGTTAAAGGAAACCAAATGAGTATTGTTTGAAGAGGACAAACATAAAAGCCAAGTACAACACATAATAGGAGACCAGGGACTCCTCTCAGTTCTGACACAGAAAAATATTTTACTGTACCACATCACACCTCATTGGCTAGTGGTTGTATTTATTGAGTACTCAGCACCCTGTTTCAAATATAAAAACACATGTTTCACTCAATAGAAATATATAAAACCACCCACAAAAAGATGGGATCTAAAAAAAATAACAAATTAACCTGGAAGCCCTTGGGATAAAGTTATTATTGATTAATAATAACCATATAACTGGCAAAATGAGAAACATCTAGATTTCAACAGAATCTTGTTGTTTAGTGTGTAATGGTTATACTTGGGACTGGGGAGAGAAGGGAAGGGTCGGGAGAGCTTATCAGAGCCATAGATACAGTATTAAGAGTTTAGCATCTGTGTTGTCTATCGTCTGTGTTGTCACTAAATCAATCTTCCTGTACTCTGTGGAGGTGATCCAGCATCAGTTGTTAAGGACAGAATGTAACCTTTTACATGTAACACTCAAGTCATTTAGCAGATGTTCTTAACCAGTATGACTGTTTTGGGTTTCGCATCCTCTGGGCAGCAGTGTGAGGTCTTTGGCATGGTTTTGCCAGCACACCTGTAGGTCTTTCCTTGACTTTCCCACTAGTTCTCCAAAAGGTGTCAGCTACCATGGCAGCATCTCACCTGGCATGGAGACTGGCATCGAACTCCACTCTGGGGAAGGCACAGTATTTTGCATGGGCATATTTGGGGTGTGAGAGGTGTGTAAAATTACAGGGCGTGACTTTGACCTGTCAACATAGCTCAAACACCTCATCTTATTTATCAGAATGTTATTAATTTTTTCAATATTATACCCTCACAGGAGGATAAGGCTTCACAGAGGCAGCACTGTTCTCTACTCTATGGTACTGAGATGAGTGGACCTAGGAAAGGGGGGATATGGGAGCAAGGTTTGGATGAGATAGAGGGTCAGGAAGGCCCGGTGGGATGAGACTTTGTGATTACCATATCCCCCAGCATACATGTTTGTAACAAAGCAGTTGTATAGACGGGTTGGCTGACAACGTCACAGAAATGAAGAGTGTGCATCAATGTGGACTTGCTTTGTTATGATTCTGAATGATCAGATAGCTAGAAAAAAATGACAAGAAGATGTCATTTTGCGATTCGTAGCTTGGTTGGTTTCAGCTAGTTTTATCTTGTTCTTGATACCATATCTTATTTTGAGGTGTTTTCATTGATTTCATGTCAATGCCAAAATGGCTCAAATTCACTAGCTTGCTAACCAAAAAGTTTAACGATGTGTTTGAGAGAATACCTCATTGTACAAATGTATTTATGTTTTCAATAAACATTTGGAGACTAAATACAGCTTACATGTTGTCAACAATCGAAGCAAACCCCCATCTGTTTTGTTCTCACTGTTCTATAACCAGTGAGTCGTTATGAAGCAAGAGCGCCGTCTCAGCCTGTGTGCGGATATCACATTTGATCCAAGACAATGTTTCCCAGCTAGCACAGTGGATCTGGGCCGATTCCGGCTTAGAGTCGAGGCACTCGGCTGAGAGTCATGTGGCTGACGTCATGTGGCCTGAGTCTAGGCAGCCTTTGGCAGTATTGATTATGGCTAGGATGCGGGGATTGAGCTCGGGCCTATTCCGGTGTGTGTTATCTGGCCCAAATGTATAACTTGGGGCTCGGGTCGATTCCGGTGAGAGTTATCTGGCCCAAATGTATTACTTGGGGCTACTCTCTGGCAGATGATTACACTGGCTGCTTTATATAATTAACATTTCATTATAATTGTTTTGCCATATTTTCTCATTGTTTCTGTGATAAAAAAATGAGTCCTGTGTAATATTTTAGTATTTTGTGCAAGGCAATTGATAAGCATTAAAAACTTTGTGGATGGAGCCTCCCGAGTGACACAGCAGTCTAAGACACTACATTGCAGTGCAAACTGCATTGCTACAGATGTTGGTTTGAGACCCGTGCCGGCCGTGCCCGGGAGACCCATGAGGCGCTGCACAATTGGCCCAGCGTTGTCCGAGCTAGGGGAGGGTTTGGCCGGCTGGGATGTCCTTGTCCCATCGCGCTGTAGCGACTTCGCTGACACGGTCACCAGGTGTATTTTTTTCAGGTGTTTTTTTGTGGATGGGTATAATTTGTATGTATAAAATGTATAATAGTAATATTTAAAATTACGAAATTGGGTAATTTTTAATACATTTATTTACATTTGCATATCAGGCCTCTTCTGGGGGGATTCTGGTAAGATGCCGTCAAAGTCAGCTGAATTCCGGTAGACAGAAACGGCCCGATGTACTTGGGCCGATTCTGGGCAGCTGATTCGATCAGTTCAGCCCCCCGGAAGAGGGCCGCTTCTGGGCCGATTCCTCATTGCTAGCTGGGTTTCCTCAAATTGTCCTGCTACTCTTCCTGTGGTAAGAACAGAGTGACACAATGTGATTGCAATGACAATAAATGCATTGTAGTGTAGGCATTCCTTATAGATCCATACAGAGTATATGTGTATGAAATAACTTGATTTATATTTAGAAATTATGAAGGCTATTCTATAGTATTATATTATTGAAGGTAAAAATAATAAGAAACCTCCATCGTTGTTTTACTGCATCGTTGTATTTTTCAGCATACAAAACATTTCTGATTTGCTGAATGCACTTTCTTGTAACAGAGGTGTGCCTAGTCTGCATCACATTAAGGGTATGCAATTCCTCTATCTCCATAGCTTTTGACATGATACACTATTACATATAATACCTGTCTATAGCCTACTTCTCCTTCTCCTGATGTCACATTCCATACAGTTCTTATATCCTTTTAAGCCTGTCCATGTCTGCAGTGCAACAGGTGGTGGTGGTAGGGGCGGGTTTGGGCTCAGATTTTTAGCGTCTTGGTGAGGATCTTTTTGAGGGCGGGTCTTTTCTGGTCCTGTGTGGTGTCCTGGTGTGGGTGGGGGGTCTCGAGATTGTGCAGCTGTTTCATTGGAAGGGTCTTCTGGTCCTTGGTGTCTCGTTTGGCCTGGCGTATCAGGCGCTTCATGTTCTTCACCTTGTCCCGCAGATGGCTGTTGGCCTTCTCCAGAGAACGCACCTTTTGGGAGAGAGTCTTCACACGCTCCTCCTCCTCAAAGAGGGCCTTCTGCACCGTCGAGCACAGCAGCTGGAAGAAACAGGAAGCAGGAAGTCAGTCCTGTACTTTACCAGATTGAAGATGATCATAATTGATTCAGATGATGTGTGAGTTCAGAGAATAAAGTCTCAGGCTGTTGTTTAGCATGCTGCTCCCATCATTGTTTTAGACCTTTGATGATCCATTGCACAAACCCCAACCAAGTTGTTACACTAATTCAGTCCTGAATCTTTAGATCATATGGTTACTCAAGTGCCTGATACAGTCTTAATGTTTGGAAATCTATAATTTACTTCAAAAGGCAAAGATATTCATCTCCTTTCTTTGAAACATATTTCAGAAAACAAATGCTTGCCTTGTAGGGGGGATATGCTAAAATGGCCATGTCAAGCTACAATTTATTCTGTGCCAAACAATAGAGATTGAAAAACCAAAATCTAGAAACTGTTCCACTTCAGTGATGGAAAGTCTGAGACAGATTCTAATCATTTTCACCTCATATGTCACGAATTAGACCTAATCTTTTGAAAGTGAATACACTGAGATTCTGGATGAAAGATATCTGCTAATTTACTGTGTTTTTACTTTAGTTTAAAAAATATCAGGTTGGTATGAGATAAAGTACATCTCCAAGAGAACGAGTGAGCAACTTCTACAGCTACGTTGTAGGTGAACATACTATCCAACTGAAGAATATTCCCTTCATTCAAGACACATGACGCACAACTTTAATGATTAACGATAAACACAAGGCCATTCCTTCATAATGATGACAGGTGTCATCAGTTAACAGTGGTAGTACTGAGGAGAGTAACCTATCATGTTTGTTGATAGTGTTAAATCTTCTATGACCAACAGTGAAGTCTACTTGTATTTAAAGAGATTCCCTGGTTCTTTTGGTGTCACGTTCTGACCTTTATTTCCTTTGTTTTGTCATTATTTAGTATGGTCAGGGCGTGAGTTGGGGTGGGCAGTCTGTTTGTTTTTCTATGATTTGGGTATTTCTATGTTTCGGCCTAGTATGGTTCTCAATCAGAGGCAGGTGTCATTAGTTGTCTCTGATTGAGAATCATACTTAGGTAGCCTGGGTTTCACTGTGTGTTTGTGGGTGATTGTTCCTGTCTCTGTGTTTGTACCAGATAGGGCTGTTTAGGTTTTCACATTTCTTGTTTTGTAGATTGTTCATGTGTAGTTGCTTTATTATTGTACCATGAATAGAAACCATGCTGCGTTTTGGTCCGCCTCTCCCTCAAGTCAAGAAAACCGTTACATTTGGATACTTTTTAGCCAGGAGTATTAAAATTCAAAAGACACTTGCACATTTGAGCTAGCTTTTTTGCAGGTACATGGTAACAATTGAATAAGATGAGAAAAAAACAAGAAACCAGCACACTGCTCTTGATAGTATCACTGCTCTTTATTAATTAAGCTTTATGTATCGGCCTTCGTCAAAGCTTTTGTGAGTTTTTTTTAATTAGCACCCTTATGTAGACATAGCTCCACCCACATCCAATCAATTCATCAAATGTGGTTGGAGTCCAGGGAAAATAAGTGTTACCAAATATAACAATGCGCATTTCATAAATATTCGAATAAAGTGTGAACATAAAACGTATTAAACACATCTGTAAAACCACAATGAGGACATCGACCCATCAAGCAAGTTTTCGTAAATCATTGGGTACAGCGCAAGAAAAACGTCAGAGTCATCTGATGTGGTGGCATTAATTCATGTTCACATTTACAAAATAACATGCATGGGCATTTCATCATTAAGACCTTCAGGAAATAATGTCTGGAGAGTGAAAATCCCAAAACATTCTCTGTCGCTCAGAGTATTATTTATATCCCCTCCCCTGTCTGATATCTTAACTTTCTCTGTGCCACAAAATCTAAAAGGTAGAAATGTCATGTTTTTGGTCATTAAAATGTACTGCGACTGGAATCCCTGTCGTTTCTCCTGATGTTCACTAATTCTCTGTTTCAGAGAACAAGAGGTTTTACCTACATAACACAGCCCACATGGACATATAATCATGTAGATAACATGGGTGGTGAAGCACATAACAATGTCATTTATTTGGAACTGTTTTCCTCTATGTGGGTGGCAGAAACTTTCACACTTCATCATATTGCTGCACGTTGCGCAACCTCTGCATTTATAGCTACCATTTGGAAGAGGGCGTAAAAGAGCCTGGCTCATTTTATTTTGTGGCTGGCTGTTGGCATGGCCTGTTGATCACGTAATTTGCGACCTCTCCTATATACAGTCAATTCAGAAAGTAGTCAGACCCTTTGATTTTTTCCACAATTTGTTGTTCTAAAATTAATTAAATACTTTTTTCCCCTCATCAATCTACCCACAATACCCCAAAATAACAAAGCAAAATGTTTGCAAAAGTATAAAAAATAATAATACATATCTTATTTACATAAGAATTCAGACCCTTTGCTATGAGACTCGAAATTGACCTCAGGTGCATCCTGCTTCCATTGATCATCTTTGAGATGTTTCTACAACTTGATTGGAGTCCACCTGTGGTAAATTCAATTGGACATTTATTTGGAAAGGCAAACACCTGTCTCTATAAGGTACCACAGTTGACAGTGCATGGCAGAGCAAAAACCAAGCCACGATGTCGAAGGAATTGTCCGTAGAGCTCCGAGAGAGGATTGTGTCGAGACAGAGGTCTGGGGAAAGGTACCAAAAAATATCTGCAGCATTGAAGGTCCTCAAGAACACAGTGGCCTCCATCAATCTTCATTGAAAGAAGTTTGGAACCACTAAGACCCTTCCTAGAGCTGGCCACCCGGCCAAACTGAGCAATCGGGGAAGAAGGGCCTTGGTCAGGGAAGTGACCAAGAACCGGACGGTCACTCTGACAGAGCTCCAAATTTTCTCTGTGGAGATGGGAACCTTCCAGAATGTCAACCATCTCTGCAGCACTCCACCAATCCAGGCTTGATGGACAGTGGCCAGACAAAAGCCACTCCTCAGTAAAAGGCAAACAACATCCTGCTTGGAGTTTGCCAAAAGACACCTGAAGGACCATTTGAAACACAATTCAGGAAGAAACTTGGCAACATCCCTACGGTGAAGCATGATGGGGGCAGCATCATGCTGTGGGGATGTTTTCAGCAGCAGGGACTAGTCAGGATCGAGGGAAAGATCAACGGAGCAAAGTACGGAGAGATCCTTGATGAAAACCTGCTCCAGAGCTCTCAGGACCTTTGACTGGGGCAAAGGCTCACCTTTGAACAGTACAACGACCCTAAGCACATAGCCAAGACAATGCAGGAGTGGCTTTGGGAAAAGTCTCTGAATGTCCATGAGTGGCCCAGCCAGAGCTCGGACTTGAACCTGATCGAACATTTCTGGAGAGACCTGAAAATAGCTGTGCAGCGAAGCTCCCCATCCAACCTGACAGAGCTTGAGAGGATCTGCAGAGAATCATGATATCTTGTTGGGGATAGGGGGCAGTATTTTCACTTTGAATGAATTGCATGCCCATAGTGAACTGCATCCTACTCTGTCCTAGATTGCTAATATATGCATATTATTATTACTATTGGATAGAAAACACTCTGACGTTTCTAAAACTGTTTGAATTATTTCTGTGAGTATAACAAAACTCATAGGGCAGGCAATCTTCCAAACAGGAAGTGAAATTCTGAATGCGTGTCTAATTTTAAGTCATCGCCTCTTCCCTTCCAAATAAGATATGGATCTGTTAGCACTTCCTACGCCTTCCACTAGATGTCCTCATTCAGTAGAACGTGGAATGGAGCCTCTGGTGTGAACTTTGACCGAATGGGAGGGGAAATAGTCACTGTCCTGGCAGAATACAATTTCCCTGTGGCGCATTTGTCTGTGGTTGTATTTGGGGGTTTCCCCAAATACAGGTGTGCCAAGCTTGCGTCATACCCAAGAAGACTCGAAGCTGTAATCGGTGCCTAAGGTGCTTCAACAAAGTACTGAGTAAATGGTCTGAATACTTATTTAAATATGATATTTCAGTTTTTATTTTTAATACATTTGCAAAAATGTCTAAAAAACTGTTTTTGTTTTGTCATTATGGGGTATTGTGTATAGATTGATGAGGACCATTTTTTATTTAATCAATTTTAGAATAAGGCTGTAATGTAACAAAATGTGGAAAAAAATCAAGGGGTATGAATACTTTCTGAAGGCACTGTAAGTTGTTTGTCATAAGATATGGTATCAATAGCTCTATCGATCACTGAGTAAATAGGGAAAAAACAATGAGGTTTTGTCAAATAGCAGTAGGCCAGATTAGAACCTATGCCGACACTGTATACAGTATATAGTATATACAGTATGTGCTGGAGGCTGCGTCATTACTGCTAGACCAGCCAGGCCACTCAGCAGGTAACCAAAACATTTGGAAGGAGAGATGGAGCTTGTTTGCCTGAGTATGTGTTTCATTCAGACCAGAGGTACCCACAGTAAAGTCCCCATTTCCACATCTTTCTGTCATTGTTATTGTAAATGCTATGGTTTTCCAGAACAAGCTCCATTGTGAACACATACCTATTTAATTGCCCTTGAAAATGTCTGGAGTTGAAAAATCTGGACTGTGATCTGTGCATCTTTCTCCAACGTATGATCCACACCTGCACCAAAGCTACATAATAGTCGTAGACATCTTTGAATGCTATCCTTATCATATCTTTCACATGGCAGCCAACCCAGTTAGAACATTTTTGATACATTCAACTGTTTACGCAGCCAAATAAATACTAATCACAAGTGGCAGATGAATGATGTATCACTGTGGTCATAATGGTAGGGACCCAGGTTCCATTGAATCATTGACATAACATGCAATTTTGACACTCATCTCTTCATTAATACATTTATTTCCAGCCTTAGTGGAACATTTTCCCATGTTATCAGAGGGACATCTTAAAGGTTTTTGAGGGAAAACAGCTGTGGGTCCCAGTTGAAGATACCTCCATGGGCATGATATTTTCAGTCTAGCGCAGGAAATTGACGACTATAATCATAACAGCATGTGTGTTAGGTATCATTCATTTTACATGTGAAGTCCCTAGAATGTCATGCTTACACAGCAGTAACAGTCATGTCTGTGTGGCATGATGACAGTATATGATTGCGTTGTGCTGTCACACAGTCCAGCCTGTGGGCCTAGCCATTCCTTTCAGTTATTTTGTAATACGAGTGTAATCATAAGAAAAACATTGTGCATTTCCTTGGCTTTGCCTCTGATTACAGATTTGAGCTGAGATGTGGTCATTAATGGAAACATAAGCCAATTCTTATTCCTTCACCGTGAAAGAAGGCTTTTATGTGCAGTCAGCACATGATTGGAAACAGAGAAGACTGATGTAAATCTTGAATTCAATGAATGGCGTCTAAAGATGTTGAAATGGCAGATTTTTCGCTTCTATAAAGGGAACGTACAGGACTCTATGATGCAATCACTGGCGTTGATCTTGACACTGAAACTCTGAGGTGAACCATGGATAGGTTATGGAGAAATATGTAGACTTCATAGTCATCAGCATGTTTACTAGCATTCAGTATCTTACAATGCGTATGAGGCACACTTTTCCCCCAACCTACTTCAAATCAGGACCACGGGACAGGGCTTTGAAACTGATCTAATATTTTGGTCACACTTAATTTGAACAGTCCAGATAGTCCATCTGTAAATGCTCTAAAGATGGTCCTACTATCAACAAACTATCTGTCGCTAAGCAACTGCTTGCTAAGGTTACGGTTAGGATTAGGTTTAGAATAAGGGTTAGGGTTAGCCTGTAGAGCATCTACATATGGACTACCCAAACCTACAGTAGCAGTCAAAAGTTTGGACACACCTACTCATTCAAGAGTTTTTCTTAATTCGGACTATTTTCTACATTGTAGAATAATACTGAAGACATCAAAACGATTAAATAACACATATAGAATCATGTAGTAACCAAATAAGTGTTAAACAAGTCTAAATATATTTTATGTTTGAGATTCTTCAAAGTAGCCACCCTTTGCTTTGATGACAGCTTTGCACACTCTTGGGATTCTCTCAACCAGCTTCTTGAGGAATGCCTTTCCAATAGTCTTGAAGGAGTTCCCACATATGATGAGCACTTGTTGATTGCTTTTGCTTCACTCTGTGGTCCAACTCATCCCAAACCATCTCAATTGGGTTGAGGTTGGGTGATTGTGGAGGCCAGGTCATCTGATGCAGCACTCCATCCCTCTCCTTCTTGGTCAAATAGCCATTACAAGAAGTACAGTCTAATAAATTTATGTTCTTTGCTCAGTGTAGAAAACTCCATAGATGGATAAAAAACCTGTATGCCTCTCCTTGTCTCTCAGCCGCATCCCACATCCTACTCTCCAGTCAACATACTCTATTCTGCATTGACACTTAGAGAGAGAAGCACAGCGAGCTCTAACCAAGGGGAGTCTGACTGTCTGGACCATCAGAGTAAGGCCTCTATCTACCACCTAAAGAATTCTGGTCTCCCAGCCACAAAGAACAAATTACACTTACAAGCCTCTCCTCAGTGGACCTTTGAAGATTGTGGTTAGCCCTGACTACAAAGCCACTATTTGGGATGTAAAAAATATTTTCACATGGCCATCCCATTGTACTGTAAAAACAATTTACACACCCCCCTCATAAAATGTACTCAAAACAATGATTACCACCACAAATAACCTTAACTGTAGCAACCCTGTGTTTATAAGCGTGGATAATCGACTTGACCACTTCTCCCTGTATGTCTCATTACACTACGCACAGAGCTGGCTGCAGACAATGATCAGCTAGTGGGAAATCAGATAAAAAAATGTACTGCCTTTTAAAACAACATATCTGATATGGCTGACATGCTTAAACAAATATGGTTTCTACTGACAATTGAGATGTACAAACTATGGCATAAGGGGATGACAAGCGGATAAGAGGCAATCTGTAATTTCAATTAAGACATTAATGAGCGAGCTAGGACAGATTTAGTCAATATAACTGTTTGTTCAGAACATTCTTACAGTGTTCTCCCTGAACAGCAGGTCAAACCCGTATGATAAATAAAAGGGGCATATAAGCCAACAATGAAAGCACTTACAATATTTGATGATTACGTTTCTCTAAAACAGGTTATAGGCTACATGTGCACCAACAAGTCAGAACGGTAGGCAAAATTCAGAGGGGAAAATAGACCAAATTATTAGGGTGAGGCACATGGGCTACTAACAGCTTACTACACAACATACACTTAGTATTACTTTCTTAGCTACAGTATACATATCTCCCTGGCATATTACATAATTTATGCAGCAGCATTCAAGACATTTATGGACTCACCTTGTTGTGCTGTACTCACTTGATCAGGAAGGAGGCACGGTGGGCCTCTGTTGGCAAATTTTGTCAAACTTTATCATCAAAGTGTGACATTCTCTGGATTTATGGTGCTTTCAAAACATCTTGGAACTCGGAAAAAAACAAGGTTGAATCATGATGATGTCAGTGATCTTCCGGGAGTAGCTCTGGAATGAGGCCCGAGTTTACAATTCCAATTTGGAAGTTGACCGTTCAAAATGCATTTTCCCAGTCGGAGCTAGTTTTTTCCTGAGTTCCCAGTTGTCCTGAACTCACTGAAGTTAGATTTCCCAGTTCTGAGTTAACACTTGTTATGAGTGCGACAGAAATCATGCTGGATTGACAGCATGGCCAATGTTGAATGTTTATAATTTTAAGCTTGGAAAAGAGAACCTTAAACTGAGAATTGGGACCACGTATCCACTCCAATGAATAACAGGCTCGTGATTGCTTTGCAATGCTTACAGTTAGCCACTGATTCCTTCCAAACCACTCATTGTTGAAAGTGCGATTTCCAACTTGCTGTATAATGTTTATGTCCAATGAGCACCGATACCTTTTATCTATAATTTCTCTTCATTATTTTGCTTCATATGACAAGGATTAAAAAGGATTTGCCTGTAGATTGTTGACTTGATTCATGATGCTCAAATCAAATCAAACTGTTGTGTCATCGGCAAACTTAATGATGGTGTTGGAGTCATGCCTGGCCGTGCTTGAGGATCAGCGTGTCGAATGTGTTACCTACCCTTTGACTTCTGGCTAAGATTTTGAAAGTATGTCCAATCAAAGCTACTGTAGATATAACGTGATTTGACATCATTTTATCTGTGGCCAATGACCTTGAGCCTTCTTGGATGGGCACTTATAATGTAACTCTATGGCAGCTCCCAAGGTGCTTGAACTTTGGAGCTCTACCCTTAGATTTGTCAGTGATGTAGTGTCCCCATGTGTGACAGAACACTAAGCCAATCATGGCGCAACTAGAGAATATTAGCAACCCTTACACTCTGCATTTTCTGCTGGCTGCCCCACCACCACAGAAAGCACTGAGTTAGGCTGAAACACCTGCATTTTGGAGCTGCTTTACTCAAGAAAGCAGAAAAAAGACCATGTTTGTATGTTTGTTTGGAGGCTTTATTAACTCAAGTATAATTCATATTTTTGGGGCTAAAAATGTGGGGTTCAAAACACCACTGCTCCTATTGCATTCTGTTTCATTATAGGCACTGTTCCCTAATTGGGGGTTAAAACTTCTTATGGCTGGGGGCAGTATTGAGTAGCTTGGATGAATAAGATGCCCAGAGGTGCCCAGAGGTGCCCAGAGTAAACTGCCTGCTACTCGGTCCCAGTTGCTAATATATGCATAGTATTAGTATATTTGGATAGAACACACTCTGAAGTTTCTTAAACTGTTTGAATGATGTCTGTGAGTATAACAGAACTCATATGGCAGGCAAACACCTGAGAAACAATCAAACCAGGTAGTGGGAAATTTGAGGTTTGTTGTTTTTCAACTCATTCCCTGTTGAAGATACAGTGGGATATTGGTCACATTGCACTTCCTAAGGCTTCCACTAGATGTCAAAAGTCTTTAGAACCTTGTTTGATGTTTCTACTGTGAAGTGGGGGCAGAATGCCTTGAGCTCGTGACGCTCGTTCACGTGAGAGCGAGCTCTGTTCCATTGCTTTTCTACAGACAAAGGAATTCTCCGGTTGGAACATTATTGAAGATTTATGTTAAAAACATCCAAAAGATTATGTATACATCGTTTGACATGTTTCTACGGACTGTAAACGGAACGTTTGCTCCTAGTGAACGCGCTTCGTGAGTTTGGATTTCTTTACCAAATACGCTAACAAAAGGAGCTATTTGGACATAAATTATGGACATTATCGAACAAAACAAACATTTATTGTGGAACTGGGATTCCTGGGAGTGCATTCTGATGAAGATCATCAAAGGTAAGTGAATATTTATAATGTTATTTATAATGTTATTTCTGACTTCTGTTGACTGCACAATATGGAGGATATCTTTTTGGCTTGTTTAGGCTCTGAGCGCAGTGCTCAGATTATAGCATGGTTTGCTTTTTCCGTAAAGCTTTTTTGAAATCTGACACAGCGTTTGCATTAAGGAGGAGTGTATCTAAAGTTCCATGTATAACACTTGTATTTTCATCAACATTTATGATGAGTATTTATGTAAATTGATGTGGCTCTCTGCAAAATCACTGGATGTTTTTGGAACTAGTGAACATAACGCGGCAATGTATAGTGAGATTTTTTTATATAAATATGAACTCTATCGAACAAAACATACATGTATTGTGTAACATGAAGTCCTATGAGTGTCATCTGATGAAGATCATCAAAGGTTAATGATTAATTCTATCTCTATTTCTGATTTTTGTGACTCCTCTCTTTGGCTGGAAAAAATGGCTGTATTTTTCTGTGACTTGGCTCTGACCTAACATAATCGTTTGTGGTGGTTTCGCCGTAAAGCCTATTTGAAATCGGACAATGTGGTGGGATTAACAAGAAGTGTATCTTTAAAGTGGTGTGAAATACTTGTATGTCTGAAGAATTTTAATTATGAGATTTCTGTTGTTTTGAATTTGGCGCCCTGCTTTTTCACTGGCTGTTGTCATATCGATCCCGTTAGCGGGATCTCAGCCCTAAGAAGTTTTAAGGGGAGGTTAAGTTAAACATAATACTATGCAGCGCTACCTTTTACTAAAAACTTCCTGTCTATCAAGTGCAGGTAATCATGGAAGACTTGCTACAATATGCAACGCTACATGCTACCTCAGCCATGGGGAATGGCAAGGAAATTTGATCAGCTGTCTATAGTGTGTCTGTCAAAGGTTTCCTGCATGTGTTTTGATGAGATTCTTCCAACCTAGGTTGTTTTTCTTTGCCGGTCTTGCTCTTTGGTGGTTTAGGAGCTGCTGTTTAAGCGATACTGTTAAGACTTTTGTAACAAAGGCACACAAAAACAAGCTTAATTCGTACCCGGCTGTCTTCCAAAGCCTCCCACTCTGGGGTGTAGGTGTGGACTGTGATTCCGGCCGTGCAGTTGGAGAACTGGAAGAGGCTGGCGAACATACGGTGGTTCTCTGGTGTGTCTGGGAAGATTGGGTCTTGGAAGTTAACCCCATGGGGGATGATATTGTAGTTCTCATCCATCCTGAGGAACACAGAGAGACAGGGGATCAAGATGCATTGCATTTGAATTCCACACACACACACACACACACACACACACACACACACACACACACACACACACACACACACACTGTAAGGCTTTGAGGCTTTGAGACTGAAGTGTGGCAGATTTTGTGATGCTGCTGCTGTTGGGGTGTCAGACAGGGTTAAAATAACGTGTATTTTATCCTCTCGGTATGTGGCTTTGGTATCTGTTTATCTCAACTATGCTTTGGGCCACAGCTGTCTAATAAAACCTCCAATCGTGTGACACGGAGGGGAATACCTGTAGCATAACAGTTAGAGCACCTGCCGTAAAATATTATGACAATTCTTCAGCAGCTACACAAAAACACTTAAAGGTTTTGAAGCATTACAAATGCATTTGGCAGCACAATTACATTTACCTCCAGGTGAAACATTGAAAGTTCACATCCAAACTCATCTAAACTAAGTGGTATACTCTCTCTCTCTCTCTCACATGCTCTCTTCTTTCGTTCTGTTGTTTTTATTAATTGTGGTGTTTAAACCATGTCACTCATAACCTCTCCAAGCAGACATCTGTACACACACACACACACACACACACACACACACACACACACACACACACACACACACACACACACACTCCCATCAAATGAAGGAAGTCTGTTATCACATCTCTCAAGATGGCAAAATACATATTAATACAACACCATGGTTACCCTGGCATAAAAGGAGGAGAAATAACACAATTATTTGGTCTGCCTCTCGTTAAGGGGACTGCTCCTTTCTTTACTGTGAGCTTTGGCTGCTTTCCAAGGGCAAGCCTGAGGAAAAGTTCAGATTTATGTTTGTGCTACTCATTTACAGAGAATAGATCACGTAATGGCCTGCAGAGTTTATTATAAGTAATAATCAAGCCTACATTGCGGTGAAGGAAGGACAAGTGAGTTGTTCCATGGATTGTTTCCTAATGCAGGAAAATGTTCAATGGGCTGGCATGACATCATTTTGAATTATAAAGCTGGAAGGAAATTGTGTGTTTGTCCAAACAGATAGTTTTTTAATGTGATTATCAGGAGTTAAACAGCTGTGTTATTCAAATGATTCAAGCAATCAACATCTGACAGATGCTTGAACCAGTGTTCTTCAGAGAGAACTTTTCTCATGCATTCTGTTAGGTACAAATAATGACGGTCAGCACAGAAAAGTATATTACGTAAAAAGTAAATGTTACAGTATCTTCTCCAATCAACAGCTTCCATGGGAGAACCTTCCAGAACGACAACCATCTCTGCAGCACTCTACCAATCAGGCCTTTATGGTAGAGTGGCCAGATGGAAGCCGCTCCTCAGTAAAGGGCACATGACAGCCCACTTGGAGTTTGCCAAAAGGCACCGAAAGACTCTCAGACCATGAGAAACAAGATTCTCTGGTCGGATGAAACCAAGATTTAAATATTTGGCCTGAATTACCAAGCATCATGCCTGGAGGAAACCTGGCACCATCCCTACGGTGAAGCATGGTTGTGGCAGCATCATGCTGTGTGGATGTTATTCAGCGGCAGGAACTGGGAGACTAGTCAGGATTGAGGCCAAGATGAACACAGCAAAGTACAGAGAGATCCTTGATGAAAACCTGCTCCAGAGTGCTCAGGTCCTCAGACTGGGGCAAAGGTTCACCTTCCAACAGGACAAAAACCCTAAGCCCACAGCCAAGACAAAGCAGGAGAGGCTTCGGGATAAGTTTCTGAATGTCCTTGAGTGGTCCAGCCAGAGCCCGGACTTGAACCCGATCAAACATATCTGGAGAGACCTGAAAATAGCTATGCAGCAACGCTTCCCATCCAACCTGACAGAGCTTGAGAGGATCTGCAGAGAAGAATGGTAGAAACTCCCCAAATACAGGTGTGCCAAGCTTGTAGCGTCATACCCAAGAAGAATAGAGGCTGTAATCGCTGCCAAAGGTGCTTCAACAAAGTACCGAGTAAAGGGTCTGAATACCTATGTAAATGTAATTTTTCTGTTTATTATGTTTAATAAATTAGCAAAAAATGTCTAAACCTGTTTTTGCTTTGTCATTGTGGAGTATAGTGTGTAGATTGATGAGGAAAAAAAACTATCTAATACATTTTAGAAAATGCTGCAATGTAACAAAATGTGGAAAAATTCAAGGTGTCTGAATATTTTCCGAAGGCACTGTATGTGGCTGGTGAGAGAGGATCCGGCGGGAATAACACTGTGTTTGACTGTGTTGGCCCCCCCAAAAATGCATATGGTTCTAACTAACAATTTTGCACAGACACAATAACACACTCACAATACACAAGACCACCGAGAATGTCTGTGTGTACTCATTTCAATAGCTTTGAAATTCATTTAACTATATATTTTGAAGAACGCTGGAACCAATATCTCCCTCAAAACAATAACTGATGCACTGGTTTTAATTAATTCCATGCTCCTGAGACATGGATACTTCCCATCCTGACAAGCATGGCTTTGTGGATTGTTTTATACCACATCATTCATGAACAGTACGTTTTGTCCCTCTTTTTTCTCCCTTCCTCCATCCCTTGCCCGATCTCTCTCACCCTTCCTCCATCCATTCCTCTCTCACTCTTTGCTCTATTGCAAATGGCCAGTGTTTCCCCTACTTCTCAAGTCTAGCATGTAGCCTAAGTCTCCGGACATTTGGTTCCTATTGGATTACAAGCTGATGTATAAACCAATCAAATACTCACAGCACTAGTAAATACAGGCCAATGTTTCCACTGGTTTAAATTTCTACTCAGCTTCTACATATTCCATGGCACTTAGCAGAAACATAATTAAGCCCCAACCACTTGTGTACATTCCCAAGCAGTTCCCCAGGCAATGGTTGTATGAAGAAATGCTGGCTTAGCTAAGTAATATCCTAGATGCGCTTTCTGTATTACCTAGCTATATTGTTGCAGTTCTGCCAAACCAATTTATCATCTACATTACACCCTCAGCATAAGGTATCAACTACATACAGTAGAGTCAATGGGACAGCAGTTATAGGAATTATCCTTTGTTTCAAACCCTCAGACCCCTTTTCACATCCCCTCTCAAATTCCCCAACTTTAAACAGCTCACCTCCCTCTCTCTCTCACCCCTCCACATAAAACCCTGTTCCTTCATAGGAAAGCTTGTCCTCTCCTCATAACCTTGTTTAGTCAAAAGCATGTTGGTTTAATTAATGCAGCCTTTCTCCTATTTCTTAGCTTTTCTTTGATGGTTTGACTGGTGAGCTTTGCCCTACCAAAATGGAACAAGCTGGTTGGTTCATGATGCGGTCACACAGTGGTGGAAAAAGTACTCAATTGCCATACTTGAATAAAAGTTACGATACCGTACAGCGGGTCAGCCACCAGGGGGAGACTCGTTGAAGCAAGGTGACAGACAGAGTCTAGATCAAGCGGCGGTGGCTCCCTCTGCTGGATGTGCCAGGTCTCGATGGGTCTGGCCAGGACTAATTGGGGCGGATTGAGGCTGGTGAGTAAGTCAAACCAACTGATCTGCCACAAGTTGTGTAGAACGAGGCATTAGACAACATGGTCGGATCAAGGTTGACGTTTACGCGGTATCGGCATGGATGAGTTGATAGCTAAGTTCGTTAGTGCCCAACAAGCGAACAGGTGGCTAACTACGATGGTCTCAAGAGGGAGGTACTCAGCCACTACCGGTACAGCCTGGCCCGTCAGGCCCAACTGGTCCACGACTGGAGGTTCGTGGCCGATGCTTTCCCCCCGAGCCCAGATGAGCGACCTACTGCGCATCACCAGGGCATGGCTCCTAATCGACGTAACCACCCTCCCCGTTACCGAAAAAGTGGTCATGGATCAGTTCTTACAGGCACAACCTCGCAACATGAAGTGGGCTGCAAGCCTATGCACACCCCAGACCTTGGAGGACCTCTTGGGAGCCGTGGAGACGTACCAGAATACAGAGGCCCTGCTGAAGGGGACGCAGGACGAGTCTGGGAGCCTTTGAAGTGGACTTAAGGACGACCCCACCACCGTACTCTATACAGCTGCCATGAGGGCAGCACAAGGGAGGGATGGAGATAGTGAGAGGTTGCTACCGGATAGACGTACTCAAGGTCTGCTAGATCCGAGGGGCTCGGTGATCTACCCCAGAGGAGACAGCATTCCCTGGAGCCCAGAATGCGGTAACCAGGAGGAAACCTGTTTCTTTCTTTTTCTTTATTGTTTTAAATAAACACCCTTGAATCTGAGGTATCACACTTGCCTGTCTGATCTGTGTAAACGTAATAGAAAATGACTCAAGTGAAAATGACCTTGAGTAAAGTCAAAAAGTATCTGGTTTTAAATGTACTTAAGTACAGTGGTGGAAAAAGTACTAAACTGTCATGCTTAAGTCAAAGTAAATGCTATAAATCAAATTCCTTATATGAAATGTCAACTGCCCCTTAGAACCAACTTCTCTGGTTTTACAATGGCCTATGTGGCATCGATATGAGTCAGTAACATTAATTCTAGTGTCAAAATTCACTACAAAGTGTAAATAGCATAATTTTGGTCATAAAGTCAGTCTTGTCAAACTGAGTTTTGTAACTGAGTTCGTCATAATTTACTGGAGGGTTGGGTATGGATTAGAGGTCTTCACGGATCCCGTTACGAACATACCCGAGGCCAACTAGACCCATTCCATATAGACCTGGTCAGATCCAGACCAGGTCTGAGCTAGGAAAGCAGCAGAAAAGTCATTTTTTAAGCTACTTTATTAACCAGAGTGGATAAAGCCAGAGAAGGAGAGAGGTGCCGCTCTAGCAGGCGGGGGAGGGGCCGTACTGTGAGCGAGTGACACGGGGAGGAGGGAGGGAGATACGAGAGACCGCAACCAACCAAGCCGACTTGTGCTACAGTAGACTAATAGCTGCCACCGCTAGGTTATTTAGCATCAATATGATTATGCAGTACCTGTCTTGGACTGCATCAAACTGGGAAAATCTAGTTAAGCTTGCCAACTGAGATTGCAGTGCATAAGCTTTATCATCCTACAGTTACCAATCACTTAATTCAGAATATTAAGTAGCAACCTGCCTACATGTTGGCTCTTGGTTGTTGTAGCCTCAGTGGTGTGTATTCTTGGATGCCAAGGGAAGCCAGCCTTCTCCCCAAAATGTACCAAAAAAATTAATATTATAATTTATCTATCTTTCATCTCTCTGTTTCATCATCTATGACTGCCTATTGCCGCTTTGATGACTTATGATTGGCCAACAAGCTACAAGTGCCATGCTCCACTCTTGTGAAAAGCAAGAGCAGCGGCATAAATTATACAATTTCTTTCTCTCCACTGCAGCAGACGTGTTTGGACCTGTATGGACACTTCTGGACAAGTCAGTTAAAATTACAAATACCCGAGACCCATGACAATCATATCAGATCCGGACCCTCTTGGGTCCCAGTTCGGGTCTTGGGTATTTGGGTAAAGGTGGATCCGTGAAGACCTCTAGTATGGATTACTTACATACCCACTTTTGCCAATGACACTCAATTGCCCAGAGACAACATGTTTTGTATGCCCCCAGCTGCCATGTGTACATTTATCGTCATGTCTGCATATGAGTGCAATGCACGCATATTTCGCTCGTCCAATATTTGCTATCAATGTAGCATTAAACTAACTATTACTGGTTTTAGCTATATATGGCAAGTTTAGTTTAGAGTTTGTTTTCCTCAAGTTGAATGGGCAGAACATGACAGAAAGACAACAGAAGACGACATACCTAAGTCTCACAGAAGATAGCAGGCATGCTAGATAGCAACGATGACAGCTAGAACAGCATGTACACACAAAATGGTGCAAGCTCAAGCAAGCAAAAAAGGAAATGGACCAGGATGAGATACTTGCAACTTCTTTACCTCAGACCCCAACCCAAATCTAGACCCTGACTACTAAACAAGACGCCACATTCTCCAAGGCGTCCAGCATAGAGCGGGCTACCAAAGAAACATCAATGAAGATGGATGGTTTGTCAGAAAATGTGCATCAGCTTCACACAGATGTGAGCGGGAACAAGGAAAAGATAACGTTTCTAAAGAATGAGGGGAAGAACCTGCAGTCAGAAAACATGGAGCTGAGTGAGAGTGGAGCTGAACTGCAATGTTACTCTCGTAGGTTGAATCTGAAAATCCAAGGTGTAAGAGAGGTAGAGCGAGAGGACATCAGGGAAGCCGTCATCATATCCTGGGGCAGGTGGCTCCATGCATCAAAGACAAACTAAGACGTGATCAACGTTGTTCATCGACTTGGGAATCGAAGGACTGATGGACCTTCTCGCAATGTCATTCTGTGCTTCACCATGCGCCACTACAGGGAGATCATCTGGAAAGCGGCCAAGGGGAACAAGTTGCTGGACTAGAAGACGCTTCGCATCAAAGAGGCTCTGTATACCGCAGGATCAGACTCCCAGGGAGAAGCTGTGGCCGCTAATACAGAATGCTCGACAAGAGGGCAAAAAAGCTGGGTTCAAGGGTCCACATGTGTTCATTAAAGGAAGAAAGATTGCTGGTTGATTCTTGTGACATGACACCACACTTGAACTGTGAGTAATGCCAAGAGTAAATTTACCGTTCCAACTATAACTTTATATGAACACTTTCCAACCCCCCTCTGTTGTTGATGCCTGGTCTTATTTCAATCTGGATGCAAGGGGTTATACCTGGACAACAAAATATGTCACTAAAATCTATTATAGATTTATTCCTAGTTTCCCCCTATTTGTTACAATTTGTTCTAGATGTAGATTATCTAAGGGTAATCGAGGCTATTTGAAATTAAACAACACACTTCTTAACGAACCTATTTTTAATTGGAACATCAAATCAATAGCCAAATACATTTTTGCGAGAGAAGAATTGGGTCATGGAAGTAAATGGGAAATTCTTCAAATTTAAAGTCAGCGTTTTATCTATTAAACATGCCAAAGAGTTGAAGCACCTAAAACACCTTAGATAATGTTTTTTAATTATTTTATTTAACCCCCTTTTTCTCCCCAATTTCGTGATATCCAATTGGTAGTTACAGTCTTATCCCATTGTAGCAAACTCCTGTACGGACCCGGAAGAGGCGAAGGTTGAGATCCGTGCGTCCCCCGAAACATGACCCCGCCAAGCCGCACTGCTTCTTGACACAATACTTTCTTAACCCAGAAGCCAGCCACACCAATGTGTGAGAGGAAACACTGTACAACTGGTGACCCTGTTAGCGTGCATTGCACCCGGCCCACCACAGGAGTCACTAGAGAGCGATGGGAGAAGGACATCCAGGCCGGCCAAACCCTCCCCTAACCCAGACGACGTTGGCCAATTGTCCACCACCCTTAGATAATGGTTTTAAATGAGCAATCTTGACAGTCTTCTAAAGAAAGAAAGACTCTCAAGAATTAGAGTCTGAAGGTAGTAAGTTTTAAGTTCCTCGGCGTACACATCACGGACAAACTGAATTGGTCCACTCACACAGACAGCGTCGTGAATAAGGCGCTGCAGCGCCTCTTCAACCTCAGGAGGCTGAAGAAATTCGGCTTGTCACCAAAAGCACTCACAAACTTCTATAGATGCACAATCGAGAGCATCCTGTCGGGCTGTATCACCGCCTGGTATGGCAACTGCTCCGCCCACAACCGTAAGGCTCTCCAGAGGGTAGTGAGGTCTGCATAACGTATCACCGGGGGCAAACTACAAACTACACCGGGGCCATAAAAATAATCAAGGACAACAACCACCCGAGCCACTGCCTGTTCACCCCGCTATCATCCAGAAGGCGAGGTCAGTACAGGTGCATCAAAGCAGGGACCGAGAGATTGAAAAACAGCTTTTATATCAAGGCCATCAGACTGTTAAACAGCCACCACTAACATTGAGTGGCTGCTGCCAACACACTGACTCAACTCCAGCCACTTTAATAATGGGAATTGATGGAAATTGATGTAAAATATATCACTAGCCACTTTAAACAATGCTACTTAATATAATGTTTACATAACCTACATTACTCATCTCATTTGTATATGTATATACTGTACTCTATATCATATACTGCATCTTTATGTAATACATGTACCATCACTCATTCATATATCTTTATGTACATATTCTTTATCCCTTTACACTTGTGTGCATAAGGTAGTAGTTTTGGAATTGTTAGGTTAGATTACTCGTTGGTTATTACTGCATTGTCGGAACTAGAAGCACAAGCACTTTGCTACACTCGCATTAACATCTGCTAACCATGTGAATGTGACAAATACATTTGATTTGATTTGATTTTAACTTAAATCTTTAAAACTAGAGTTAGAACAGTTTTACACAGATCTGGGAAAGTGTGCTTCATCAGATCAATAGCAAAATTATTTGAAGAGGGGGAAAGAAACACCAGTTATTTATTTGCACTCGAAAATAGAAACTCCAAAAAAATCTGTAACTGCACTCAAAACGAATGATGTATTATGAAAAGATCCCACTGAAATATCAACGTTTGCCAATTCCTTTTATGAAACCTTTACAACTCACAACTTCAGGTAGATGGTTAAGAAGGCTACATTCAGAATTATGTCCCTGTGTTTGAGGATGAATTCCACAGTTTGCGAATCAATAGTGTCAAACCTGTTGTGACTAGGGGGCAGTATTTTCATTTTTGGAAAAAAAACATTCCCGTAGTAAACAGGATATTTTGTCAGGACAAGATGCTAGAATATGCATATAATTGACAGCTTAGGATAGAAACCACTCTAACGTTTCCAAAACTGTACAAATATTGTCTGTGAGTTTAACAGAACTGATGTTGCAGGCGAAAGCCTGAGAAAAATCCAATCCGGAAGTGCCTCATGTTTTGAAAGCGCTGCATTCCTATGCGTCCCCTATTGAGCAGTGAATGGGATCAACCAGATTACTCTTTCTCTGTATTCCCGAAGGTGTCTACAGCATTGTGACGTAGTTTTCCGCATTTATGTTGAAGAATACCCGTAAGTGGCTACATTGCGCAAGTGGTCACCTGATGCTCCCAGAGTGTTCTCGTGTAAAATACAGAGGTAGCCATTACTCCAATCGGTACTACTGAAAAACTAATTGTCCCGATGGTTATATTATCTAATAGATATTTGAAAAACACCTTGAGGATTGATTATAAACAACGTTTGCCATGTTTCTGTCGATATTATGGAGCTAATTTGGTATATTTTTAGCCGTTTTCGTGACTGCAATTTCCAGGCAATTTCTCAGCCAAACGTGAAGAACAAGCGGAACTATTTCGCCTACAAAAATAATATTTTTGTAAAAAAGAAACATTTCCTATCTAACTGGGAGTCTCGTGAGTGAAAACATCCGACGCTCATCAAAGGTAAACGATTTAATTTGATTGCTTTTCTGATTTCCGTGACCAAGTTACCTGCTGCTAGCTGGACAAAATGCTATGCTAGGCTATCGATAAACTTACACAAATGCTTGTCTAGCTTTGGCTGTAAAGCATATTTTGAAAATCTGAGATGTCAGGGTGATTAACAAAAGGCTAAGCTGTGTCTCAATATATTTCACTTGTGATTTTCATGAATAGGAATATTTTCTAGGAATATTTATGTCCGTTGCATTATGCTAATTAGTATCAGTCGATGATTACGCTCCAACATGTGGGATGGGGAGTCACTAGAGGTTTCAACATTAGTTTAGTCTTGGACCTTATAGATTATTCAGATGCAATTGACTCAGATACTGTTATTTTATGTTTAGACTTCTGTAAAGCCTTTGACACAGTTGAACATTAATTTCTCTTTCGGTTTCGGTAAAAATGTGATCAAAGTCATTCATATGTTTTACAAAGATCTAAAGAGTTCTGTGATACTAAACCTTAATATATCCAAAAGAGTCAATATCAACATAAATGTATGACAGGGATGTCTGTCTTCACCTTTCTTATTCATTTTGGTATGCAAATTTGCATGGCTTATCAATTTTTGACTGAGATATAAAAATTTACCAGCTGACTAACAATACTAATCTTTTTTTAAGAGACAAAGTCCAGGTCGCCCATTCCCTTAATGCCATCACTGCATTCTCTATTGCGTCTGGATTAAAACTGAATGTTTCTAAATGTGAAATCTTATGTTTACAGTATATGACTCTAATGATAAATAAATATACAATATTCCTGTAAAGGACTGCGCTAAATATTTAGGAACACATATGAATTTCTCTCCTAAAATTAAGGAAAAAAAGTACATATTTAATAATTGGCTACAAAGGGATCTAGCTACACTTGGAAGAGTGCTTCTGTCCAAAGCAGAGGGACTGTCTCACTTTGTGTACCATCTCATTGTCTTTATTTGTAAATCCCTCTACCTGTAATGAGATTGACAAGGCATTTCTTATTTGTAAAAGTCTTACAAACTAAAAAGTCTATCCTCTGAGATAAGAGATTTGAAGGTCTGGTAGTGTTGGATTTTGTTGACAAAAATAACACGTTCAAGGTCAATTGGTTGAAAAGATATTCCGTCAACACAGAATCCATTTGGTATTTAATTCCAAACAATGTATTTAATAAGTTGCGAGGTCTTACATTTTGACTGAAATGTAATTATTTTCCTGAAAGATCACCTACTAAATTAGGTAGGTTTCCCAAACAAGCTTTAATGTCCTGGAAAATATTTTTCCTACACAACTTTTACCTGCATAAAGCTATTTTGTGGAATAATTCAAAAATAACTGTAAGGAGTAAGTCATTGTTCTACCCTAGCTGGCATGAAATAAATATTAACTTAGTTGATGTATTCGACAACAGGGGTAATATTCTTTCATATGAACAATTTATTACATTGAATGAGTTTCCAATACCTTTCAGAGAGTTTATTTCTGTGATCAAAGCCATTCCTAGTGGTCTGACTACGGTAAGGAAAGCTAAGCTTAGCTTTGGTGATGATCACAGAGCTTATCCAGAACTTAGCCTGTAAGGCGTGGGCTTACTTGAGAAATCTTGTTGTAACAAATACATAAAGACACTTTCCATTCAAGGAACAAATTTATGCCTAGAGGTACCTTTTGTTTGGAACATGTTAATTCCTGACATTGTCTGGAAAAAAAGCAGGTTTAATGCATAAGATACTATACATCCATATAATTCCACGGTGTCCACATTTCTTTATGTTGATGATATATATGTGTTTTCTGCAAAAAAGTTGGAAATCTTATGCATTTTTTCTAAGAATGTAAATCTATGATAGATTTTTGGAGAAAACCTTGCAGAGTACATATTTAGATTTTTGAACACTACCAATGTTGTTGACATGAACGATATTGTATGTTACAATTGTAATACTGTTACCAAATACATTAAACATAAACAAAAATTACAGAAAGCTATACCAAAATGTAAATATTTCTGATTGATTTGAATCCCTAGTTAATAACAAAAATGGTCCTTGAATTTTTATAATGAGATTCTTTGTGTCAGGACAATTGCACAAATTGTTTTATTTATTTATTAAGGTCTCTTCTTGTTTTAACTATGCATTTTGTTTTGTGGTAGACATGTTTGATGTAGTGATGTAAATTGTTGATTGCTGATAATCTGTGTAACAAATATTTGTGCCGGATATTTGTAATTGGAATAAAAAGGAAAAAATTTAATAAAATGGACTTGTTGATGTAAACTTCCAATGCATTTCAACAATATTGCCAGATGGCCAGGAATGGATTACATCAGACATGGTTACTTCTGCTGCCTGTCAAGAAAGCTTAATACAAATCTCCGCAGTTGAAAAGGAAATGCTAGTCTGAAACAAATGGGAGATAATGTCTAGATGATTTTACAGTGGAGATCAAGTTTATAAATTGCCTGGTTTGGCTAATACTGCAGAATAGTGAATAGGCATTTCAACGTCATAGCCTTAGCCGGTGGTATCTTTTGGATTAGACACTGGCTGGAATGGGGTTTTAACCAATCAGCATCCAGGATTAGACCCACCCGTTGTATAATATTTGTTAATGCTAGCGAGCCAGGCAAGCTATGATATCACAGATGAAAGGGGAAAGATACTGTAAATAGCTAAATAAATCAAGCTAACATGTGATGTAGCATATAAGAGGGAGATGTGCATAGCTCACATTAGCTAGCTACCTTTCTAACAGCAGCTAACTGTAGCCCATTGGCATTTAGGGTTAATACAGGGCAAGCACTTGGACACGAATCATAGGATATAGCCAGCTTGCTTTCAATAATATTTCAACTCGAACTGGCTAGCTAATGTGTTAGCCAACTAATTTCAAGTCGGACAAAGACAATGATAACTGACACGGATTTGCAAGTTGGGTAGCTAGCATTTGGGGGCTTCGTCTGCTAACCCAAAACAACATGCCTGTTCTCATAAAAGTTTATTGTGTATTTTCAAGGGCAAAAATAAATGAAGGATGGTACTCGTCTACTACAAATATAGCTATGGCTCTGGCAGCAAATAGCAAAACGTATCAGCAAGCATTCAGCAACGCAGACAGCTGGTTGCACCGTAACGGTGTCAGCATCACCGGCATGAAAATATTATGTAGTTACCGTCCATCTATTAGCATATAAATTACTAGAGGCTACCTTTCCCTAGGCTGAGTTTAGGGACCTACATCAAAGGAAAGGACAGAAAATAAAAATATATTTTCAATTTGAGTGGTATCAATGGAAAGACTGGCTCTGTGGCTGCACTGCTAGGAACCAACTCTACTGAGTTGGTTACTGTGACTTAAATAACTTTCCAATAGCACTCAACAAGCATGAGAAATCAGTATCTCACATCCAAAGCCAGATACAATAGCTCACGGATAGATTTGACATTGAATGAACAACAGTTATTGAACATCAGCACTGTGCAAAGGAAAAAGAGAACCGTGAGATTTTGAAAGACCTAGCTAATTAATACTACATGCTACCTAGGTAAACAGGAGTTGGCATTTCGTTGCAACGATGAAAGTGCCAGCTCATGAAACAGGCCCAGGGGCAACTACGTCTCACAAGTGTAGCAGGTTAATGTGAATTCTGCAAACAACTGTTCCTGTTCCACTCTGAAAATGAACAGAAATGAATGTAACCAAATTATAGGGATTAAGGGTAAATTTAACCCCGGTTACATATGTAATGGGGAATTTATTAAAATAAACAATCAAAGGGCAAACAATTCACACAATGAAATAACCCACTGCACACACACTGGTTGAATGAACGTTGAACCAACGTGGAATATATGGTGAACGTCTGTGCCCAGAGGGAATTAAATGTGCAGGAATTGGATGGAGTGCTGAGTGCATTCTGGAGAGAGATTTCACAATATACTCATGACATTATCTTCACACATACGTGTATTTTAAATGCTTTTCCCTGACAGTCCCAACTCAATAATCAGCTAGGGCTATTGCCATGCATACCGCCCAAATTGGTGGTTTCCCAACAAAGCATAGGCCTACGTTCTTGTGATTTGAAACAAACCACAGCAATTCTTTTTAAGAAGCTAATGATGCTCTGCAGCTAAGTCATGCTCTCTGGTGAACTATTTTGAAATTATTGTATTTATTTCTGTAAAGAGAGGAGTAATTATATAATTTTGGCAAATGTATTTCAATTGACTTTAAGATGTGCTTCCTATGGTACAGTAGTTGAAATTCAGAGCTTGAATAGCAAAAAGGATTAGTCTTTGTCAGGTATCAGGACTATAAAGTAAATGCAACAGCCTGTTTAACAAACGATAACTTGCACATGTATGGTATTCATAAAAGTGCATTGCAGGCTACTAGGCTACTATTTTACTTTACTGGGTTGGGGGGAGGTCGGCATATCAGCCAGGACCGGGCCTGTTACCAAGTCGTACTTACGTAAGTGAACTGAACACAATGGAGATATTATAGCACTGTGACAAAAGCCTTGCAGTAGACAAGATCAAGTGTTTATTGCTCTCAGACAATGCTTTCACCTATTCTATCTTCTCAGATCAGTTATTCTAGTAATTAGAAAATAGAGAAGGAACTTCTGCCAGATTATACACTGCTCAAAAAAATAAAGGGAACACTAAAATAACACATCCTAGATCTGAATTAATTAAATATTCTTATTAAATACTTTTTTCTTTACATAGTTGAATGTGCTGACAACAAAATCACACAAAAATTATCAATGGCAATCAAATTTATCAACCCATGGAGGTCTGGATGTGGAAAGTGGAAATGTGGAAAAGCACACTACGGGCTGATCCAACTTTGATGTAATGTCCTTAAAACAAGTCAAAATAAGGCTCAGTAGTGTGTGTGGCCTCCACGTGCCTGTATGACCTTCCTAAAATGCCTGAGCATGCTCCTGATGAGGTGGCGGATGGTCTCCTGAGGGATCTCCTTCCAGACCTGGACTAAAGCATCCGCCAACTCCTGGACAGTCTGTGGTGCAACGTGGCGTTGGTGGATGGAGCGAGACATGATGTCCCAGATGTTCTCAATTGGATTCAGGTCTGGGGAACGGGCGGGCCAGTCCATAGCATCAATGCCTTCCTCTTGCAGGAACTGCTGACACACTCCAGCCACATGAGGTCTAGCATTGTCTTGTATTAGGAGGAACCCAGGGCCAACCGCACCAGTATATGGTCTCACAAGGGGTCTGAGGATCTCATCTTGGTACCTAATGGCAGTCAGGCTACCTCTGGCGAGCACATGGAGGGCTGTGCGGCCCCCCAAAGAAATGCCACCCCACACCATGACTGACCCACCGCCAAACCGGTCATGCTGGAGGATGTTGCAGGCAGCAGAACGTTCTCCATGGCGTCTCCAGACTCTGTCACGTCTGTCACATGTGCTCAGTGTGAACCTGCTTTCATCTGTGAAGAGCACAGGGCACCAGGGGTAAATTTGCCAATCTTAGTGTTCTCTGGCAAATGCCAAACGTCCTGCATGGTGTTGGGCTGTAAGCACAACCCCCACCTGTGGACGTCGGGCCCTCATACCACCCTCAGGAAGTCTGTTTCTGACCGTTTGAGCAGACACATGCACATTTGTGGCCTGCTGGAGGTCATTTTGCAGGGCTCCGGCAGTGCTCCTCCTGCTCCTCCTTGCACAGAGGCGGAGGTAGCGGTCCTGCTGCTGGGTTGTTGCCCTCCTATGGCCTTGTCCACGTCTCCTGATGTACTGGCCTGTCTCCTGGTAGCGCCTCCATGCTCTGGACACTACGCTGACAGACACAGCAAATCTTCTTGCCACAGCTCGCATTGATGTGCCATCCTGGATGAGCTGCACTACCTGAGCCACTTGTGTGGGTTGTAGACTCCGTCTCATGCTACCACTAGAGTGAAAGCACCGCCAGCATTCAAAAGTGACCAAAACATCAGCCAGGAAGCATAGGAACTGAGAAGTGGTCTGTGGTCCCCACCTGCAGAACCACTCCTTTATTGGGGGTGTCTTGCTAATTGCCTATAATTTCCACCTGTTGTCTATTCCATTTGCACAACAGCATGTGAAATTTATTGTCAATCAGTGTTGCTTCCTAAGTGGACAGTTTGATTTCACAGAAGTGTGATTGACTTGGAGTTACATTGTGTCGTTTAAGTGTTCCCTTTATTTTTTTGAGCAGTGTAGTAGCCCTCCCTAGGGGCAGGCAGCTGAGTGTCTTGAGGCTTAAAGCTAGTCAGAGTACCACCACTGCATTGAGATTTATTGACCTACAGTAACTTGTGAAGACACACTTGTGAGTTCAGAAAGAATGGCTGTCATGACCCCTTCACTTAATCTGGTTCGATGAAAGCAAGAGATGAACTATTAAGTCCTAACCATGATATTAACTGTAAAGCCTTAACACACACATTCTACTCCAAGAATAATAATCAGTCCCTTCACTTTGTTAAACAGCAGACCAGCAACAATGTTATGGGAGTGAGACTGCTACATTTGGCACAGACAGGCAGACCAACCAGTCTACAGTTTGGGTCCAGTGGGAGATTCCTTATTTCATTTCTTTCTATGCTAAACTATCCTTTAGTCCTGTCCTGGGCACTCATAGTCACAATTGATTAGGGGAGGCTGTTTCAGTCTGTGTCATTTGGGGGGCTTTAACAGGAAATGGGAGCTCACTGGAGACTCTGATGGAAACTTTTCAGCACTGGCTTGCTGATTCAAAGCCTGAGAGAACGATGTTTGCAGAATGACGAGAACAATGCTTACTGGAACTGGAGACTCCTCTGTTAAAAGTTTAAGACGGAGGTCTGAGATTAGCTGAGAAGCTGCAGAGCAGCACTAGAGGCTCAAGCAGACACACCCCCTCCATCCCAGCATCCTAATGAAGGAAGGCACAGATGTAGGATCTTATTTGAGCCCGTTTGCTACAGCAGGGAAATTATCCTGAAGCAACAGGAAATGTGAATTATTATGTGGATTATACTGTATATAATAGATTTTTGTTGATACATTTTTCATTAGGGCAAATAAAGTCTGACCTTTTAAAGTGGAAATTACAAACTTTAGAAGCCTTTTTAAACCTTGAATACACTACAAATTTGCATTTCCTACAACTGTAGTTCAGAGATGCATCAGAGGAGGTATACAGTATTCTTATATAGGCTTTTTAAGGAACTTTTAGTGACAGTTTAACACAGCACACTAAATGGCAATGTCTCGGGCTGTTTTATTCTAGTTTTCATTGCACCCTAAATATGTCTGTGTCTTACTGTAACCCTTATTAGGTTGTTTCCTGCCATAGTAGCTGGCTGATTGCAGGGTTAATCCCCACGGCTTGTAGTTGAGGACCCTTTCAGATCAGCAAAACCCCCAATAATGCCTTTAGGATTTCCCAATAATGGAGAAGGGCTACATCATGACACCATCAACCTGTCCTCTCAAACGGAACACACAATTTCCTGTGTGCGTTTAAAACGTGCGTGCATGTAGTCTGTGTTAATGTCTGTGTGTTCATGTGGGAGTGTGTGCGTGTGTTTGAGTATATGGACTGGCAGCAGGGGGCCTATGAACCTGGGATCTTCAAAAAATGATTGAAAATGCAGCTGGCCATCCAACTCATCTACACACATACACACTCTTTCCCTCTGACTATCTAAACACACGGTCACTATTGTACTTGGCGGTGAACCTCCATGCGGGATAGCTGAACACGCCACACTGGAATGCCTTTGAAAGACTCTTTGAATGACTGTGCACTTATCTGTTCTAGGTGCTGAGAATGAAAGGAACACAGGAAGACTTGAGACATCAGTTAAACGTGTCGGCACAAGTTAATCTCCCAGAACAGAAGGCTGGTGTTATTCAGCAGGGTTGTTCCATGTTTGGGAGACAAAAGACTTCCCAGCCAGCCTGTAGTTGGTGTGGAGATAACACCATCAGCTTAAACTCCGAGCTTTAAGGGTCTCCCCTAAGCGGTTGGGAACTGTCAGCCTCTAATTACACAAGCTGGAAAGCCATGGCCACTTTTTTCTATGACTGCTGTGTTGTTCCCCTCTAACACCAAGGGAGATGCAGTGCCTTCAGAAAGTATTCAGACCCCTTGACTGTTGTTTTACAGCCTGAATTCAAAATGGATGAAATAATTTTTTCTCACCCATCTACACACAATACAACATAATGACAAATTGAAAACATTTTTCACATTTATACATTTTTTAATACAGAAATAAATAATTTACGTAACTATTCACACTCCTGAGTCAATACATGTTACATTCACTTTTGGCAGCGATTACAGCTGTGCGTCTTTCTGGGTAAGTCTTCAAGAGGTTTTCACATCTGGATTGTACAATATTTGCACATTATTCTTTAAAAAATGCATCAAGCTCAGTCAAGTTGGTTATTGATCATTGCTAGCCAGACATTTTCAAGTCTTGCCATGGATTTTCGAAACGATAGCTAGGCCTCTCAGTAACATTCAATGTCATCTTGGTAAGCAACTCCAGTGTATATTTGGACTTGTGTTCTAGGTTATTGTCCTACTGAAAGGTGAATTTGTCTCCAATCGTCTGTTGGAAAACAGACTGAACCAGGTTTTCAACTAGGACTTTGCCTGTGCTTTGCTTAATTCCGTTGCTTTTTATCCTAAAAAAAACTCCCTAGTCCGATGACGAGCATACGCATAACAAAAATCTAATCAAATAAAATGTTATTTGTCACATGCGCCGAATACAACTAGTGTAGACCTTACCTGGAAATGCTTGCTTGTGAACCCATCTCTACATTGTAGAGTTTAAAAATAGTAACACACAAGGAATAAAATAAATAAAATATACAAGAATGGAGCTATATTCAGGGAGTACCAGAATCAGATCAATGTGCAGAGGTACGAGGTATTTGAGGTAGATATGTACATGAAGGCAGGGTAAAGTGACTAGGCATCAGGATAGATAATAATAATAAGAGTAAATTAAAGAACAGAGTAGCAGCAGCAAATGATGTGTGTAAAAGTGTGTGTGTGTGAGTGTGCTGTGTATGTTTGTGTTGTGTCAGTATGCGTGTGTGTGTGTGTGTGTGAGTGCATACGGAATATATGTAAATGTGTGTAAATATGTAAGTGAGCGTGTATATGGTTTGAAATATGTAGTCTAGTGAGTGTGCGTAGGGTCAGTGCAAGACAGAGTCAGTGTAGATAGTCGGGTAACATTAATTTACTATTTAGTCTTATGGCATGGGGGTAGAAGCTGTCTCGGAGCCTGTTGGTCTGAGAGCCAATGCTCCGTTACCGTTTGCTGGATGGTAGCAGAGTGAAAAGTCTATAAAGTCTATAGCTTGGGTGACTGGAGTCTTTGGCAATTTTTCTGGCCTTCCTCTGATACCGCCTGATAAAGAGGACCTGGATGGCAGGGAGCTCGGCCCCAGTCATGTACTGGTCTGTCCGCACCATTCTCTGTAGAGCTTTGCGAGGGCCCATGCCAAACCCTCTTCAAGACTGTGCAGGTGTGTGTTGACCATGTTAATTTTGTCCTTAGTGATGTGGATGCCAAGGAACTTGAAGCTCTCGACGCACTCCACAACAGCTCCCTCAATGTGAATGGGGGCGTGCTCTCCCCTCTTTCTCCTATAGTCCACGATCAGCTCATTGAGGGAGAGGTTGTTGTCCTTATGTCACACTGCTAAGTCTCGTACTTCCTCCCTGTAAGCTGACTCATCGCCGTTGGTGATCAGGCCTACCATCGTAGTGTCGTCAGCAAAATTGATGATGGTGTTTGAGTTGTGCGTGGCCACGCAGTTTTGGGTAAATATGAAGTACAGGAGGAGACTAAACACACCCCTGAGGGGCCTCTGTGTTGAGGGTCAGCATGGTGGAGATGTTGTTGTCTACCCTTACCACCTGAAGTCGGCCCATCAGGAAGTCCAGGATACAGTTGCAGAGGAATGGGTTTAGTCCCAGGGTCCTTAGCTTGGTGATGAGCTTGGAGGGGACTATGGTGTTGAAGGCTGAGCTGTATGTAATCTATGAACAGCAATTCTCACCCTGCTATCCAGGTGGGAGAGGGCAGTGTGAAGTGCAATTGAGATTTTGTCAACATTGGATCTTTTGGGGCGGTATGCGAATGGGAGTGGGTCTAGGGTGTCTGGGATAATGGTGTTGATGTGTGTCGTGAGCAGCCTTTCAAAGCACTTCATAATTTCCGATGTGTACTACACGGCGATAGTCATTTAGGCAGGTTACCTTGGAGCTCTTAGGAACAGGGACAATGGTGGTCAGCTTGAAACATGTTGGGATTAGAGACTGGGACAAGGAGAGATTGAAAATGTTTGTGAAGACACTTGCCAGTTTGTTTGGGCATGCTTTGAGAATGCGCCCTGGTTTTCCGTCTGGTCTGACGGCCTAGTAAGTGTTAACCTGTTAAAACATTTTGCTCACATCAGCCATGGAGAGTGAGATCTGAAAAAACAGGGGCTTTCAAGTTATATTCCTTGAAGCGAGCATAAAAAGGCATTTAGCTCATTTGGGAGTTCTGCATGGCTAGGTTTCCCTTTGTAATCCGTTATCGTCTGCAAGCCCTGCCACAGATGACAAGCGTTGGAGCTGGTGTAACAGGATTCCACCTTCATCTTATATTGTCCATTTGCATGTTTGATGTCTTGTCGGAAGTCAGAGCGAGCTTTCTTGTACGAGTCCATGTCCGTGTCCCATTCCTTGTAAGCGGTAGCTCTAGCTTTTAGCCCAATGCGGATATTGCCTGTAATCCAGGGTTTTTGGTTTGGAAATGTTTTTATAGTCACTGTAGGGATGACATCATCTATACATTTATTGATGAAGCCTGTGACTGAAGTGGTAAAGGCCTCAATGCTATCGGATGAATCCTGGAACATCTTTCTGGTAAGAAGAGGGGCGGGGGCGTATGCCTTATGACTAACGTGACATGGTGTGATGAAAGAAACATACAGGAACTCAAATCCTTCTGTTCACCTGATTTAGAATTCCTCACAATCAAATGTAGACCGCATTATCTACCAAGAGAATTCTCTTCGATTATAATCACAGCCGTATATATCCCCCCCCAAGCAGACACATCGATGGCTCTGAACGAACTTTATTTAACTCTCTGCAAACTGGAAACGATTTATCCGGAGGCTGCATTCATTGTAGCTGGGGATTTTAACAAGGCTAATCTAAAAACAAGACTCCCTAAATTTTATCAGCATATCGATTGCGCAACCAGGGGTGGAAAGACCCTGGATCATTGTTACTCTAACTTCCGCGACGCATATAAGGCCCTGCCCCGCCCTCCTTTCGGAAAAGCTGACCACGACTCCATTTTGTTGATCCCTGCCTACAGACAGAAACTAAAACAAGAAGCTCCCACGCTGAGGTCTGTCCAACGCTGGTCCGACCAAGCTGACTCCACACTCCTAGACTGCTTCCATCACGTGGACTGGGAGATGTTTCGTATTGCGTCAGACAACAACATTGACGAATACGCTGATTCGGTGTGCGAGTTCATTAGAACGTGTGTTGAAGATGTCGTTCCCATAGCAACGATTAAAACATTCCCTAACCAGAAACCGTGGATTGATGGCAGCATTCGTGTGGAACTGAAGGCGCGAACCACTGCTTTTATTCAGGGCAAGGTGTCTGGTAACATGACTGAATACAAACAGTGCAGCTATTCCCTCCGCAAGGCTATCAAACAAGCTAAGCGCCAGTACAGAGACAAAGTAGAATCTCAATTCAACGGCTCAGACACAAGAGGCATGTGGCAGGGTCTACAGTCAATCACGGACTACAGGAAGAAACCCAGCCCAGTCACGGACCAGGATGTCTTGCTCCCAGGCAGACTAAATAACTTTTTGCCCGCTTTGAGGACAATACAGTGCCACTGACACGGCCTGCAACGAAAACATGCGGTCTCTCCTTCACTGCAGCCGAAGTGAGTAAGACATTTAAACGTGTTAACCCTCGCAAGGCTGCAGGCCCAGATGGCATCCCCAGCCGCGCCCTCAGAGCATGCGCAGACCAGCTGGCCGGTGTGTTTACGGACATATTCAACCAATCCCTATACCAGTCTGCTGTTCCCACATGCTTCAAGAGGGCCACCATTGTTCCTGTTCCCAAGAAAGCTAAGGTAACTGAGCTAAATGACTACCGCCCGTAGCACTCACATCCATCATCATGAAGTGCTTTGAGAGACTAGTCAAGGCCCATATCACCTCCACCCTACCTGACACCCTTGACCCACTCCAATTTGCTTACCGCCCAAATAGGTCCACAGACGATGCAATCTCAACCACACTGCACACTGCCCTAACCCATCTGGACAAGAGGAATACCTACGTGAGAATGCTGTTCATCGACTACAGCTCGGCATTCAACACCATAGTACCCTCCAAGCTCGTCATCAAGCTTGAGACCCTGGGTCTCGACCCCGCCCTGTGCAACTGGGTACTGGACTTCCTGACGGGCCGCCCCCAGGTGGTGAGGGTAGGCAACAACATCTCCTCCCCGCTGATCCTCAACACTGGGGCCCCACAAGGGTGCGTTCTGAGCCCTCTCCTGTACTCCCTGTTCACCCACGACTGCGTGGCCACGCACGCCTCCAACTCAATCATCAAGTTTGCGGACGACACAACAGTGGTAGGCTTGATTACCAACAACGACGAGACGGCCTACAGGGAGGAGGTGAGGGCCCTCGGAGTGTGGTGTCAGGAAAATAACCTCACACTCAATTTCAACAAAACTAAGGAGATGATTGTGGACTTCAGGAAACAGCAGAGGGAACACCCCCATCCACATCGATGGAACAGTAGTGGAGAGGGTAGCAAGTTTTAAGTTCCTCGGCATACACATCACAGACAAACTGAATTGGTCCACTCACACAGACAGCATCGTGAGGAAGGCGCAGCAGCGCCTCTTCAACCTCAGGAGGCTGAAGAAATTTGGCTTGTCACCAAAAGCACTCACAAACTTCTACAGATGCACAATCGAGAGCATCCTGGCGGGCTGTATCACTGCCTGGTATGGCAACTGCACCGCCCTCAACCGTAAGGCTCTCCAGAGGGTAGTGAGGTCTGCACAACGCATCACCGGGGCAAACTACCTGCCCTCCAGGACACCTACACCACCCGATGCTACAGGAAGGCCATAAAGATCATCAAGGACATCAACCACCTGAGCCACTGCCTGTTCACCCCGCTGTCATCCAGAAGGCGAGGTCAGTACAGGTGCATCAAAGCTGGGACCGAGAGACTGAAAAACAGCTTCTATCTCAAGGCCATCAGACTGTTAAACAGCCACCACTAACATTGAGTGGCTACTGCCAACACACTGTCAATGACACTGACTCTACTCCAGCCACTTTAATCATGGGAATTGATGGGAAATGATGTAAATATATCACTAGCCACTTTAAACAATGCTACCTTATATAATGTTACTTACCCTACATTATTCATCTCATATGCATACGTAGATACTGTACTCTATATCATCGACTGCATCCTTATGTAATACATGTATCACTAGCCACTTTAACTATGCCACTTGGTTTACATACTCATCTCATATGTATATACTGTACTCGATATCATCTACTGTATCTTGCCTATGCTGCTCTGTACCATCACTCATTCATATATCCTTATGTACATATTCTTTATCCCCTTACACTGTGTATAAGACAGTAGTTTTTTTTGGAATTGTTAGTTAGATTACTTGTTCGTTATTACTGCATTGTCGGAACTAGAAGCACAAGCATTTCGCTACACTCGCATTAACATCTGCTAACCATGTGTATGTGACAAATAAAATTTGATTTGATTTGATTTGACATATCCCGGTCTGTACTAGCAAAACGGTCTTGTCGCCTCGCGTCTGCTTCATCTGTTCATCTGCTTCAGCGCATCACTGATACTTACTGCTTGAGTTTTGTTTGTAAACAGGAAACAGGAGAATGGAGTCCGGGTCAGATTTGCCAAAGGGAGGACAAGGGAGGGCCCTGTATGCATTTCTGTGGGTAGAATAAAAGTGGTCTAGACATTTAGTGCCCCTAGTGGAGATGGAGACTTGTAGGTAGAAGTGACGAAGGACGGTTTTATGTCTCCCCACATTAAAGTCTCCTCCCACCAAAAACGCTGCCTCTGGGCAAGCTGTTTCTTGTTTGTTTATGGCCTCATACAGTTTGTTGACTGCCAGAGTGGTGTTGGCTTGTGAAGTTACGTAGACAGCCATGATAATTTCAAATGAGAACTCTCTTGATAGATTGAAGGGCCTGCAGATGACCATGAGGTTGTGAGGATTGACGTTGGTAGAGACGAGAAGCAGGTACAAGGAGTGAACATTTAATTATCAACGGACATGGAACGGAACAGGACAGGACAGCGTCTGGACAGGGAACAAACAGTTATAGACTGGGAAATTAACAAAGGGAAGGAGTCAAGGTGAGTCCAATGAGCACTGCTGCGCGTAATGATGGTGACAGATGAAATGAAGTACAGCCTGGCCTCTCCAGCGCCGGTTGAGGGAGAGAGGGAGCAGGTATGACAGTTATTCTATATCAGGTGGGAAAAAGCTTGAGATTTCCTTCACACTTGAAGCAGAACACCAGTTGTTATGAACACCAATTGTTATAAAAAACACACTCCACCTCCTTTCGACTTCCCCGAAGCAGCCATATGATCTTGCCGCTGTATGGAGACTCCACCAAGTACTACGTGCATAGTGTCAACATCCAGACAGGTTTCAGTAAGATATATAATATCTCTGGTTTTCAAGTCTCTCTGATAGGATGCCTGTGTCTTTGTAGTGACTGGGTGTATTGATACAACATCCAAAGTGTAATTAATAACTTCACCATGCTCAATGATACAGTGCCCGCCCTAATTATTGGGACAGTGAAATAAAAAATGTACTCCACATGTGTAATTTTGGAGTCACTTTTATCATAAATAATAATAGAATATGTTTCTAAACACTTCTACGTCAATGTGGATGCTACCATGATTGTGGATAGTCCTGAATGAATCGTGAATAATGATGAGTGAGAAAGTTACAGATGCAAAAAAAATATCATACCCCCAAGACATGCTAACCTCTCACCATTACAATAACAGGAGAGGTTAGAATTTGAGGGGGCATGATTTGTGCATCTGTAACTTTATAACTCATCACTTTTTAGGAATCATTCAGGACTATCCGTAATCATGGTTGCATCCACATTAACGTAGAAATAATCTGTAACACAACCAAAACAACCAGCAAATGCATCCAACAAGTTTATAGAGTCACAAACGTGATGTAATCATTGTGTGCTAGGAATGTGGGATCAAATACTAAACGTTTGACTACTTTATATACATAAGTGAATATACATAAACTGACAGTCTGCACTTTAACCTCATAGTCACTGTATAATGTAAAATCCAAAGTGCTGGAGTACAGAGCCGAAAGAAGAATAAGTGCTTCACTGTCCCAATAATTATGGAGGGCATATTCAATGCCTGCTTTTGATTTTTTTTTTACCAATCTACCAATAAGTGCACTTATTTGTGCGCCATTGGAAAACCTCCTTGGTCTTAGTGGTTGAATCTGTGTTTGAAATCTACTGCTCGACTGAGGGATCTTAAAGATAATTGCATGTGTGGAGTACAGAGATGCGGTAATCAATTTAAAAATCATGTTAAACACTATCATTGCACACAGAGTGATACTATGCAACTTATTAAGCAATTATTTACTCCTGAAATTATTTAGGCTTGCCATAACAAAGGGCGGTGGGTCTGGGGCGTTTTTCCCAAAAATTTCGTGATATCCAATTTGTAATTGCAGTCTTGTCCCATCGCTTCAACTTCCATACGGACTCGGGAGAGGCGAACTCACCGACTCAAAACATTTAAGCTTTTAATTTTCTATTAATTTCACTTTAACATTATGAGGTATCGTGTGTAAGCCAGTGACACATAAATCAAAATGTAATCAATTATAAATTCAGGTTGTAACATCACAATGTGGAGAAAGTCAAGGGGTGTGAATACTTTCTGAAGGCACTGTATCAAACTCAATTATCTCATATTCCGGCACATTGATTGATTCGGTACTGGTACCCCGTGTATATGTCCAAGTTATTGTTACTCATTGTGTATTTATTCCCTTTGTTATAATTTTCTCTAGATTCGTCTCTCTGCATTGTTGGGAAGGGCCTGTAAGTAAGTTTTTCACTGTTAATCTACACCGGCTGTTTATAAATGATCGAACAAATAAAATACAGGGGTTACTTCTAAACGACCTGAATCTGATAATCTTTTCAATCTGTTGATATTTATCTCACATGAGAAAACGGTTTGTGGAATCTAGCTACACAATATGACACACTATAATATTGCGCGCACACATACACCCACAGTTTGGTTTATTCATCCTGCTGTGTTTGCTTGCCACTTGGGTCGTTCAAAGTCTAAAACATATCCCAAGACAATCCCAAGGGCAGACCCAGCACTCAACTCTATTCCACCTAGTGTCTATTCATCAGACAAAAGTTTCTCATTAAACTGTAAAAAGGTTAACACCGCTGGAAATGTAAGGGTTATATTATATCTAGACACAAACAATACATCACTATATGTCTATATTCTGGTGTATTGTACTTGTGTTATTTCAGTATTTAAACATGCTTGAAAGTGATAAACTCTCCTCCATCAACACCAGCACTTCACCGTCTCTTACCTCAGAAAGAAATAGTAAGAGCTGTTCTCCACGACGCTGTAGGAGTAACAGGGGAAGTAACCCAACCCGGTGACATTGAACCGGGAGCCAGTGGGGACCTCCAGCATGCTGCCCCACGCCTGGTCGCATTGCAGCTCGATCTCTGCGGAGAAGAAGAGGTCCGTGTCATACTGCCAAGGCAGGTAGTTATACACACTGTACGAGTCCTTGTGCAGCGCAAGCACCTTGGCGAACACGATGATCTCCGCGAGCTCCGCACGGCACGCCTCAGTCTGGGGTCTCCAGTCGTGGGCCAACTGACATCCCCAAACCCCGCTCAGACAGGTCACCAGAATCAACGCAAAAATAGCACCCATATCTGTCAACTGCGGGTTTCGATTGCAGCCACTATGAAACACAAATTCCGGGCAGTGAAGGGTGTGCGGGCTGGTAGAGTTACAGGACCAGGACCACTGACTTCTCATCAAACTGTCAGGCACGACTGTATTCCATGGGCTTGTCAGCGCATGCGGCACCAATATGTGACAGGTATCATACAAGTAGGCTCTCTTTATAAATAACAGCAGGAAAGTGACATAAAGTAAGTTGTTGCATTCAAATACAATAGCAGTTACTTATGCTAAACCCTCTTCCCTCATCCCCTCCTGCACGCCAGGCTACACTGTGAGTGCTGATCTAAAATTACGCGCAGCTTCCCTGGATCCTGTGAGTAAGAGGCTCTCTGTGCGCTTGACATCTGACACGCACTAAAGTAGGCTATTCTGACTAGCCAAGAGAACACCTTGTCTATTACCTAACACTTTATAATACATAACCTCTCTCAATTATACATGCAAGGGGTAATCGTGCTTCTACAGCTGCATTGCTTGCTGTTTGGGTTTCTGTATCGGCCCTTTTTGACATCTACTGATACATGTGATTGATTGATCGGGGTTATCAACAGTGCCATTGCTTAAAATTGAGAGCCTATCGAATGTTTTTTTTAAATAATCCCCCAAAATTGCAGACCATGGTCTACTTCCATACATTTCCAACATCACATAATATTGGGTTTATTTCTGTACTTCTGTATCTCTTCGATCACAATAAGCCTTGTAAAATGTACTAAAAGAAATTCGTTTTCAGCCCCTCACAACAGCAACCTTATCACAGACACAAACTATGTCTTATGGGGTCATGGCTTCTGAGATATGATGAACTGGGGCCCGCCCACTCCACGTGTGATAACAAGTTGAGGGTGCAGTCACAAATTAGGCTGCACCTAAGAGCAAATTAGACCACTAGATAACTTTCTAATCAGTCTGGTAACTGAAAAATATATGATTTGCTGCTAAGTGTCAGAGGTCAAGAATACTGTATATTTCCCAAGTGTCTTCGGCTCAAAAGCCCCAGGCAGAACAGTAGGCTCATACATTGACATGTAACATCATGTCTGTGTCCCTGCATTGCACCTCTGTCATGGGAATGTCCTTCCCAGCAGAAGAGCCCCCAGTTGTCTTCTCTTTACTAACCTCATCCAGGAACGAGATTACCCAGCAAACATGACCCATATGTTGTTATTCGGTGGGCACGGGTATCCCACACTAAACCCACACCAGCCCCACACAGCCTAGCCCACAACAAGCTCAACACAGGCTAGCCCATATCAATCCTACATCAGCCAGACATGGGTCAGCCTAAACCCAACATATAGGCTAGCCCTGTGTTTCCCAACTGGGGGTACACGGGCAGTCCCCAGTGAGTAAGTGGGAAGATTTTTTTTTAAATGTGAAGAAAAAAATATATTGGGGAAAAACATTACCAACAAAATATATGTTAAAGTTATTTAAATCTTAATAGGCAGGAAAACATTTACTGAGGTCACTGGTGTGAGATCTCTAGTTATTTTATATTATATATTTTGTAACTAGAGTTTCTGCTACTGCGCGCCCGAGCTTTGGGTCAATGGTTGATCCTCTGCTTGCGCCGTGTGCACGTGATCATTTGCTCTGTGCTCTGTGCGCTAGTGTGCCTGCTGCTGTTATGCTCGCAGAAACTATGATTGATAAGACAGCAGTTTATGCACTGAAGACGGTACCATTGTCAAATAACATAGTGTGCTGTATGATCGAGGACCTGGGCGTTGATATTGTTGATCAAGTGCTGAAAAAATATGAATTCCGGTCCATTTTCTCTGCATTTGGACAAATCGACTGATGTCATTGGGGAGGGAAATTTGATTGCGTTTGTGCCATACCGGCAGGGTAGCCTAGTGGTTAGAGCGTTGGACTAGTAACCGGAAGGCTGCAAGTTCAAACACCCGAGCTGACAAGGCAGTTAGGCCGTCATTGAAAATAAGAATTTGTTCTTAACTGACTTGCCTAGTTAAATAAAAAATACATAAACATTTAGGAAATTAATGAGCACATTCTGTTCTGCAAGAAGCTAACAGGGAGAACTAAGGGTGAGGATGTGTTTCACGTTATTGACACCTTTTTCTCACAGCACAATCTGGATTGGGAAATCCTGTGTTCATGGGCGCACGGTTCGCGCTGCATCAATGCCTGGGACTCGCAGTGGCGGATTTAGTTATAGGCGACATGGGCAGGCGCCTAGCGCGGCATCTTGCGTTGGCGACATGTGGCGCCCGCACAAAAATAAATAAATATATATATATATATTCCGAATGGTGACATTTGCGCAATCGGTTTTCTATCGCTCATTTACACAGCAAGTCAATGATGTCATGTCACCGTGTGGGACTGTGTGTCAATTAACCTTGTTTGAGTGGGCGCCCTGATTCTAGTTTGTGAGCTAGGCAGGCTACTGTCTAGGAAGGTCTCCCACTCAGAAGTACTAGATGGAGAGGGGGTGGGGTAGGTTGACCTCTGGACTCCCCACTGGAAGCCCGAGGTAGGGGGGGAATCTATCAAATACCGCACTTCTAACTTTGTACAGTACTAACGCAATTACTAATGCAATTAGTTGTGCAATTTAGTTTGTGTGTTTCTTGTTTGAAGTGCAGTGGTGTAATAATCAGGTTCTCTTCTTTATAAGTGTGTTATTCTATTTGTGTGATATAGGATTTGTGCAATTTAGTTTTATTTGTGTTTTTTGTTAGCAACAGTGTAATAATTTGATTCTCTTTTTTATTTGTAGTTATATACTACAATTTGTTTCTATTTGTCTTTGTTACTTCTTTTTGATATGAGTCTTATTTTTGTATTTTTATATTTATATAGTTTTAAATGTTATGGTTATGTATTTGTGTTGTTCCAAATGTCTGAATAAAAATTACAGGTAGTGCAGAATGGTGCTTTTTTTGTTGTTGGGTGGGATGAAGGGGGGATTCGCCCAGGGAGCCATACAAGCTAGAACCGCCACTGCGCTGGAAGATTGAAATGATTAATTGCCCACATAAAGAAGATAAATCCCACTGTATCATTCACAGAGAGGCATTGGCTAGCAAGATAATGTCCTGAGTTACATTGTGTTTTGAATGACACAGTGAAAGTGATTAACCTCATTTTTGTCAAATTTACAGTCACACAATTTACGGTCACACACACGAGGGGGTACTTCAGGTAAGTCAAAGTGCTTTAGGAGTACAGTACCCCAATAAGGTTGGGAACCACTGGGCTAGCCCACACCTGCCCAATACAGGCTAGCCGACACCAAGCCCAACACGGGCGAGCTCACATCAAGTCCACACCAGCCTAACAATAGCTAGCCCACACCAGCCCAACACGGGCCAGCCCACGCCAAGCCCACAGTTGGCCATCAAAAATGGATAAACAACCTGGTCTTATAGCATTTCGTATTATTCTGTAAGTAAATCCGACCACTCCATTTGGTATGATATGTTACATTTGGTTACATAAAACAGATGGTTACTTAAGGCAAAAATGAAAGGAGAGTGGGTGTATGATGTGAATGTCTAGCAACCCAAAGGTTGCGAGTTTGAATCTAATCACAGACAACTTTAGCATTTAGCTACTTTGCAACTTCTTAGCATGTTAGCTAACCCTTCGCCTAACCCTTTTAGCTAACCCTGCCCCTAACCCTAACCTAACTCCTTAACTTAATCCTAACCTTAACCCCTAATCCCTAGACTACCGATAGTCACCTAGCTAGAATTCGTAACATATAAAATGTATTTTAATTTGTAACATATTATGCAAAATGGGTGATGGACTTTCACAAATTAATACATACCATACATACATAACATACACTGCATTTGGAAAATATTCAGATCCCTTGACATTTTCAATTATTTTACTCATAACTCTACACACAATCGCCCATAATGACAAAGTGAGAACAGGTTATAGACGTATTTGCACATTTATTAAAAATAAAAAAGGCACACATCTGTTTAAATAAGGTCCCACAGTTGACAGTGCATGTCAGAGCAAAAACCAAGCCATGAGGTTGAAGGAATTGTCTGTAGAGCTCCTAGACAGGATTGTGTCAAGGCACAGATCTGGAGAAGGCTACCAAAAAATGTCTGCAGCATTGAATGTCCCCAAGAACACAGTGACCTCCATCATTCTTAAATGGAAGAAGTTTGGAACCACCAAGACTCTTCCTAGATCAAGCTGCCCGGCCAAACTGAGCAATCAGGGGAGAAGGGCTTTGGTCAGGGAGGTGACCAAGACCCGATGGTCACTAATTCATCTCCAGAGTTCCTCTGTGGAGATGGGAGGACCTCCTAGAATGACAACCATCTCTACAGAACTCTACCAATCAAATCAAATTTAACTTTATTAATCACATGCACCGAATACTGTGAAATGTTTACTTACAAGCCCTTAAACAGTGCAATTCAAGAAAGAGTTAAGAAAATATTTACCAAATAAACTTAAGTTAAAAAGAATAAATAGTAACGCAATAAAATAACAATAACAAGGCTATATACAGGGGGTACCGGTACCGAGTCAATGTGCGGGGGTAAAGGTTAGTCGAGGTAATTTAGCAGCAGTGTAAAAAAATAAATGCGGGGGACGGTGCCAATGTAAATAGTTTGGTGGCAATAAAATAACAATAACAAGGCTATATACAGGGGGTACCGGTACCGAGTCAATGTGCGGGGTAAAGGTTAGTCGAGGTAATTTAGCAGCAGTGTAAAAAAATAAATGCGGGGGACGGTGCCAATGTAAATAGTTTGGGGGCCATTTGATTAATTGTTCAGCAGTCTTATCGCTTGGGGGTAGAAGCTGTTAAGGAGCCATTTGTGTTGCGGTTTTGTCTCACCAGGGATGATGGTCTGATTCGCATTTATCGTCGAAGGAATGAGCGTTACACCGAGGCCTGTACTCTGGAGAGGGATCGATTTGGAGGTGGAGGGTCCGTCATGGTTTGGGGCTGTGTGTCACAGCATCATCGGACTGAGCTTGTTGTCATTGCAGGCAATCTCAACGCTGTGCGTTACAGGGAAGACATCCTCCTCCCTCATGTGGCACCCTTCCTGTAGGCTTATCCTGACATGACCCTCCAGCATGACAATGCCACCAGCCATACTGCTCGTTCTGTGCATGATTTTCTGCAAGGCAGGAATATCAGTGTTCTGCCATGGCCAGCGAAGAGCCCGGATCCCAATCCCATTGAGCACATCTGGGACCTGTTGGATCGGAGGGTGAGGGCTAGGGCCATTCCCCGTGGAAATGTCCGGGAACTTGCAGGTGCCTTGTTGGAAGAGTCGCTTAACATATCACAGCAAGAACTGTCAGATCTGGCGCAGCCCATGAGGAGGAGATGCACTGCAGTACTTAATGCAGCTTGTGGCCACACCAGATACTGACTCTAACTTTTGGTTTTGACCCCCCCCTTTGTTCATGGACACATTATTCAATTTCTGTGAGTCACATGTCTGTGGAACTTGTTCAGTTTATGTCTCAGTTGTTGAATTTAGTTCTGTTCATACAAATGTTTACACATGTTAAGTTTGCTGAAAATAAATGCAGTTGACTTTGAGAGATCCTTTCTTTTTTTGCTGAGTTTATATAGGTCCTGGATGAAAGGAACCTCGTCCCCAGTGATATACTGGGCCACACGCACTACCCTCTGTAGCGCCTTGCGGTCAGATGCCGAGCAGTTGCCGTACCAGACGGTGATGGAACTGGTCAGGATCCTGTCGATGGTGCAGCTGTATAACATTTTGAGGATCTGGGGACCCATGCTAAATCTTTTCAGACTCCTGAGGGGAAAAAGGTGTTGTCGTGCCCTCTTCACGACTGTCTCTGTGTGTTTGGACTGTAATAGTTTGTTGGTGATGTGGGCATCAAGGAACTTGAAACTCTCGACCCGCTCCACTACAGCCCCGTCGATGTTAATGGGGGCCTGTTCGGTTTGCCTTTTCCTGTAGTCCACGGTCAGCTCCATGGTCAGCTCCTTTGTCTTGGTCACATTGAGAGAGAGAGAGATCTCCTCCCTATAGGTTGTCTCCTTGTTGTCGGTGATCAGGCCTGCCACTGTTGTGTCATTATCAAACTTAATGATGGTGTTGGAGTCGTGTTTGGCCACACAGTCGTGGGTGAACTGTAGTCAATGAACAGCATTCTCACACAGGTATTCCTTTTGTCCAGGTGGGAAAGGGCAGTGTGGAGTGCGATTGAGATGCGTCATCTGTGGATGTGTTGGTGAGGTATGAGAATTGTGGTGGGTCTAGGGTATCCAGGAGGAGGCTGTTGATGTGAGCCATGACCAGCCTTTCAAAGCACTTCGCGGCTACCGACGTGAAAAGCACAAACAATTTGGTGGTGTATGTATTACAGACTCGGTCAGGGAGAGGTTGAAAATGTCAGTGAAGACACTTGCCAGTTGGTCCAAGCATGCTTTGAGTAAACGTCCTGGTAATCCATCTGGCCCCACGGCTTTGTGAATGTTGACCTGTTTATGTCTTGCTCACATCGGCTACCGAGAGCGTTATCACACAGTCGTCCAGAACAGCTGGTTCTCTCATCCCCGCTTCAGTGTTTCTTGCCTCGAAGCTAGCATGAAAGGCATTTAGATTGTCTGGTAGGCTCACGTCACTGGGCATCTCGTGTCTGGGTTTCCCTTTGTAGTCTGTAACAATTTTCAAGCCCTACCACATCCAACAAGCGTCAGAGCCTGTGTAGTAGGATTCAATCTTAATCCTGTATTGTATTGTATTTGCTTGTTTGATGGTTCGTATGAGGGCATAACGGGATTTCTTATAAACGGACGGATTAGTGTCCTGCTCCTTGAAAGCGGCAGCTCTAGCCTTTAGCCCGATGTGGATGTTGCCTGCAATCCATGGCATCTGGTTGGGATATGTACGTACTGTCCCTGTGGGGACGACATCATTGATGCACTTATTGATGAAGCCGATGACTGAGGTGATATACTCCTCAATGCCATTGAATGAATTCCGGAACATATTCCAGTCTGTGCTTGCAAAACGGTCCTGTAGCGTAGCATCTGCTTCATCTGACCACTTCCGTATTGAGCGAGTCACTGGTACTTCCTGATTTAGTTTTTGCTTGTAAGCAGGAATCAGGAGGATAGAGTTATGGTCAAATGGAGGGCGGGGGAGAGCTTTGTATGCATCTTTATGTGTGGAGTAAAGGTGATCTAGATTTTTTTCCCTCTGGTTGCACATGTGACATTCTGGAAGAAATGAGGTAAAACTGATTTATGTTTGCCTGCATTAAAGTCTCCAGCTACTAGGAGCGTCGCTTATGGATGAGCATTTTCTTGTTTGCTTATGGCTGGTTGAGTGCGGTTATAGTGCCAGCATCGGTTTGTGGTGGTAAATAGACAGTTACAAATAATATAGATGAAAACTCTCTTGGTAGATAGTGTTGTGTACAGCTTATTATAAGCTACTCTACCTCAGGCGAGCAATACCTCGAGACTTCTTCAATATTAGACACCAGTTGTTATTGACAAATAGACACACACCCATGCCCCTCGTTTTACCAGACGTAACTTCTCTATCCTGCCGGGGAAAAAATTGGTCGTTCTGCATCTGAACAAGGCAGTTAACCCGCTGTTCCCCGGTAAGCCGTCATTGTAAATAAGAATTTGTTCTCAACTGACTTTCCTAGTTAAATAAAAAAAAAATGGTGCGGGCAGCAGCATGCTGTGGGAATGTTTTTCAATGGGAAGACTAGTCAGGATCGAGGGAAAGATGAAGGGAGCTAAGTACAGAGAGATCCTTCATGAAATCCTGCTCCAGAGAGCTCAGAACCTCAGACTGGGGCAAAGGTTCACCTTCCAACATGACAACAGCTCTAAGCAAAAAGCCAAGACAATGCAGGAGTGGCTTCGGGACAAGTCTCTGAATGTCCTTGAGTGACCCAGCCAGAGCCTGGATTTGAACCCGATCGAACATCTCTGGAGAGACCTGAAAATAGCTGTGCAGCAACGCTCCCCATTCAACCTGACAGAGCTTGAGAGGATCTGCATAGGAGATTGGGAGAAACTCCCCAAATACAGATGTGCCAAGCTTGTAGCGTCCTACCCAACTAGACCTGAGGCTGTAATCGCTGCCAAAGGTGCTTCAACAAAGTACTGAGTAAAGTGTATGAGTACTTACAGTACGTAAATGTGATATTTCCATTTAAAAATGTTCATAAATTTGCAAAAATGTCTATAAATCTGTTTTTGCTTCATCATTTTGAAGTATTGTATGTAGATTGAACATTTAATCAATTTCAAATCAAATCAAATCAAATCAAATTTTATTTGTCACATACACATGGTTAGCAGATGTTAATGCGAGTGTAGCGAAATGCTTGTGCTTCTAGTTCCGACAATGCAGTAATAACGAGCAAGTAATCTAACTAACAATTCAAAAAAACTACTGTCATACACAGTGTAAGGGGATAAAGAATATGTACATAAGGATATATGAATGAGTGATGGTACAGAGCAGCATAGGCAAGATACATTAGATGATATCGAGTACAGTATATACATATGAGATAAGTATCTAAACCAAGTGGCATAGTTAAAGTGGCTAGTGATACATGTATTACATAAGGATGCAGTCGATGATATAGAGTACAGTATCAACGTATGCATATGAGATGAACAATGTAGGGTAAGTAACATTATATAAGGTAGCATTGTTTAAAGTGGCTAGTGATATATTTACATCATTTCCCATCGATTCCCATGATTAAAGTGGCTGGAGTAGAGTCAGTGTCATTGACAGTGTGTTGGCAGTAGCCACTCAATGTTAGTGGTGGCTGTTTAACAGTCTGATGGCCTTGAGATAGAAGCTGTTTTTCAGTCTCTCGGTCCCAGCTTTGATGCACCTGTACTGACCTCGCCTTCTGGATGGCAGCGGGGTGAACAGGCAGTGGCTCGGGTGGTTGATGTCCTTGATGATCTTTATGGCCTTCCTGTAGCATCGGGTGGTGTAGGTGTCCTGGAGGGCAGGTAGTTTGCCCCCGGTGATGCGTTGTGCAGACCTCACTACCCTCTGGAGAGCCTTACGGTTGAGGGCGGTGCAGTTGCCATACCAGGCGGTGATACAGCCCGCCAGGATGCTCTCGATTGTGCATCTGTAGAAGTTTGTGAGTGCTTTTGGTGACAAGCCGAATTTCTTCAGCCTCCTGAGGTTGAAGAGGCGCTGCTGCGCCTTCCTCACGATGCTGTCTGTGTGAGTGGACCAATTCAGTTTGTCTGTGATGTGTATTGAGAAGAAGGCTGTAACAGAAAAAAATGTGGAACAAAAATAAAGGGGTCTGATGACTTTCCGAATGCACTAAATTATACTAAATGGAGTGTCTCCGATAAACGTTGAGAATATTATAAAATGCTCTTAGACAAGGTTGCAACAAACGATGTGGAATAATGGCCTGCCTGCTTGTCCTTCTGCAGTTTGCCTGCCAATGCATGTTTGTCCCAACCTACATTTTAACATCTTAATGGGAGCTTGCCTGCCCTCCCATTTGATAGATGCCAAATACATTTAATTGATAACCAAGGGTGCTTTCATAAATTGACTCCAGTGTGTCACAGGGCGCTCTGGGTCGTAAATAAATTCAGACCTTTGTCAGATGGTCTGTTTGTTATTTCAGAGCGCATTCTACACTATTGACACGGGACATGCTGGCTGAGGAGTAGGGTTGATCCGAGCGTCTTTCACAAAGGTAGTCAATCACCCAAGCTAACTGGCTAAAGTTGTCTCGCTTGCTAACTACATCTAGACACAAATGAGAGAACACCTCAAATCAAATCAAGTTTTATTGGTCACCACACATGGTTAGCAAATGTTTTTGCGCGTGTAGTGAAATGCTTGTGCTTCTCGTTCCGACAGTACAGCAATATCTAACAAGTAATTTCTAACAATTCCACAATAAATACCTAATACACACAAATCTAAGTAAAGGAATGGTATAAGAATATATAAATATAAATATATAGATGAGCAATGTCAGAGCGGCATGTGCTAAGATGCAAAAGATAGATTAGAATACAGTATATACATATGAGATGAATAATGCAAGATATGTAAACATTATTAAAGTGGCATTATTAAAGTTACTAGTTTTCCATTTATTAAAGTGGCCAGTGATTTAAAGTCTGTACCGAGGCAGCAGCCTCTCTGTGCTGGTGATGGCTGTTTAACAGTCTGATGGCCTTGAGATAGAAGCTGTTTTTCAGTCTCTCGGTCCCAGCTTTGATGCACCTGTACTGACCGCGCCTTCTGAATGTCAGCAGGGTGAACAGGCAGTGGCTCGGGTGGTTGTTGTCCTTGATGATCTTTTTGGCCTTCCTGTGACATTGCGTGCTGTAGGTGTCCTCGAGGGCAGGTAGTTTGCCCCCTGTGATGCGTTGTGCAGACCCCACAATCCTCTGGAAAGCCCTGCGCTTGTGGGTGGTGCAGTTGCCATACCAGGCGGTAATACAGCCCGGCAGGATGCTCTCTGACCATTTTACTTGCCCTAGCAGAGCTGGTTAGGCTGTTTACTTGTTATCTAGAGCATAATTATACAACGGGTGGGTCTAATTCTGAATGTTGATTGGTCAAAAGTGTATTCCATCCAGTGTCTCTTCCACAAGTTTACCACCGGCTAAATCGCTGACGTTAAAATGCCTATTTATCTTGTTCCATCTGACTGCGCAATCCACTGTCTCATCATCACAGGCAGGGAAGTTACAAACTTGATCTCCACCATAAAAAGCATATAGACATTATCTCACATTTCTTTTAGACTAACATTTAGTTTTCAACAGCGGAGATTTGTATAAACCTTGCTCTCTGTCTTTCCAACATTTGCAGCATTGTTTCAATATTCAAATTCGATCTCCAACTGTCCCATAGTAATGAACGCGTAGGGGTCGGGAGTCGTGACGAGAGAGAGGCAGGCAGCTTTTCTCAGCCAGTCAAAATCATGAATCAGCTGGCATATAAAAAAAGGGCTGCTGCCCTTTATACAGTACCAGTCAAAAGTTTGGACATGCCTACTCCTTCAAGGGATTTTCTTTATTTTTAATATTTTCTACATTGTAAAATAATAGTGAAGACATCAAAACTATGAAATAACACCTACGGATTCATGTAGTAACCAGAAAAGTGTTAAACAAATCAAAATCTATTTTATATTTGAGATTCTTCAAAGTAACTACCCGTTGATTAAGGCAGCCCCCGCACCTCTCTGATTCAGAGGGGTTGGGTTAAATGCGGAAGACACATTTCAGTTGAATACATTCAGTTGGACAACTGACTAGGTATCCCCTTTGCCTTGAGGACAGCTTTGCACACTCTTGGTAATCTCTCAACCAGATTCATGATGTAGTCACCCAGAGGAAGGTCCTAAAAAATTGTCAAAGACTCCAGACACCCAAGTCATAGACTGTTCTCTCTGCTACCGCATGGCAAGTGGTACCGAAGTGCAAAGTCTGGGACCAAAAGGCTCCGTATCAGCTTCTACCCCCAAGGCATAAGAGAGCTGAACAGTTAATAAAATGGCTACAAGGACTATTTACATTGACCCCCTTATTTTATTATTATTTATTGTTATTATTTGCACTGACTCTCTTGCACAGGCTTGATGTACACTCACTGGACTCTGACCACTCACTCACACATACTACACTGACACTCCAACACACATACATGGACACACAAAAAACACACACACACATATATATATATATATATATACACTGCTCAAAAAAATAAAGGGAACACTTAAACAACACAATGTAACTCCAAGTCAATCACACTTCTGTGAAATCAAACTGTCCACTTAGAAAGCAACACTGATTGACAATACATTTCACATGATGTTGTGCAAATGGAATAGACAACAGGTGGAAATTATAGGCAATTAGCAAGACACCCCCAATAAAGGAGTGGTTCTGCAGGTGGTGACCACAGACCACTTCTCAGTTCCTATGCTTCCTGGCTGATGTTTTGGTCACTTTTGAATGCTGGCGGTGCTTTCACTCTAGTGGTAACAAGAGACGGAGTCTACAACCCACACAAGTGGCTCAGGTAGTGCAGCTCATCCAGCATGGCACATCAATGCGAGCTGTGGCAAGAAGGTTTGCTGTGTCTGTCAACGTAGTGTCCAGAGCATGGAGGCACTACCAGGAGACAGGCCAGTACATCAGGAGACGTGGAGGAGGCCGTAGGAGGGCAACAACCCAGCAGCAGGACCGCTACTTCCGCCTTTGTGCAAGGAGGAACAGGAGGAGCACTGCCAGAGCCCTGCAAAATGACCTCCAGCAGGCCACAAATGTGCATGTGTCTGCTCAAAGGGTCAGAAACAGACTCCATGAGGGTGGTATGAGGGCCCGACGTCCACAGGTGGGGGTTGTGCTTACAGCCCAACACCGTGCAGGACGTTTGGCATTTGCCAGAGAACACCAAGATTGGCAAATTCGCCACTGGCGCCCTGTGCTCTTCACAGATGAAAGCAGGTTCACACTGAGCACATGTGACAGAGTCTGGAGACGCCGTGGAGAACGTTCTGCTGCCTGCAACATCTTCCAGCATGACCGGTTTGGTGGTGGGTCAGTCATGGTGTGGGGTGGCATTTCTTTGGGGGCCGCACAGCCCTCCATGTGCTGCTCGCCAGAGGTAGCCTGACTGCCATTAGGTACCGAGATGAGATCCTCAGACCCCTTGTGAGACCATATGCTGGTGCGGTTGGCCCTGGGTTCCTCCTAATGCAAGGCAATGCTAGACCTCATGTGGCTGGAGTGTGTCAGCAGTTCCTGCAAGAGGAAGGCATTGATGCTATGGACTGGCCCGTCCGTTCCCCAGACCTGAATCCAATTGAGCACATCTGGGACATCATGTCTCGCTCCATCCACCAACGCCACATTGCACCACAGACTGTCCAGGAGTTGGTGGATGCTTTCCATTGATCATTTTTGTGTTATTTTGTTGTCAGCACATTCAACGATGTAAAGAAAAAAGTATTTAATAAGAATATTTCATTCATTCAGATCTAGGATGTGTTATTTTAGTGTTCCCTTTATTTTTTTGAGCAGTGTATATAGCCTCATTATTGTTATTTAATTGTGTTACTATTTTTCCTTTGGTTTATTTAGCAAATTTTTCTTACTTACTTAAACATTTCTGCATTGTTGGTTAAGGGCTCATGAGTAAGTATTTCACAATTAGGTCTATCTATACCTGTTGTATTTGGCGCATGTGACAACTAAACATTTAGTTGATAATAACCATCATATCAAAGTAAGAGTCAAGCGATGATATGTTGTGTGGTCTGCAATTTTTTGGGGTGAAACACATCTCTGGTGGGAAAAGCGCATATTGTTTTAGAATATTTGCATTAAAATCTGTTGCCAATTGGATGGAAACCTAGCTACTGGCAGCCAAACATGTTATATGGTTTTCAGACAGGGCACGTTGGAATGGATCACTTTTGTCAAGATGATGATCACTGCCTTTCAAAGTGTGTTGCATTATGGGTAAAAGTATTGTCTGACTTTCGACTATATGTCGACTGCATGAACTTGACAACAATCATGCTGTTTTTGATAAAATCACCTTAAAGTCGCTTTAGTTGCTTTTCACCACCTGCACCATGCAGCCATCACCTGAATTGTGGGAGGCATTGTTTGTCAACCAATCATTAGGGTGGTTTTGTTTGACCCACCCGAACTTGGCCAAAGACGTGACTGAAACATGATCCAACTTTGCTGCGATTCTAAAGCTACAAATGAAAGTGACATTTGAGAGAGATCTGACCAATTAATTGTTTACACGTTATGTTTTCAGTTTGTGAGTGTGTGATATGTGAGTATAGAAAAGTTTATTTAGAACAAAAGAAAAATGTATATAAACAATAGCAGCTATGTTGATCACAGATGCAACACCCCCGACTTCACTCACTGACTTTCGTCTACAGTCGGCTTTGTTAGGCTTACCACTTGAACACACCCACAGTTAGGGCTAGGGCTAGATTCTATCAGATCAGCTTTAGCCAACATCCGAATAGCAGTTGTTTTGGTGGTGTCAGAGGTGGAACTGCATTAGAGCTGTCAAATCCACAAGTGGCTCCCAGCATTACACCTAAAGCAGACATTGCCATTTGCTGCACGGAGTCACATTAACAGAAATCGCATGCAGCCTTGTTCACAAGTTCCAACACTGGAATGAGAGATGCAATGTACACCTCGATTAAGATGATAGAAATCCTCACTATTTAGTTTGAATGATTTGTTTACATAGCCTACACATTATCGTTCTGAACTTCTAATGCGAGTGGAGCTTCGTGACAATAATCACAAGAGCAGCTGCTCACCAATTTCCCACCTCCAATGCAGTTCCACCTCCGACACCGCTTGATCTGATTGAATCTTGGCCCTAGACTTTTGCTCAGCAGTCTAACACAAAGTCAGACACCACCTTCCAAAAATATTGTCCAAGTTGTGTCTACATGACAACAACATAAACTTTCTACAAAAACCAAGTGATCAAAGGTCATGAAGTTGACTGTAGTTGACTGCAAGTTTCTGCTGTTGCTCTTCATTAACGTCCTCCTGCAGCCAGTGCCTGCATTGTGGAAGGCTCTATATAGGGTGTTTTTGTTTTACTTGTTTAGCTTGACCAAAGACTTGACTGAAACGGGAACCAGCTTTGCCACGATTCATGTGTAGACTTCAATGTACAACTGAATGTGATATGTGAAGCTTGCTCACCAATTGAATTCAAAGTACAATACACACACATATATTAACAGTTTGTGTAATATGGGGGTTTCAACATTAAAAAGAAAACACTTTTATAAACAACGGCAAACTGCCACGATGCATTTTTCCTGTTGCAAATGCACCTCCCCCGACATTCCTCTTCCACTCTCGTCTGCAGTCGGTTGCTTCAGCCTTACCACTCAAACCAGCCCAATGTTTGTGGTGCATAGGAGACCTTGGTTTGAACCCACTCAGTCACATTGATCCATTGGTTTTTCTGGAGCCATAACAAAATAAAGTTTACTTTTGCTTTATGACATTGAGCATGAAAAGATCCTGCATGACAATAAGATGACTTAAAAAACAAATGTACAACGTCCTTTTATGTGCTCCGGTCCAGATTACTGTCTAGCTCATGGGAATTTTATTTTATTTTTATTTAAGCTTTATTTAACTAGGCAAGTCAGTTAAGAACAAATTCTTATTTACAAGGATGAAAACCCTAACTCACTAAAGCAGAGGGCTAACAATAGCTCCAGCAGTTTACATTCTAGAAAATCAAAGTACCCTTTGTCTGTCCTGTTGGTTTTTCTGGTGTTCCTTTTTTCTCAGACCTCCATTCTTACAACCCCTCTCCCATTCCTTTCCCAAGCCCAGCTCTCGACATGATCAATTTTCCGACTCGCTGGAGCGTTTCTTCTCCCACGGTATAGCTGACAGACCTCCATACTTCCCTGCCTGGCTTCTCCTAACAACATCTCACCAGGGACAGGTAGGAACAGTGTCAGAACACGGTGTCTGGTGTCCATACTGTAGTTCTCCCTGATAGCCTTGTATGGACCAGCCCAGCCACCCCTTGTCAACATGCTTTCACTGAGTTGCTAGAGCTGGGGAGGACAATGGACAGGTGCAGATAGAATTAGATTCACATGCAGTTTCTCTCTCCTTGTAGGAAAAGGAATTTCCACAGTGAACGAGTGATCTCTTACATGCATGGGATGAAGATTACATGCATGTATTGTTTTGGATAGTTATTCTATCGATTCAGTAATATGTGATGTTCCTTTCTGAGTCATGTTTCTAAGCATGGTTTCATCTTTTGCCTGAGGTTTCATATTTTACCTGAGGAGGGAAGCAGAGTCTTGATATACACAGTTCAGATTTACACATTAAAAAAAAGGCCCTTTGTCTTCACAGGTGTAGAGATGGTTCATTCTATATTGCAGATATCTGTTTATGTTACCTCTTCACAGGCTTACATAGCTGTTTCCATTGATCTCTTCATGTGAAAGAATATTGCCTCACACTTAATAGCACATATTTTCATTTCCCCAATCTATGTTGGTAATGTCTTGGACACCACATATACAAAAGTTATCTAACAACAATTGATTAAAATATGCATTTATTGAGATATTTACACAGACATTTCTAAAGTAGGCCTGCCTATATATTTCTAAATCAGTAAGTTGGATGTTTAAATACAGGTGATACAGGTCAGGGATAATTCCCTATAATTTTTGACTTGGGAGTAGGCACATTACAATGGAATTTTGTAAAATTAGTTGTAAATGGTAAAAGCATTTTGTTTGCAAATCTTCAAAAAGTACATTGTCAAAATATTATACAAATATTTTCCATTGCTCCACATAATATAATTTAGTATATCAACTTCAATTACTTCTCATAGTTCGAGTTTTACCATTCTTAACTGTCAAAGTGGGAAATATTTCATTTGGACAATTCATGGCTTATAAAGAGCTGTACCTATGCAGTTTAAGATCTATGATTCTACAAAGATAACTTGCAAAATAAATGAGGTACTGAGCACCATTCTTACGAAGCACCAATATGAAGGTAGGCAATTATATGATTCTTTAACTAATATAACAAGTGTTAGCCGTTTTTTGTTAAAAATCAAGAAGTACTGTGAAACAAATCTTAGTAGACTCCCAAATCATAAATCAAATGGTTTGACAAAGCAGAGACAATAACAATATTATAATAAATCCATCTTTCACAAAGACCCTGGAATTCTATATTTCCATTATTTAAAGTTTTTATAATTCCACCCATCCCAAAAGATAATGATTAATAAAGTGGAATATTTGGCCTTGCATTTTGTCATTCGTTATAGATAAGACCCATGCATCTCCTGTCTGTCTGCTGCAGCTCTCCTGGCGTTGGCCTGATGATGCAACAGTACATCCCAGGGCTACATCCCTGAGCCTTCCTCCACCGTAGCCTCACTACCAGGACTCTGAAAACAAGAACCAGAAAACAAAATATTATGGACTGTGTGCACCTTGTTTTCCATAAAAAAACGTGGAAATTTGGAACTTACCGAGTTCACCCCTGCCCCAGTGCCACCATTCAACAGCATCTTCGGACTGTCCTTCTGCGAATTCAGAAAGTTATGTAATCCTCACAAATTGTGTTACACATAGATGGCTTTATGGTTTTACAAAATATAAAGTACTGCATATTATTTCTGTCTGTTGGTGAGTTAGTCAGAGTTGTTCAAGTTCAGGTCTAGTAACAGTTCTCATACTAGAAATGTGATATTTCAAGTTGGTGCAAATGAAACAGATGTCAGGGTCAATGTCCTGACTTGTCTTTGTTCTCTTGTATGTTAGAGTGCAGTAGTGGTAGATGCACCACTGCCCTGGAGGATCAACTTACAGAGCCATGTTTCTCAGTCTGTGACCCGTATATAGTGATAAAAAAAAATCAGTAGAGACCCAGTTAGCTGAAACAGATTTAATCAGTTCTAGCTTTGATTTAGCCATCCTAAAAGGAGGAACACTGTTGCATGAATTTGAGTAAGACTATAATATTGGGTGACCCATATTTACTGTCTATACTCCAGTGTGTCTGCCAGCCTGAACTCACGTAGTGTGAGTTGGCCTCCAGTAGCTCCTCAGCATCACTGTCCTCCATACTGCAGCCTGCAGGGAAACACTCTGCAGCACGCTTCTCTCTTACTGGTCTTAGGAAGTCAGCCGCTGTGGATTTCCTCAGCAGAGCTACAAAAACAACAAAAAACCCACAGAGGAATATTTGCACCAACACACAGTACTTAATGTCCATAGGAATAATGTCCTAAGTAACTAAAATATCAATGTGAAATGTAGTACCGGATGACAATGGTGAAAATAGTGATAGAACCAAGTCAAATAATATCAAATCAAATATGAGTACATTTTTACTCCATATATTTGTTTTTCTTTTGTCCTTGCAACACCATCACTTTGATATGGATCACCAGCTCTGAGTCTTACAGAGAGACAGATGTTAAAATAACTTACTTGTATAGCCATTATAAGGTGCTTTGAAACGCTCATGTGGCAATTAAATGACCAATTCCATTATTTGTTCTTGAAACACCTGCAACTGAGCTGTTTCCAGTTCAGGGGTTTAAAGATACTTATAATACAGATAATATATGGACACTTACCTGCTTCACAGATGTAGGTCATGTGCACCATAGCCAGCAGTGGCACCGCAATATCCATACACAGCCTCATTGCCTCTCAACAAGCAAAGTGCAATGCCCCTAAAAGCCCTAGCTCTTTGTATGTTACCTGAGAAAACACCACGCCCCCCCCCAAGCACCTCAACAACATTGTTCATCGTGTGTGTGTGTGAGCATGTGTATGTGTGTGTCTGTGTAGAATCTAGACAGGTGGAACAAGGCCAAAGAGGGTGCTCTATTTCTAAGCATTTACTTATGGATGCACCACGAGCAGCTTAATTTCAGGTCAAATAAGCTTGTTCAATAAGGAAAAATATATAAACAATCACACATTACTGCACTAATCAAACTGAAGAGCAGACACAAATGTAACATGGTGTGTATCACGTAAATACCTCATCGCTACAACAGATATGACACAGACTAGTTGTAAGTAACATATTTCTGTTGTGTTCTATTTAAAAAGTAGAAATTGCTTATCTGGCTGAACTTATCGGTAGTTATCGGTTTCTATAGTATAGTCTAAAATAGGATACTTCCACTGCTGTATCTAGTCACTTTATTAAGAATAGCAAATTCTATTACTCAGCTATTACTCAGGAGTCAGGACTGAATGTGGGCACTTTTATTATAGGTGTTCCATTCGCACTACCCTTCAGTTCAGGTTCACCAAGGCAACATTGAAACAATTTGGCTCTTGTGTAGCGGAGCACTACAAATCGGATCCTGAAGATTCTTTAGGATTAAGCACACAGGAGGGTGATAGTGGTTTGAGGACAAAGAGTCTTCTTGTGATGCAGAGTGTCGCATTACTCTACCCCCATAATTATGGGGCCAAAGGATTTAGTGAGGGCACAGGGGACTATGTCTAATGGTGTCTCGCAATGCTTAGCAAAACGCCTAGAGTCGATGTCCTCACCCCTGTGGAAATATAATTAGCATCATTTTTAAAATCACCATAAAAATCATTTTCAAACGAGATATTCTGTCTGTATTACTCATAGCCATCAAGTATTCTTAGGTCAGGGACTGATTCTGAATCATTCTCTTGTGCATTTCACTATTCTCTCAGGGCAAAAATCCTACTCTCATGAAACCATTCCATTGGATACCTTGGAGAATTTGCATGGTTGGTCAAAGTTGGGATATTACATTGAGGGCTCAAACCGATACAATAATGTCACAGACAGACACATCTTTAGAATTTCAGTGACAATGTACTCTGTACTGCCACAATCTTCCTATCTTAATGAAGGCTTAGCAGAGTTGCCATTCACTCTCTCCCAGGCTTTGGCTTGTTTACCTGTTCAGGTGTCACCGGTCCAGAATTCCAGCCTTGACGATGTTGCTCAGCATCTTACTTTCTGGTTTGTAACATTCCATGGGAAGTGGCACTGTAGTGAGTGCCCTGTGTTCTGGTTGTTTGGCACAAGAGACAGCTTCCTGGCTCTGCCTAAATGGACCCAATAAGGACACTAAACTCGATACACTGTTACGAACTTACTGATGGAACTTTGTTTTCTAGAACTTTCAGCCATGATGGTAGAAGGCTGGATCAAGTGGTGTGTTTGTCTCTCTAATGTAGCTCACCAAATATTAATTTCTTCTTCAACAGCATTCAATAAACTACCAATGAGTCTAGACATTCTCCATCCAAATGAATGGTCACAGTGCTACTATCAATGCAGTGTTAGTCCTTTATTTATTTTCTTAGAAAGAAAAGCAATCTTACTTAAGCCCTTTGTACCTCCCTTCTCAGATATGTAGTAATTTGATGTTTTATTGTTATTCATAACAATCATATTGCTGTTATTAAAGCTATTGAAATAATCATACATTAATAAAGTCGTACGTTTATGCAATGAAGAGACTGAAAAATAAACGAGAAGTAATGTCTTCATGTTTATATCATGTACAGTTTTATACCATTAAACATTGTAAGTGGTTCAGGAGTCAGTAAAGGCAGAGAACAATTTGTGGTGTAAAAAAAACACAAAAATACAAATATACGCAATCAGGATAAAAACAAATTCAAACTTAATCATCATTATTTAAAAAATGACTAATTCATAATTGATCACTAAAATACATATTCAGATACATCATTTCATTTTCTAAAGTGCCGTTTTTAAATAGAATTATTCAACTGATTGCATTTAATTGTGTATCGCTACATAATACTATTTAAAAATAGCTGTGATAGAATTACAAACGTGAGAATATCTACCTTGTCTCACACTTTTAGCACAAAACATAAATATCACTTTCTAAAACATGTAAATGTTCCAAAAAAAAGGTGAGATGGAATGGAGGTAATATAAATATCTGTGCCTCTTGTGTCTCCTCAAAATCACACCAACACTCACATTCACCTACATACAGTACTCTATATCATGCCCAGGTGACATTAAATGATTGATAGTATACAGTTTCATAATGATAGCTTTTCTTGTTTTGAACTTTTGGATTATGATGACATTCAACTAGGAAGGCACTGTTAGGGATAGGAACTTTCTCTGTGAGAGAATTCACATTGAGATGCGTGACCTTAAATTGCATGAGAAGATTTTGAATGTGCCATTAAGTTAATTGGATTGTTTCCTGTTAACACTCTGTATTGATTGTATGTGCAGGTACAGTGTGCTTTTTATACTGTATCCTAGAGAATGACTCTTGGATATACACAGCTTAAAATGAAAAGTAGCCACTGCTGTGACACTGTAGAAGAACACCCACTTTGGCTTTATTTCTAGAGTTGTTGCAATCCGGAACACTATGTCCACTAGTGAATAGCTGCTCCCCTCTTTGACCCTCACACTCATGCCAGTTACTCTGGATTGAGATGTCACAGCTATAGTTTGGCCTATGTTACTGACTGTAACAGTAGCCCAATGCAGAGTCAACCTTCCTTCTCTGTCTCTCCCTGTGTCTCTGCTCTGAGTAGGATAGTGAAGGCATTTTGTCATGGCTTGTCGACCAGTCCTTGTAACAGGTAGAAGTTCCTTGCTGTTGTCTGAGTTATGCAGTCAGAGGAGCACATCACAGCAGTTCTTTGTCCATTCACACGTATAATACACACATGTGTGCAAACTCCAGCAGATTCCAACTAAATTGTATACCTGGACCGGTTGGTCTCTACACCTCTTTCTCTCCATTACTGTGAAAGGACGTACGTCTCAAGTTCTCCTTGACCTTGACAAACTCTGGGGCTTTCACTGTCTCCTCTTGTTTTTCCTGCTCCTTCTCCAACTGTATCAGAAACAAAAGGGAGTTTATTCAATCAATTTGTGACTGATGCCTTTGTAAAATGTTCTATAGCAATATAATTGTATTGACCGATTGATGATTCCTACCACTTCTAGCTTATCCTTCCTCTTGAGGAGCTCTTGTTCCAGAGGAGAGATCTTCTTTCTGGCCTCATCTTCTTCCTTCCTCTGCTTTATCACTTTTTCCCTCTTCCTGGCCTCTAACACTCGCTGCAGCTCCGGCTTAGACTCCACACCAACAACACCACCCCTATGAGCCGGCGGGACAGAAGGTATTTACTAAGGTCATATGCATTTGAATTTAACTTCAATGTTTTCATCTTGTCTCCAGCAGAGGTCACTCTTATCATGCCAAATGCTAAATTCTGATTTTGCTCTGTCATCTGATATCCTGTCCTCACCCATTGATACAACCAAACGTGAAAGGATTAAGTTGCAGTTTAGTAAACAAAATTGCGTAGAAGTAGCCTAAAGCACAATTTCCTGCTGATAAAGGCTCCTGTAGTCCTAACATGAGCGGGAGAGGGACTGGTGATCCACGAGCTGTGTTTTTGTGTGTGTCTCTGGATCTCTATGGTGATGCCAATCCATTTAGATTGGCAGCCTCTTTTCAAATTAGATAGAAAAAGCCAACAGGAGTCTTTGTGGGACCTTTGTTCTATCAGGATGGCAAAAAACCATCCTTCTCAATTGTTAATATGCTTTGAATTTACTCAATCACTGCACATGGCCTCTAAAACTGATAAAGAATACATTGAATATCTACCCTCAATATCTCACATCAGCTAACTTCAGAGTGACACACTATTACACTCAGGATAAGATAGGTGCTGAACTCTCCACTGGGCAAAAACTGGTTGAATCCATGTTGTTTCCACATCATTTCACCCCAAAATACGTTATTATGTTGAATCAATGTGAAAAATGTATTTGATTTGCAAAAATCCACCTAAATCCAACTTTTAGGTTGGATTTAACTTTGAACCTAAATCCAATGACATGGTGACATTTTGGTTGGTTTCACATTTAACTCATGTTAGTTGACAACTCAACCAAATGTAAATCAAAACAGTGGGACTCTTGGCAATCCTCCTCTCAGCTCTCCTCTGTGAGACGGCTAATTAAATCAATGTAGTGCCTTCTTCTTCCTTAGGGAGGTGCAGTCACAGGTTTGTATTACGTGGCAGATAGAGGGAGGGCTGCTATGGGAGGTGTGATTAGTGTTTTCATTAATTTTGTCTGTGCTCATCGAATAAGTCGGAGAGGTGTACACAAACAAACATGGAGGTGATTAAAATAGAGTGATTCTGTGTTCATCAGCATTCACCCGCTTCTCTGCACACAAAACAAATAAAAATCAAATCACATTTTATTGGTCACATACACATATTTAGCAGATGTTATTGCGGTCGTAGCGAAATGCTAGCTCCAACAGTGCAGTAGTGTCTAAACGCACACACGCACACACACACTCTCATGCACACACTACTAGACTGCTGTGTATAGCAGCAGCCTGTTTATGAAATGAACACACTACCAGTATTGACTACAATCTATTTTCCCCAAGAAATCTATGGAAGGTATAGTTCGCTGGCCAACCACAGGACAAGAATAGCACATTAAAAGGGCTGATATCTGAGCCCACTATATTACTTTCTGGTTTCTGTTGTCTATACTCATGACCCTGGGACCACTGACTCCTCTATACCTCCTCACTGCTTAGAAATCCATAGATAGGCTCCTGTGTCCTTCCTAGCTACGCAGCATTGTGAACTGGAGTGACATTTGAACCCAAACATGTTTTTTCTCTCTGTGTATTGTTGTCAATGCTTTTTAGTCCCTCTTTTCTCTTCTATCCACCCCCTAAGATCTCCCAGCCATCAATGCCACTCAATGATATAAAAAGCCTTATCTACAGTGAGAGAGTGAATGAGAGGAGGAGAGAAAAAGCAATCAGAGAAAAGAGAGTGGAGACCAATCAGTTAGAAAGAGAGACTGTTCAGTTTGATGACCTAATTCCTGCACCCCCACCTCTGTGGTGTGGCTTATCTCCCAGCGTTGTTAGGGCTCTCTCTGTCATGGTGCCCAACACAGATTGCCTCTTCTGGGCTTTGACTCTCACAGCCATACCCCTCTTAGCACCAGTAGCAGTGCCAACCCAAGCCCTGCAGATAAATGTTTAATTGAAAGTATGGTGCCATGCCAGCTTACCTCTGAGTATCTGCCTGCCTGCCTGCCTGTAGAAAAGCAGACGCTAATGCATGTGTGTGCATCTCAAGGGAAATATAATAATCTGCTGATCACGGCCAAATGGGTCCCTCGATGTGGTGTCTGTTTGTTCTAGATGAACATTGACAGAAGCACCAAAGCAGGCTCAGTGAAAGATAACCTTACATAGCCCCAAGCACATATATGGAATACTGTATGTTAGACTGGAAATTCCTGCTACATTTATCAATTCATTTCTATGTTTTTATATTCTTCCAATTTCTCACTCTAAGAACACTCCATGTTTAGTGTACTGGTTTTTCCTCTCTCTGTCATATCAACACTGGACGGTGGACATATTTAATAATGGTCATATTACTAGAATAGAGGCTGCAGGTGAGACATGCATGTCCTTTCTTTAACAGATTTCCTTTAGAGTGAATTATGTATTACTAGACTAGTGGGCTATAAACGATTGGTCTGGCTCTCCTGTATGATGATGTTGTTATTCTACCCTATTTAGCACCTGATTGATTAACAGACTACCTACAGTGTAATCAAGTTCAGATACACCATGAAAATTAATTAACATACTGTAGATTGATTACAGAAAGAGAAGAGCAGGTAGGGGAGGTATTTCACTGTTATGTACTGCATTCTATCTTCCTGGGAATGGGGTTTCCGGGCCATTATATATTATATTTGTATAATTATATTATATAATTGTATTCTTCTTGCATGTTGGAAAAGATTTGGATTCATGTTTATGATCACTGCATAAAAGGCCCTCTTGCACGCTCTCTTAAAAACTTCTTAGGGCTGCAATCCCGTTAACTGGATCGATATGACAATAGCCAGTGAAAGTGCAGGGCGCCAAATTGAAAACAACAGAAATTTCATAATTAAAATTCCTCAAACATTCATGTATCTTATACCGTTTTAAAGGTAATCACAGTGTCCGATTTCAAAAAGTCTTTACAGCGAAAGCACCACAAACGATTATGTTAGGTCACCACCAACTCACAGAAAAATTCAGCCATTTTTCCAGCCAAAGAGAGGAGTCACAAAAAGCACAAATAAAGATAAAATTAATCAATAACCTTTGATGATCTTCATTAGATGACACTCATAGGACTTCATGTTACACAATACATGTATGTTTTGTTTGATTAAGTTCATATTTATATAAAACAAATCTCAGTATACATTGGTGCATTATGTTCACTAGTTCCAAAAACATCTGGTGATATTTCAGAGAGCCACATAATTTTACAGAAATACTCATTATAAATGTTGATAAATACAATTGTTAGACATGGGAATATAGATATACCTCTCAATGCAACCGCTGTGTCAGATTTCAAAGAAACTTTACGGAAAAAGCAAACCATGCAATAATCTGAGACGGCGCTCAAAAAAAATAATTATCCGCCATGTTGGAGTCAACAGAAATCAGAAATAACATTAGAAATATTCCCTTACGTTTGATGGTCTTCATCAGAATGCACTCCCAGGAATCCTAGTTCCACAATAAATGTTTGTTTTGTTCGATAATGCCCAAAATGTATGTCCAAGTAGCTACTTTTGTTAGCGTGTTTAGTACACAAATCCAAAAGCTTGTGCAGGTCCAGCCGAACGTCGGACGAAAGCTTCAAAAAGTTATATTACAGGTTGAAGAAACTTGTCAAACTTAGTATAGAATCAATCTTTAGGATGTTGTTATCATAAATCTTCAATAATGTTCCAACTGGAGAATCCCATTGTCTGTAGAAATGCAATGGAATGCAGGTCGCTATCACCTGCTATCATGTGAAATGCACGTGACCAGGACCTGGCTCTCTGCCAGACCACTGACTCAAACAGCTCCCATCCGGCTCCACATCACAGTAGAACCCTCATTCAAGTTTCTAAAGACGTTTGACATCTAGTGGAAGCCTTAGGATTTCCCACTTCCTGTTTGGATTTCTTCTCAGGTTTTTGCCTGCAATATGAGTTCTGTTATACTCACAGACATCATTCAAACCGTTTTAGAAACTTCAGAGTGTTTTCTATCCACTACTAATAATAATATGCATATATTAGCAACTGGGACTGAGGAGCAGGCCGTTTACTCTGGGTATCTCTGGTCACCTTTCATCCAAGCTTCTCAATACTGCCCCTGCAGCCATAGGAAGTTAAAGGTTTGAGTTCCCACTGTCCCCTAAAGGATGGTTGGAGTGCTTGAGCCATGGGGATTTGCCCAGTTCCCAACAACTCAGTGATTGGGACAGTATCTTGAGGGGTTGTCACCTAGCAACAACTGGCTTCTAATTGGCCTGCTAATTAAATAGATCTGAATGTTGAGAGAAAGAGAGAGACAGACGACAGGTTTCAATGGAGAGAAAACACTGCTCTGTTTGGTTAGTTGCTATTTTATATGCCTTAAGGCAAGTTCGTGTATATTATGACAACATTTTAAGACGTTTTTGTTCGTTTTGGTCTTCCACAAGGGTTTTTTTGGCTGTTCGTGCACACAAAAATTGTCCTTGCCCCTTCTTCGGTCATTGGTCAACATTAGGGATTCTTCAATGAAGTGTTTGTTGTCATACAATGATAGACGACTCATTTTATGCAAATTTCACTATAGAATTACTGCAACAAACATCTTAATGTAAAATTGCGCAACTATGATCTCCTCTGCAATAACGTCTAAATTATTGACAGATTTCTTTAGTTATTTTTTAATTAATTCTTACTATTTTGAGGAAGTGTATACTGGCTACGGCATCTCAAGATGAACAAACAGAACTATTGTCGCTTTTTTTTGTTTTTCAAGCAAAAATCGTTTGATTTTTTTCATCCCAAGATCCAAACACAGCTGATTCTCTGTAGTCATTTAGAATTCCTATTTGAGACCCTTTAAATAGTGGGTGGGGGAGATTAACACCCATCTCCCCCAAACTCTTTTAGAAAAAAGGTACTATCTAGAACCTTAAAGGGTTATTCAACTGTCCCCATAGGAGAACCCTTTGAAGAACCATTTTTGGTTATAGGTAGCAAAACGTGTTCTACCTTGAAACAAAAAGGGTTTTCTGAATAACCCTTTTGGAACCCTTTTTTTTACAAGAGTGTACCCAACCTGGCATGTTGAAAATATCCTGCCTCCTGGGAACTAAATATCTTGGGAACTTTTAAGTGTAGTTACTAGCATATGTTGTGAGTGGATCTCCAAGACCCCTTTCAGAAATCATTTTGGAGGGGCAGTTTATGGGGTTCTAGTCAGGAGAGGGAGAGAGGGGAAATGGGAATGTTGTCTATGCTGTAACACTTTGTTTCAATCATCATGACCCTTTTTAAATCCAATCCTTTCTGTTTGTTATGTTGTTACAATAAAGTACCTTTGGCTTATATAATTGAGAAGTGGGATTACACCATTGTAGTATTACGATCAGTTGTCATCTGACCTTTTGTGACTAATGATGTCTATGTTTTAGAATGTACTTCTCCTTTTATGTAAATCCGTACATGTTTAGGTACATATAGTGATTATGAATAATCCTGGATCTCTTTATTTTTGTAATGCCTTGATATGGGTATGTGCCTTTAATGTCATCATATGGATCTGTAATGGGGCATTACTGTAGGAAAATCCATCTCATACAAAATGAGTATTAGTGATGCAAAACATTACAGAGGGCTTGGCTTAGAATGCTGAATGCCTTGTCAGGTTGACCTGTGTGTACACACAGATGTAGACACAGAAGAGCTGGAAAACACTGATAGCTAGATTGCTGGATAATAACCTCAATCAGCTGTCTCATACAAGATTTTGTATGGGACTCTGTTGGGTGGGAGTTGTACCTTTTCTGGCTCATTAGCAGCTCTCGTTGGAGGTCCTGGTGGCTTTTGGAGGCTTTCACTGGATTAAGGAGCTTTTTGGGCTTGATGAGATCATGATCTCCCTCCATGTAATTGGGCTGGGGGATGTAGTCAGCCACTGGGGGCTGGTCCCTGTGAGGGTAGTCCTGAGGTGGGTGGCTCCCATCCTGCCTGGGCTGCTGCTCCCACTGCAGGTTCGCATAGGCCGATGCTGTAGGACAGAGAGTAGAAGAGAGGGTGGGACAGGATGAATGAACAGAGAAAGATACCAGTGTTAGTGATTGCGAAGGGAAACAGGGTAATCACATACTAGCAATTGAGGCTTGAGCGAGGGAAACAAGAAGGTGGCCATAGGTTCCACATTCCCATAAAGAGGCAATAGCCGCTGCATCCACAGAACAGGAGATGGGAAAATATTCCTGCTGATTGGCACACATTAGCAACAGCTGAGCAACGGCAGGTGATCCGCAAGGCACTTGGCTCTGTTTGGGCTCTTTGGAGCTGTGGGTTGAGATGCTGAAACGCTAGTTTACACCCTCTTTGCTAACTGTTAAACAAACAGTCGCGGCCAAAAGTTTTGAGAATGACACAAATATTAATTTTCACAAAGTCTGCTGCCTTCGTTTGTATGGTGGCAATTTATATATTCTCCAGAATGTTATGAAGAGTGATCAGATGAATTGCAATTAATTTCAAAGTTCCTATTTGCCTTGCAAATGAACTGAATCCCCCAAAAACATTTCCACTGCAATTCAGCCCTGCCACAATAGGACCCGCTGACATCATGTCAGTGATTCTCTCGTTAACACAGGTGTGAGTGTTGACGAGGACAAGGCTGGAGATCACTCTGTCATGTTGATTGAGTTCAAATAACAGACTGGAAGCTTCAAAAGGAGGGTGGTACTTGGAATCATTGTTCTTCCTCTGTCAACCATGGTTGCCTGCAAGGAAACACGTGCCATCATCATTGCTTTTCGCAAAAAGGGCTTCACAAACAAGGATATTGCTGCCAGTAAGATTGCACCTAAATCAACCATTTATCGGATCATCAAGAACTTCAAGGAGAGTGGTTCAATTGTTGTGAAGAAGGCTTCAGGGCGCCCAAGAAAGTCCAGCAAGCGCCAGGACCGTCTCCTAAAGTTGATTCAGCTGCGGGATCGGGGCACCACCAGTACAGAGCTTGCTCAGGAATGGCAGCAGGCAGGTGTGAGTGCATCTGCACGCACAGTGAGGCAAATACTTTTGGAGGATGGCCTGGTGTCAAGAAGGGCAGCAAATAAGCCACTTCTCTCCAGGAAAAACATCAGGGACAGACTGATATTCTGCAAAAGGTATAGGGATTGGACTGATGAGGACTAGGGTGAAGTCATTTTCTCTTATGAATCCCCTTTCCGATTGTTTGGGACATCAGGAAAAAACTTGTCCGGCGAAGACAAGGTGAGCGCTACCATCAGTCCTGTGTCATGCCAACAGTAAGGCATCCTGAGACCATTCATGTGTGGGGTTGCATCTCAATCAAGGCAGTGGGCTTACTCACAATTTTGCCTAAGAACACAGCCATGAATAAAGAATGGTACCAACACATCCTCCGAGAGCAACTTCTCCCAACCATCCAGGAACAGTTTGGTGATGAACAATGCCTTTTCCAGCATGATGGAGCACCTTGCCATAAGGCAAAAGTGATAACTAAGTGGCTCGGGGAACAAAACATCGCTATTTTGGGTCCATGGCCAGGAAACTCCCCAGATCTTAACTTGTTATGGCTGCAATCCCGATATCAGGATTGATATGACAACTACCAGTGAAAATAGAGGGCGCCAAATTCAAACCACAGAAATCTCATAATTACAATGCCTAAAACATACGTGTCTTATATCATTTAAAAGCTATTCTTGTTGTTAATCCAACCCAAGTGTCTGATTTCAAATAGGCTTTTCAGCGAAAGCACTACAAACGATTATGTTAGGTCTCCACCCAACCACAATAAGCACAGCCATTTTCCAGCAAAATATAGCATTCACAAAAAGCATAAATAAAGATCAAATTAATCACTAACCTTGATTTATCTTCATCAGATGACACTCATAGGACTTCGTGTTACACAATACATGCATGTGTTGTTTGATAAAGTTAATATTTATATCAAAACATCTGAGTTTACATTGGTGCGTTAGATTCACTAGTTCCAAAAACATCAAGTGATTTTGCATAGCCACATCGTTTCAACAGAAATACTCACCATAAATGTAGATGGTAATACAAGTTATACACATGGAATTATAGATATACCTCTCCTTAATGTAACCGCTGTGTCAGAAAAAGCAACCCATGCAATTATCTGAGACGGCGCTCAGAACAGTAGCCAAATTATCCTCCACGTTGGAGTCAACAGAAACCAGAAAATACACGATAAATGTTTCCTTACCTTTGATGAACTTCATCAGAATGCAGTCCTAGAAATCCCAGGTCCACAATAAATGCTTGATTTGTTCGAAAATGTCCGTTATTTATTTCCAATTAGCTACTTTGGTTAGCGCTTTTGGTAAACAATTCCAAAGTCACAAAGCGCGTCCACTATAACGTGACGAAATGTCCAAAAGTTCCGTAACAGTCAGTAGAAACATGTCAAACAATGTACTGAATCAATCTTCAGAATGTTGTTTACATATATTTTGAATAACGTTCCAACCGGAGAATTAGAATTACTTCAGATGAGCGGTGGAATGCAAGTCCTTCCCCTGTGAACGCGCATGGTGAAAGCATGGTCCACTCATGGCTGTGGTGACTATTTCCTGTGTCAATCGACCCCCCTTCACATTAGAGTCATCAGACAAAGTTCTATTGACTGCTGACATCTAGTGGAAGGCGTAGGAAATTAAAACTCATCCATATCTCGCTGTAATTTCAATGAGACCTTGGTTGAAAATCTGCCACCTCCTGAAAAAAATGAAGTGGAAATTCTCAGGTTTCTGCCTGCTATATGAGTTCTGTTAAACTCACAGACATAATTCAAACAGTTTTAGAAACTTCAGAGTGTTTTCTATCCAATACTAATAATACTATGCAAATATTAGCAACTATGACTGAGGAGCAGGCCGTTTGATATGGGCACCTTTCATCCAAGCTACTCAATACTGCCCCTGCAGCCATAAAAAGTTAGTCCCATTAAGAACTTGTGGGCAATCATCAAGGCGGGTGGACAAACAAAAAGCCCACCAATTCTGACAAACTCCAAGCATTGATTATCCAAGAATGGGTTGCCATCAGTCAGGATGTGGCCCAGAAGTTAATTTACAGCATGCCAGGGCAGATTGCAGAGGTCTTGAAAAATAATGGTCAACACTGCAAATATTGACTCTTTGCATTAACTTCATGTAATTGTCAATCTTATGAAATGCGTGTAATTATACTTCAGTATTCCATAGTAACATCTGACAAAAATATCTAAAGACACTGAAACAGCAAACTTTGTGGAAATTAATATTTGTGTCATTCTCAAACCTTTTGGTCATGACTGTACACACAAGCAAACCCCAGAGGGAATGCCAGGTTCACCGAGCTTTGACTTTCTTTTTATTTTAAATGACTTCATAAAGGTGGGGTGACTAAAACTCAAACCTAAGTGACGTGGGAAGTGCATGGGATTTAGTCACTCCCCAGTGCTCTCAATGAAAGTTATAGAATCATTCATAGAATGTTGGTTCCATTGTTAGGATGTAAATCATCCCATCAGAACATACACAGATACACTCAATTACCAAAAGTATGTGATCAGCTGCTTGTCGAACATCTCATTCCAAAATCATTGGCATTAATATTTAGTTGATCCCCCCCTTTGCTGCTATATCAGCCTCCACTCTTCTGGGAAGGCTTTCCACTAGATGTTTGAACATTGTTGCTTCCATTCAGCCACAACAGCATTAGTGAGGTCGATCACTGATGTTGGGTGATTAGGCCTGGCTCGCAGTCAGCGTTACAATTCATCGCAAAGGTGTTCGATGGGGTTGAAGTCAGGGCTCTGTGCAGGACAGTCAAGTTCTTCCACACCGATCTCGCCAAACCATTTCTATATGGATCTCGCTTTGTACACGGGGGCATTGTGATACTGAAACAGGAAAAGGCCTTCCCCAGACTGTTGCCACAAAGCACAGAATCGTCTAGAATGTTGTTGTACGCTGCAGCATTAAGATTTTCCTTCACTGGAACTAAGGGTCCTAGCCAAAAAAAATGAAAAACAGCCCCAGACCATTATTCCTCCATTATTCCTCACTAAACTTTACAGTTGGCACTATGCATTGGGGCAGGTAGCGTTCTCCTGTCATCCGCCAAACCCAGATTAGTCCGTCAGACTGCCAGATGGTGAAGTGTGATTCATCACTCCAGAGAACGCTTTTCCACTGCTCCAGAGTCAAATGGTGGTGAGCTTTACACCACTCCAGGCAATGCTTGGCATTGCGCATGGTGATCTTTGGCTTGTGTGTGGCTGCTCGGCCATGGAAACCCATTTCATGAAGCTCCCAACGAACAGTTCTTGTGCTGACAATGCTTCCAAAAGCAGTTTGGAACTCGGTAGTGAGTGTTGCAATCGAGGACAGACGATTTTTACGCGCTACGTGCTTCAATACTTGGCAGTCCCGTTCTGGGAGGTTGTGTGGCCCACCACTTCGCGGCTGAGCCAGTGTTGCTCCTAGATGTTTCCACTTCACCATAACAGCACTTACAGTTGACCAGGGCAGCTCTAGCAGGGCCAAAATTTTAAGAAGTGACTTGTTGAAAATGTTGCATCTTATGACGGTGCCACGTTGAAAGTCACTGAGCTCTTCAGTAAGGCCATTCTTATCCTAATGTTTTCCTGTGGAGTATGTATGGCTGTGTGCTCGATTTTATACACCTGTCAGCAATGGGTGTGGCTGAAATAGCCGAATCCACTCATTTGAATGGGTGTCCACATACTTTTGTATATACAGTACCAGTCAACATTTTTGACCCCCGTATTTATTCAAGGGTTTTTCTTTATTTTTTATATTTTCTACATTGTAGAATAATAGTGAAGACATCACCACTATGAAATACACATATGAAATCACGGAGTAACCAAATAAGTGTTAAACAAATCAAATATACTTTATACGGTATTTGAGATTGTTCAAAGTAGCCACCCCGTGCCTTGATGACAGCTTTGCACAATCTTGGCATTCTCTCAACCAGCTTCACATGGAATGCATTTCCAACAGTCTTGAAGGAGTTCCCACCAATGCTAAGCCCTTGTTGGCTGCTTTTCTTTCACTCTGCGGTCCAACTCATCCCAAACCATCTCAATTAGGTTGAGGTCGGGTGATTGTGGAGGCCAGGTCTCCTGATGCAGCACTCCATTACTCTCCTTCTTGGTCAAATAGCCCTTACACAGCCTGGAGGTGTGTTGGGTCATTGTCATGTTGAAAAACAAATGATAAGAGCAAACCAGATGGGATGGCGTATCGATGCTGTGGTAGCCATTCTGGTTAAGTGTGCCTTGAATTCTAAATAAATCACAGACAGTGTCACCAGCAAAGCACCCCCACACAATCACACCTCTTCCTCCATGCTTCACGGTGGGAACCACACATTTGGAGATCATCTGTTCACCTACTTTACGTCTCACAAAGACACGCTTGTAGGAACCAAAAAGACACGCGGTTGGAACCAAAAATCTAAAATTTGGACTGATCAGACCAAAGGACAGATTTACACTGGTCTAAAGTCCATGTTTCTTGGCCCAAGCAAGCCTCTTATTATTATTAGTGTCCTTTAGTAGTGGTTTCTTTTCAGCAATTGAGCCCTGAAGGCATGATTCACGCAGTCTCCTCTGAACAGTTGATGTTGAGATGTGTCTGTTACTTGAACTCTGTGAAGCATTTATTTGGACTTCAATCTGAGGTGCAGTTAACTCGAATGAACTTATCCTCTGCAGCAGAGGTAACTCTGGGTCTTCCTTTCCTGTGGCGGTCCTCATGAGAGCCAATTTCCTCATAACTCTTGATGGTTATTGCAACTGCGCTTGAAGAAACTTTCAAAGTTCTTGACATTTTCCGAATTGACTGGCCTTCATGTCTTAAAGTAATGATGGACTGTCGTTTTTCTTTGCTTATTTGAGCTGTTCTTGGCATAATATGGACTTGGTATTTTACCAAATAGGGCTATCTTCTGTATACCACACCTACCTTGTCACAACACAACTGATTGGCTGAAACGCATTAAGAAGGAAAGTAATTCCACAAATTGACTTTGAAGAAGGCACACCTGTTAATTGAAATGCATTCTATAGGTGACAACCTCATGAAGCTGGTTGAGAGAATGCCAAGTGTGCAAAGCTATCATCAAGGAAAAGGGTGGCTACCTTGAACAAGCTCAAATATATAAATACATTTTGATGTGTTTAACACTTTTTTGGTTACTACATGATTCCATATGTGTTATTTCATAGTTTTGATGTCTTCACTATTATTCTACAATGTAGAAAATAGTAAAAATAAAGAAAAACCCTTGAATGAGAAGTGTCCAAACTTTTGACTGGTACTGTCTGTAGTGTACGTGAAGCAAAGACATGGGTTTATACTGTCTGTACCTAATGTCCCAGCCCTTTGTTTTCTACACATATTTCTTTTCTCCATCAGAACAGACAGATTAAGAGGCACCTGATCCGTGCCAGGCTGTTTCTGGAGAGAGATCAGGTGTCATACGCAAGTAGGTTCGCTCAGAACAATGACTCTATTTCGCAAGTGCAAGTAGACACCATCTCTGCTACTTAATATTTCAGAAAATTAAATGTGCTGTGGTTGTCTTGTCTCAGTATTCCCCAATCAGGGCTAGTGACAGGATGTTGATGGACTGGGACCAACAGGAGATGATGTTGAGCATTGAAAACAGTAAGACATACATCAACTAATTTTAGATAGAGAAATAAATGTGTCTCTTGGGTTGCTGTGGAAATACAGGTGATTGAATTCAGGCCATTGTTTGAAATGCTAGTTAAGGCTATTTTGGTCATCTGCCTCATTCTCATTTGGACAGAATGCCACTAACAGCAGGTTGACAAGTACAGTGCCAGTCTTGCATTTTAGCTGTGTTGTCATGTTCTGACCTTAGTTTCTTTTTTTATGTCTTTGTGTTAGGTTGGTCAGGGTGTGATTTGGGGTGGGTTGTCTATGTTCTTTTTTCTATGTTATATTTTCTACGTCTTTGGCCTAGTATGGTTCTCAATCAGACGCAGGTGTCGTTCGTTGTCTCTGATTGAGAATCATACTTAGGTAGCCTTTTCCCACCTGTGTTTTGTGGGTGATTATTTTCTGTTTAGTGTGTTTTGCACCTGACAGAGCTGTTTCATTTTTTTTCACGTTGTTATTTTGTATTTCAGTGTTCAGTAATAAACATCATGAACAGATACCATGCTGCACGTTGGTCTGATATTTCATACTCGTCGTCAGACGGCGAAGACAACCGTTACATGTGTACAGTGCAGTAACCTGCAGTAACTTGTAAGGAACAACAGCAGAAGTATATGACCTAGGCGGCCCTGTTTGTCTGAGGATTATAAGGGCATTATTAGTCACTGAACAGTGTGGGCCTGTCAGTCTACAGAGATGAGAGGGAGAGCACAAGTAAAATGCAATTCACCGAGAGGGAAAGATAGAAAGTAATAGAAAGAGAGAAAGCAATAGAGAAAAGGAGAAGATGAGAGATATAGTAATCAAAAGAAAGAGAGCAGTACAAAAAGAGCTGAGTGAGAGGGAAGTACAGTAGGGAGAGAGATGGGATAAACAAATTAATAGAAAGTAAGTGAGCAACACAGGAAAGGAGGGAGGTATTCATGGAAATTAATAAAAAGAGAGACATACAGAAAGAGAAAACCAGAGTCATTGTCTTTTATGAGTGCTGGTCCAGCAATGCAAACTCGCTGTAATCACAGATGCCTTCTATAGTGAGCCTTGGTGATAAATGGAGGGAGCGGTTTCCAGAGTTGTGGACACCAGTTTGATGAAAATAAAATAACATGAGACTTTACTTGGACTCGGAGCCTCAAGACTCATGACTCGACATTGACTTGAGACTGATGACTTGAACTTATCTGGCCAGGTTTTGTAATGTTTTGTCACTCATTTTGTGGCACAGAGTCTAGTTGGATTACTCTGCATGCAGCCAGAGACAGTAGCTGCAGCATCGCCCTTGCAAAAAAACCTGCAACAGATTGGCTAGTCCCGTAATAAATACATTTGCAGCTCCAAAAATGGTTTGGTATTCAAGAATATTAACTGTTTAGTTTGCAACCTCATCAGCAATGTGGCAACAATTACTAATATAGGCCTACTGGTATTATATATTTGTTTTGTACTTATGAAGCTTGCATTTGGAATTAGTTTAAAATGAATTATTACTGTGGCGAAGACGCATCATAGGCACGGCTCTTCACTTGCGCACTCCAAACTCCCGCCAATGGGGAGTGCTATTTTTCTCTTGTTGAAATGTGTGTTCTTGCTTCACACGTTTGCATCGGCCCTATGTGATAAATCTACATTCCATCTAATACTACAATAATTTATAGCGTTTCAACATTCCATCCCCGTGCCTTGCATTGCAACACGTAGACATTTATGTTTCATGTTTGATAGGCCAACAATACATTTGAATTTAGCCAAACATTTCTTACCCACTGAGTGGGCGCAACGTTTATTGTACACATGAACGTTCACAAGACTCATGTAGAAGTTATGTTTATTTAACTCAATGTATGGTTTCCTTTGTTCATATTTTACGGGTAATATCGGAGTTCCGTGTGTCTGTGTCCTATGTCGCTTGTCATTCATGTTTGTGCACCTCAGTGGGTATAGAAATAGGCTACGTGGCCTGCACTCCACGCTTTGCAGTCAGAATGTTGACTAAGAGAAAATGATTGTTCCATGTACGTATGAAGTATCATTAATAATCATTAAGTCTGATTAAGATGAACGTACCAATGTAACAAAGGATCTGTAAATTACCTTTTACATTGTAGAACCAGTTTATTGGTTGTAATTGATATAATGGCACCAGAGGAGATGGCTGCCGTTTTATGGGCTCCTAACCAATTGTGCTATTGTTTGTGTCTCTTCGCGTTATTCGTAACTCATTTTGTACATAATGTTTCTGCCACCGTCTCGTATGACCAAAAAGAGATTCTGGATATCTTATTACTCACCTCATACTGGTACAAAGATTCTTTCTTTAACAAGTCAGACGCAAAGGATTTACTTCAGACACCGGACAAGACCCAAATCCCCATGAAGAAGAGACAGAAATATAGGGGTCGTAGGTCGGGAGGCCTTGTAAGAATCTGATGGCGAGTGTGTAACCCGCCTCTACCATTAGTCCTATTAGCCAACGTGCAATCATTGGATAATAAACTGGATGAGCTCCGATCAAGACTATCCTACCAACAGGACATTAAAAACTGTAATATCTTATGTTTCACTGAGTCGTCGCTGAACGACGACAGTGTGGTAGGATTTTCCATGCATTGGCAAGATAGAACAGCTGCCTCTGGTAAGACGAAGGGTGGCGTCTGTGTCTATTTGTCAATAACAGCTGGTGCACGATATCTAATATTAATGAAGTCTTGAGGTTTTGCTCACATGAGTATCTCATGATAAGCTGTAGACCACACTATTTACCAAGATTGTTTTCATCTATATTTTTGTGCAACCAGAAGAAAAGAAACTCTAGACCACCTTAACTCCACACACATACAAAGCACTCCCTTGCCCTCCATTTGCCAATTATTTTTTACCATCACTCTATCCTCCTGATTCCGGCTTACTAGCAAACACTAAAGCAGGAAGTACCAGTGACTCGCTCAATACGTAAGTGGTCAGATGACGCAGATGCTAAGCTACAGGACTGTTTTGCAAGCACAGATTTTTACGATGACATTTAGGAGTACACCACAACAGTCACAGGCTTCATCAATAAATGCATTGATGACGCCGTCCCCACAGTGACCATACGTACATACCCCAACCAGAAGCCATGGATAACAAGCAACATCCACACTGAGCTAAAGGGTAGAGTTGCCGCTTTCAAGGAGCGAGACTCTAACCTGGACGCTTATAAGGAATCCCTCCAACGAACCATCAAACGGCAAAACGTCAATACAGGACTAAGATTGAATCCTACTACACCGGCTCCAACGCTCATCGGATGTGGCGGGGCTTGCAAACTATTACGGCCTACAAAGGGATGCACAGTGAGCTGCCTAGTGGCACGAGCCTACCAGACAAGCTAAAGGACTTTTATGCGTGCTCCGAGTCATGCAACGCTGAAACATGCATGAGAGCACCAGCTGTTCCAGATGACTGTGTGATTATGCTCTCTGTAGCCAATGTGAGTAAGACCTTTAAACAGGTCAACATTCACAAGGCCACAGTGCTAGGTAGATTACCAGGACATGTACTCTGAGCATGTGCTGACCAACTGGCAAGTGTCTTCACTGACATTTTCAACCTGTCCCTGAATGAGTCTTTAATACCAACATGTTTCAAGCAGACCACCATAGTCCCTGTGCCAAAGGACACCAAGGTAGCCTGCCTAAATGACTATCGACCCGTAGCACTAACGTATGTAGTCATGAAGTGCTTTGAAAGGCTGGTCATGGCTCGCATCAACACCATTATCCCCAAACCCTAGACCCACTCCAATTTGCATACAACCCAAACAGATCCCCAGATGACGCAATCTCTATTGTACTCCACATGAACCTTTCCCACCTGGACAAAAGGAACACCTATGTGATAATGCTCTTCATTGTCTATAGCTCAGTGTTCAACACCATTGTTCCCTCAAAGCTCATAACTAAGCTAAGGACCCCGGGACTAAACACCTCCCTCTGCAACTGGATCCTGAACTTCCTGACGGGCCACCGCCAGGTGGTAAGGGTAGGTAACAACACATCTGCCATGCTGATCCTCAACACGGGGGCCCCTCAGGGGTGCGTGATCAGTCACCTCGTGTACTCTCTGTTCACCCATGACTGATCACCGACAATGTGTTGTCTGCAAACTTGATGATTGAGTTGCATGCATGGCATGCATGACCACGCAGTCATGGGTGAACAGGGAGTACAGGAGGGGGCTGAGCACGCACCCTTGTGGGGCCCCTGTGTTGAGATTCAGCAAAGTGGAGGTGTTGTTTCCTACCTTCACCACCTGGGACTCAACTCGAGACTCAGACCTTGTGACTTAAGACATGCTTCTGACTCGAGTAATAATGACTTGGTCCCACCTCTGGCTGTTTCTAAAGCAGTAGCGATTTCTAAAGAAGCTTACTGTACTCCAATTCTCTGCTGGATCTCTACACATCTCTACACAACCACTCATACAGTGAGAGGAATGTGCTCTCTATGGGTGTACTGTGTATGTATTGTGTGTGTGTGTGTGTAAAATAGACAAGACTCTCAAAAGATCAAGAGCGAGATGCAGAGTGTCGCGTGGGAGACGGACACGTGGGTGAATTCAGTAGTTCTTCAGTCATATAATCCTGACTGTGGTTGTATTGATTTGACATTTAGACCAAGCTAGATGTCATCTCAATGCACCCTGGGTAAGTTAATTGTACCTCTGTGCCCTGAGTCCATCATCCAGTTGCATTGGGACAATGCGTTTAGAGGGTTCTCTGAAAACCCTCGAAGGGCATGGGAAATACTATTTTCCTCTTGGTGTCTGTGGCAGGAGAGCAGGCTCAGGCTACAGTGGCTAGAGAAACATGAGCCCTTTCAGTCCCCATCCTCCCACATTCTACAGCAAACCATTTTATGGCAATGTAGTTTGAGTCGCTGTTTGTTCTTTTAAATGCTTTTTTAAAATCCTGAGTACGTGGTTATTGTAGTAAAAGCAGGCTACACATTGTTTGATTATACATTACTTTGGGAAATTAAGGTGAAATAGGTTGGCCTGTCAATCAATTATTTCCTTATGACTTTCAACCAAGGCACATTCTAATGTTTTTCAGTGAGATTTACTTCCCTGGTATTCTAGGAAGTGCATGCAAATGGTTTGGGTAGGGAATTTATTAGTTCTGACGTTACGCACCTTGGGAGGAAAAATCAGACGAAAGAGTTTTCAGATTGTATACAAACAGAACACTGGTTGTCGTCGTGGCAACACAGGCTCCCACGGGGCAGGGTGGGAGAGTTGTTTTCTCAGAATACACTGTGAATACAGATTGACGACACACCATGAAATTCAGACTGAGGCTCCATGAAGTCATTATCATTAAAAAAGGCAGGGGTCTAACCTCGTATCAGCAGCAGCCAAGGATGACGGATGTTATGCCTAACCAGACAGGCCATCAGAATCATATAGTACACTACTTAGAATTGTGACTGTAGAGTTGAATTAAGCAAATTATTCACTCAGGGTCACTAGATAAATTAGTGATACAGATAGAACGGTAGACACATTCTGCTTGAATAAGGTACATGGTGTGTATGTTTAAGTAGAGTATGTTACTGTTGCCATACTCATGCAGGGCAGTCGGTCACACACCCTCTGATAACATGCCCGGCAATCAGTACAGTTTATTTGACTTGATCACAACTCTGCCATTATACCACAGAGGTGAACCCAGTGTTATTCTACTTAAATAAACAAGACATCCAGATACTGCAAGTGAAATCACAGAAAAATAGGTTGCGAAAGCTGTGTCTCATACAGTTTGAGCAATATATGACAACAGAACAACCATTGATCAGTTTAAAGTGCACATAGGAGGCCAGCACTGTCCAATTGACGGACAGAGGACATGAGGCTTTTCTGCACAGAGCACATGTTAATGTCCCAAGACTCTCAAGGGTACAAACATAAAAATTCTCCTTGGACATTATCTAAATTAATCTATCTGAAATAAACATCATCCCCAAAGCCAATTCCTCATTTGGCCACCTTTCCTTCCAGTTCTTTGCTGCCAATGACTGGAACGAATTGCAAAAATCACTGAAGCTAGAGACTTATATCTCCCTCACTAACTAAGCATCAGCTGTCAGAGCAGCTTACCGATCATTGCACCTTTACGCAGCCCATCTGTAAATAGCCCACCCAACTACCTCATCCCCATATTGTCATTTATTTTTTTCTCTGTTGCACCCCAGTATCTCTACTTGCACATCATCATCTGCACATCTATCACTCCAGTGTTAATGCTAAATTGTAATTATTTTGCCTCAATGACCTATTTATTGCCTTACCTCCCTAATCGTCTACATTTGCACACCCTGTACATAGATTTATCGACTGTACGTTTGTTTATGTGTAACTCTGCTGTTGTTTTTGTCGCACTGGTTTGCTTAATCTTGGCCAGGTCACATTTGTAAATGATAACTTGTTCTAAACTGGCCTACCTGGTTAAATAAAGTAGATTTTTTACGTTAAAAAAACACTTTATTCAAGGATTACGGATTAGAAAATAATCAAATTAGGTGATTACAATTGCTATGCTGTCATCATCTTGCCATGTGAAGTCAGAGAGCTTTGTGGCACCTTGGTGTGTCCAGCACATCGTTCCCAAATGGTTAACATGACAATCTGTGCTGCTGTGCCATTGCATCAGTCATAGATATAAGATAACTGTCCACAACTGATTTTCTGTGAAACTGATCTAATGCTTTTTGTGTCACAACTTTGAGTATATTTCGCTGTTTGTCTGTTCCAGGCACTGCCAATGAACCCTCTTAGATTTGTCTGAAACACGTTGTCCCTCATAAATAGAAACCGACAACAACATCTATATAGTATCTACAAAGTTCCCAGCAGCTAACCTCAATAATACATCCCACTGTCCTTGCGAAACCATGTTGTATTATCAACATGCTGTATAGATCTCACTACCTTCTCTGTACTTGCACAATGTCCCTTTCCCCTAAATAAAGTCTATAACATATAAAACACTGTCCTGCAAAATCTGGCTTTTGCTGATTCCTCTGTGTCAGCCCTGCTGTTCTGCCATAGTGACAGAGTGGAGTCTGGCTCTGCATGGGTCTTACCTGACTTGACCATCACGTCCCTGGGCCTCCCAGACTGGCCAGGAGGAAACAGGCTATGGCTGTGGGTGACTCTCTGTGCCATGCCTCTCTCTGTGTCTGTCTCTCTCTCTCTCTGTCCGCGTGTCTCTGTGTGTCCTGTCTCTGAAACCTAAATGTCTCTGTGTAGAAGCCCGTCAGAGGCAGGGCTGGTGCAGCACTCCTTTAAACTTCTGTGCCCAGGCTAGAGTAAACAGTCACATGACCCTGGGCATTCCACTGTCCCGCCCCTCCCGCTCTCCTTCCCTCCCCTCTGTGCTCTCTCACTCTCCCTCTAATATTATTACTCTCTCTTTTGCCTCTCCCTTCACTCTCTAACATGTTGTTAGATATTCTCTCTCCCCCTCTCACGCTCTCTTTCTCATGCTCTCTCTTACACATTTTTTTAATCTTCTCTCACTTTTCCTCTATCCACTCATGATCCATTTCCCTCTCCCCTACTCTCTCTCTTTTAAATTATTTCTCACTATTTCTCTCTTTCTCTTTCACTACCCCCTCTCTCTAGTTCCTTATTCCCCCCCCCCCGCTGTCTCTCTCCATCTCTCCCCCTCTCTCTGATCCTCAATGGTCTATAGCTCGTAGGATTAGCAGAGACTTTAAGCTCTCTGGCCCAATGCTCATATTCACCATAAATCATCTGGGTGCTTTCATACTCGGCAGAGTGTGGTACAGTAGACAGGCTGGCTGTACTGCGGAAGAGCACACTGGGCTGTTCATCTCCACATGACTTTTCCAATGCCTCTGCTTTAAGGGATGTATAATGTATACAGCATTGGCTAGGCTACATAGAGATGATGAGCTAGCCTGCCATCACCCATAGGGTTATCAGTATCACTGTGATATTTTTCTCCTGACAAAGAGAGGGTTACTTACCATTATGGAAAAGATAACTGGGTGACAAGTTGTTCACTGACTTATTTGTTACAGTTATACATATTGCTTTTCATTAAGCATATCCTTAGTTTTTCAACAAAGTGAGACATGGGATGAGGATTTTAAAAAAAAATCTCTTTAGCACTCTGAAGAAAACTCTTCAAGACATGTTGACTTAATGTTGGACTCTTAAGTCTCTGTCGAGTACCAAGTACCATTTTATTTCACAAAATCGACGCAATCAGAGTTTATCATGTTAGCACAGGTCCTGAATTGTAAGACTCTTGTAAGACCCTTAAGGTTCTTGCTGGATGATTTGGACCCTTTAAAAACATGTTTTCATGCATAACACAAACACTGTAACCAGACCAGTAAAACAGTCAAATGTGCCAAGTGTGTGGAAGACAGGTGAGTGGAGGGCCAGGTCCATTACTCTTCTATGTACATGGAAAGGCTGATAACACAGGATGGTAACTCAGAGGTGCTTGGCTTTACTTCCCAGGCCTGTTATTGTTTCATCACACTTAGAAGGCCAGACGTACCTGTGCCATTCTGATGCTTTCCGTTTTTCACACGCTGCTGCTGTTGGTTGATGTTGTACGCCTTCTGCAGAGAGAGGGGGGCAGAGATCGGTTCAGACGATACATCGATACATTTTGATCATATCCGCCCACCATGCTTGTGACGTCATTAGTGTCTCTCCTCATTGATTTTAAATGGACATTACCGGTCTGGGGACTATAAACAGTTGAAGGCCACTGGCACAGTGACAACAGAACTGAAACACTCCTCCATTGGTGTCTTGTCCCTCTCTGCCCTCCCATCCTCCTCCATCCCTCTCACTTCTACTCCTCTTACTCATTTTACTCCTATCCATTCCTCTCTTCATCTTTCTCCTTCATCCTCCTCACCTTTTATCCCTGTTCTTCCCCATACCTCTACTCCATTCTGTAACTGCTTCATCTTTCCCCTCCCTCCCTCCCTCCCTCCCTCCCTCCCTCCCTCCCTCCCTCCCTCCCTCCCTCCCTCCCTCCCTCCCTCCCTCCCCCTCCCTCCCTCCCTCCCTCCCTCCTGGTTGTTCATCCCTCCCTCCCTCCCTCCCTCCCTCCCTCCCTCCCTCCCTCCCTCCCTCCCTCCCTCCCTCCCTCCCTCCCTCCCTCCCTCCCTCCCTCCCTCCCTCCCTCCTGGTTGTTCCCCTCCCTCCCTCCCTCCCTCCCTCCCTCCCTCCCTCCCTCCCTCCCTCCCTCCCTCCCTCCCTCCTGGTTGTTCATAATGAAGCATTGCAGCACAGCCTCTTCACAGGGGTGAGCTGAGCTCCGTTCAATAGGGCCTTTTGGACGTCCTGTCGGCTGTGTGAAAGGTTATTGTGTTGCCGTCTACGGTTGCTAGGTGAGGCCTTCTCAGGCTCGGTGTGGTGACAAGGCCCTTACTGTCTTGAGTCCCCCCCCCAACCCACATCCTGGCATTACTGGGGTGGGGGCATTTCTGTTAATCCACTGGTGGGGTATGGGGTGAATTCTGTGTCTTTCATGGAAATGGAGAGTTGGGGGGGATGAAGGTTTTGAGGTTTCTCCTAAATCTGCCTTTGTCACTGTATTGGGACAGGGTGTTCCTCATGTACTCCCAACTCTAAAATGTTCTGTGAATATGACACATTATAAATAATACATGTTCTCACATGGAAAATACATAATATCTGTTGATTGTATCAAGTACTATGATACACATTTTTGTTGTGACGTGATCAAAGTAGAGGCTTCAGTCATGATAATGTATAAAGATTTTTTCATGGTAAATGGAATAAATTTTTGTAAAATTGAATAGTTATAATAAAAAATATTCACTTTTTTTGCAATACATTGCTCTTGATATTAATGCTTTCTCTCATTGCTTTGAAGTACAACAGAGTTGCTCTAAGCAGTATTACAATTACCAGGGGGCTCTCTAAGAAGGTATAAGAAGAAAAGCCTGTGCCAATAACAATAGAGTCAAGTTTTAAATGAGCTTAGTGTGGAATAAAATCCCTCTATAGTTACAGCCACACACTGCATAAGCCCCTCTGTCAATGATGAGTCAACTCATACTGTCTGAATAACGAACAGTAAGCTCTGTATTGATCTCCAGTGCTTATGAGTGTCCATAACTTTATCCTCTTAATTTTCCTGCCCCAGGAGTGTATCGAGGTTCATGATTTGCCTCTATAAGTGGACAATCAAATCCAAGCAGGCTCAACCTGTCCTATAACATGTCTGTCTCAGTACTAGGGTTGCAAAATTCTGGTACCTTTCCCAAAATTACCACGTTTTCCAGAAATCCCAGTTACAGTAGAGGATTCCTGGGCCAAATCCCTTTTGTAAGCACTGGACCTAGCCCCTACTTAAAAAAATAAAATCACCTTTATTTAACCAGGTAGGCCAGTTGAGAACAAGTTCTAATTTACAACTGTGACCTGGCCAGAAAGCAAATCAGTGCGACAAAAAACAACAAAACAGAGTTATACTTGGGATAAACAAAAGTACAGTCAATAACACAATAGAAAAATGTATATACAAATCTATATACAGTGTGTGCAAATGGCGTAAGGAGGTAAGGCAATAAATAGGCCATAGTAGCGAAGTAATTACAAATTAGCGATTTAAAACTGGAGTGATAGATGTGCAGATGATGATGTGCAAGTATAAATACTGGTGTGCAAAATAGCAAAAAAGTAAATGAAAACAATATGGGGATGAGGTAGGTAGATGGATTGGGCTATTTACAGATGGGCTGTGTACAGCTGCAGCGATTGGTAAGCTGCTCAGATAGTTGATGCTTAAAGTTAGTGAGGGAGATATAAGTCTCCAACTTCAGCGATTTTTGCAATTCGTTTCAGTCATTGGCAGCAGAGAACTGGAAGGAAAGGCGGCCAAATGAAGTGTTGGCTTTGAGGATGACCAGTGAGATATACCTACTGGAGTGCGTGCTACGGGTGGGTGTCATTATGGTGACCGGTGAGCTGAGATATGGCGGAGCTTTACTGAGCAAAGACCTATAGATGACCTGGAGCCGGTGGGTCTGGCGACAAATATGTAGCGAGGGCCAGCCGACGAGAGCATACAGGTCGCAGTGGTGGGTGGTATATGGGGCTTTGGTGACAAAATGAACGGCACTGTGATAGACTGCATCCAGTTTGCTGAGTAGAGTGTTGGAGGCTATTTTGTAAATGACAAGTCGAGGATCGGTAGGATAGTCAGTTTTACAAAAGTATGTTGGCAGTGTGAGTGAAGGAGGCTTGGATTGGAGATGCTTAATGTGAGTCTGGAAGGAGAGTTTACAGTCTAGCCAGACATCAAGGTATTTGTAGTTGTCCACATATTCTAAGCCAGAACCGTCCAGAGAAGTGATGCTCGTCGGGCGGGCGATTGCGGGCAGCGATCGGTTGAAAAGCATGCATTTAGTTTTACTAGCGTTTAAGAGCACTTGGAGGCCAAGGAAGGAGTGTTGTATGGCATTGAAGCTCGTTTGGAGGTTTGTTAACACAGTGTCCAAAGAAGGGCCAGATGCATACAGAATGGTGTCGTCTGCATAGAGGTGGATCATGGAATCACCCGCAGCAAGATCGACATCATTGGTATAAACAGAGAAAAGAGTCGGCCCGAGAATTGAACCCTGTGGTACCCCTATAGTGACTGCCAGAGGTCCGGACAACAGGCCCTCCGATTTGACACACTGAACTCTGTCTGATAAGTAGTTGGTGAACAAGGCGAGGCAGTCATTTGAGAAACCAAGGCTGTTGAGTCTGCCGATAAGAATACGGTGATTGACAGAGTCGATAGCCTTGGCCAGGTCGATGAATACGGCTGCACAGTAATGTCTCTTATCAATGGTGGTTATGATATCGTTTAGGACCTTGAGCGTGGCTGAGGTGCACCCATGACCAGCTCTGAAACCAGATTGTATAGTGGAGAAGGTACGGTGGGATTCGAGATGGTCAGTGTTCTGTTTATCTTGGCTTTCGAAGACCTTAGAATGACAGAGTAGGATAGATATAGGTCTGTAGCAGTTTGGGTCTAGAGTGTCAACCCCTTTGAAGAGGGGGATGACCGCGGCAGCTTTCCAATCTTTAGGAATATCGGACGATACGAAAGAGAGATTGAACAGACTAGTAATAGGGGATGCAACAATGGCGGCGGATAATTTTAGAAAGAGAGGGTCCAGATTGTCAAGTCCAGCTGATTTGTATGGGTCCAGGTTTTGCAGTTCTTACAAAACATCTGCAATCTGAATTTGGGAGAGGGGAAGCTGGGGAGGCTTGGGCAAGTAGCTGCGGGGGGTGCAGAGAAATGCTTATTGAAATTCTTGATTATCATGGATTTATCGGTAGTGACAGTGCTTCCTAGCCTCAGTGCAGTGGGCAGCTGGGAGGAGTTGCTCTTATTCTCTGTGTTCTTTACAGTGTCCCAAAACCTTTTGGAGTACAGGATGCAAATTTCTGTTTGAAAAAATAGCCTTTGCTTTCCTAACTGACTGTGTGTATTGGTTCCTGACTTCCCTGAAAAGTTACATATCGCAGGGACTATTCGATGCTAGTGCAGTATGCCACAGGATGTTTTTGTGCTGGTCAAGGGTCTGGAGTGAACCAAGAGCTATATCTGTTCTTAGTTCTACATTTTTTGCAAGGGGCATGCTTACTTAACATGGTGAGGAAATTACTTTTAAAGAACAACCAGGCATCCTCTACTGACGGGATGAGGTCAATATCCTTCCAGGATACCTGGGCCAGGTCGATTAGAAAGACCTGCTTGCAGAAGTGTTTTAAGGAGCGTTTGACAGTGATGAGGGGTGGTCGTTTGACCGGGGACCCATTACGGATGCAGGCAATGAGGCAGTGATCGCTGAGATCCTGAATGAAAATAGGAGAGGTGTATTTGGAGGGCAAGTTGGTCAGGATAATATCTATGAGGGTGCCCATGCTTACGGATTTGGGGTTGTACCTGGTGGGTTCCTTGATCATTTTTTTGAGATTGAGGGCATCTAGCTTAGATTGTAAGACGGCCGGGGTGTTAATCATATCCCAGTTTAGGTTACCTAACAAAACGAACTCTGAAGATAGGTGGGGGGCAATCAATTCACATATGGTGTCCAGGGCAGAGCTGGGAGCTGAGGGGGGTCTATATCAGGCGGCAACAGTGAGAGACTTATTTCTACAGAGATTAATTTTAAAAAATTAGAAGCACTGTTTGGGCATAGCCCTGGAAAGTATGACAGAACTTTGCAGGCTATCTCTGCAGTAGATTGCAACTCACCCCCCTTTGGCAGTTCCATCTTGACGGAAAATGTTGGAAATCTCAGAATTTTTGGTAGCCTTCCTAAGCCAGGATTCAGACATGGCAAGGACATCAGGGTTGGCGGAGTGAGTAAAACAAAGCAGTGAGTAAAACAAACGTAGGGAGGAGGCTTCTGATGTTAACATGCATGAAACTAAGGCTTTTACAGTTACAGAAGTCAACAAAAGAGAGCACCTGGGGACACTCAGGGCCTGGATTAACCTCTACATCACCCGAGGAACAGAGGAAGAGTAGGATGAAGGCTATCAAAACTAGTTGTCTAGTGCGTTGGGGACAGAGAATAGAAGGAGAAGATTTCTGAGCGTGGTAAGATAGATTCAGGGCATAATGTACAGACAAGGGTATGGTAGGGTGTTGGTACAGTGGAGGTAAACTCAGGCATCGTGTGATGATAAGAGAGGTTGCATCTCTGGAGGCACTAGCTATACTAGGTGAGGTCACCGCATGTATGGGAGGTGGGAAAAAAGAGCTATCTGAGGCATGTTGAGTGGGACTAGGGACTCTGCAGTAAAATAAAACAATGATAACTACCCTAAACAACAGTACACAAGGCATATTGACATTAGAGAGAGACATAAAGCGAGGCATAAAGTAATCACAGGTGTTGATTTGGAGAGCTAGCTAAGACAACAACGGGTAAGACAGCAACTAATCAGCTTAAGACAACAACAGGTAAAATGTCGATGAATGGACAGAGCGGGTCAGTTAACTACACACGTGGCCTGAGTTTGAGGCTGGGGCTGACAGATAAACAAAATAAACAAAATGGAGTACCGTGATTAATGAACAGTCCAGCAGGCATCAGCTATGTAGCCAAGTAATCATAGGGTCCAGTGAACAGCAATAGATAGCGGGAGACACGGTGTTCATAAAGCATCCTACTATATGCCTACAGGCTGGCTGACCTGGGTTTAGAATGTTATGTTGTGTATTGCCCTGGCCCAGTGTCTCCTTACCACGCAGTGGTCATTTGACCTTTCCATTCAGAGTCCTGTTTGATTTTCCTCGGGTTTTATTAAGCATCCTGAGAAAGTGCCTCTATGCCTCTACCCCATAATAAGGTTTGAGACAAAGAGGTTGGACTTTTTTTGTCAAATCGATTTGGACCCTGGTCCGGTGATCTGGTGCTCTGGTTTCACACCTTAGGGTGCTCAGGTTACCCAGACGACACAGGCTGGTAGCAGAGGCTCCGGACGGGAGAGCAGGGTTGCTAGGAAGTACACAACCATGGCACCTTCCAACCACTAATTCTAACTTTAACCCTAACCTTGATATTGCCTGGTTGATATTGCCAGGAGCAGGACTGGTTACCTGGCCCATTAGAGATCAGTGTTATGCATTCAGTTACACTCACGCACACAGTCTTGTATAACTAACCTGTGGGGACACACAATTCAGTTCCATTTGAAATCCTATTTTCCCTTACCCTTAACCCTAACCTTAACCCAAAAATCTAAACCTAAACCTAACCCTAACCCTAACCCTTAAACTAACCCTAGCTCCTAACCCTAACCTAATTCTAATTCTTACCCTAACACTAAATCGAACCTTAACCCTAAACCCCCTCGAAATAGCATTTGACCTTGTTGGGACTAAAAAAAAATATCCCTAGTTGGTGATATGTTTGTTTGTTGTGTTTTTGTTAAACACGTCCACACCCACAATGTGAGTATATCATGATAATTACACAACGTTATAATTATGTTTGCATTATACCCTTTGAATAGTATTACTACATATTTCAAGATTGAAAGGACGCAGTGTCGTCATTGGCCATTTAAAACATGTATATAAATATCTATATCTTACACAATCAAGTCTTGTGGCTGACACATTGCCTCAGTACAGTACCCTACATGATCCTCCTGAGTCATATGGAGTTCCTTAACGCATTGCTTTCTAGATACGATGAAAGAGCAGTAAAAACAGAGAGATTGTCAGAGGTATTCAGGACTAGTTCATTGGAAGAGACAGAGGGAACTACCCAAGAGAGTGTGCATATTTAAAACCTGTAATGTTGATTTAGAAACTGACACATGTAGTAGGACAGCTGGTGACAGGCCCTTCAGCATTGCCCCTTGATAATGGGTAGTGACACAGTCAGTGTTGCTGTTAACCCACTGTCGACTCCGTTGAGGACTTGGAGAAGTTGAGCTTGTTCCTTGGTAAGTCAGGATCCTGAATAGACAGTTTTTTTGTTTACTGAAAGTAAACAAATATGAGAACCACTCCATGAACTTGATCCTAGATCAGTGCTCAGGGGCAGTGTACACCTCAGGACAGTACATTAGTGTTACTCTCACCGCCTCCTATCTGGGATCCCAGTAAGGCGATTCTACACCACAAGTCATCAAAGGAAGGAAAACTAATGTAATCAGGCAGAACAACATTATTAAAGACAATTTTAAACTGCAAAGTGTTCACTTTCCTGAGTCAGGCTGTAACATACACCCACATTAACGCACCCATGTATGTGCGCACACACATAGCAACAACAACAGCAACAACATCAATAACAACAGCAACACTACACAACATGCAATGGTCATACAAATTCAGATTTATGCATTATCAGATTGAACTCTGTTGAGACTACTGATTCTGCCCCCTAGTGGAGAAACACATCTACTGTACACTGAGTGTACAAAACATTAAGAACACCTCTTTCCATGACAGACTGACCAGGTGAATCCAGGTGAAAGATATGATCTCAATTGAGACATGGATTGTGTATATGTGCCTTTCAGAGGGTGAGTGGGTAAGACAAAAGATTTAAGTTCCTTTGAACAGGGTTTGGTTGTAGGTACCAGGCACACCGGTTTGTGTCAAGAACTGCAATGATGCTGGGTTTTTCATGCTCAATAGTTTCCTGTGTGTATCAAGAATGGTCCACCACCCAGAGGTCATCCAACCAAATTGACACAACTGTGGGAAGCATTGGAGTCAACAGGGGCCAGTATCCCTGTGGAATGCTTTCAACACCTTGTAGAGTCCATTCCCTGACAAATTTAGGCTGTTCTGAGGGCTAGCTTAATAGTAGGAAGGTGTTCTTAATGTTTTGTACTTTCAGTATATATCTGCCACAACTGATTGTGATAGCAGCACCTTCAGAGCTAGTTCAAGTGAGGCCCTCTACTCTCATTACAGCTACAGTGCCATTTCAGGTCCATGTTGCAGCTTTGGTGAATAAACCGATATCTGAGGGATTTTAACTTTTGGATGGTATAGTATTTTAAGTATAACTGCCAGGTCGCAGTTGTAAATGAGAACTTGTTCTCAACTGGCCTACCTGGTTAAATAAAGGTGAAATAAAATACAAATAAAATAATGTCCTATATGGTGGAGCCAGAAGAGTTGTAATGAGGACAGGAGCAAGCAGGTAAACACAAACACCATCTGGTCATATGGATCTGCAGCTGGGCGACTGTAGGTCACATGCCAGCAACAGGGACAGATGTCTGACAGCATGTCACACAAGGACGGACGACACAGGGCAGGATGTAGTTCCATCATAGGCTGCACTGACACCAGCGTCAGCCTGGCATGGCCTGGGATCAAAATGTGTGCACACAGGTGAGAGACCAGGCCTGGCTGGTATGATGTTGTCTGGGTTTTCTGCTTTGCCAGCTTGGTATTGATTGGCTGTCCAGCAGGGTTGGGCTCAAGTGGATTTAGAATTGGAGTTTTGTTTTGATATCTTATCATTATTGCCATGATATAGACATTATTGTGTAAACCTCTCTCTCTGCTGCTGTTGGTGCATTTTTTCGAATTCTAGAATGACTGAAAAGTTCTCAAGGACAAACCGCCATTGTAATGTTTACATGTGAAATATTTTTTAATCAGCAGCACTGTCATAATTGCAGTACTATTTCCATAACATATTATAGAGTACAATTTAGTTTATTACAAAACATGGATGGTGTCAGTTTTCTTGATAACAATAATAGTCATGATAGTTTATTGAAGAAGTATGTAATCATAGGAGCGTAGGTTACATTAACCTATAGGAGCTTTAAAATATGTAATAGAAAGACACAGCTACAGCACATTCCGTCCAGCCCAGTTCTTCTCAGATATGGGAATGAAGCAACATTGTGGTTCTCTCTGTTTTCTCTCCCTGTGATAAGTGTTCTCTCCTGCTTGGAGTGTATCTTTTTTGTTTAAATACAGCATCACACTGGCTTCATGGTTGAGGGAGTGACTGGCGATTGGTGGATTGGAGGCCCTGGGATTGTTACAGCTCAAAATGCATCAAAGGCATCATCCTAAATGTCATGGCCCAGAGAGCAATGGTCAATCCTTCCTTTTAAACATTCAGTGAACCTTAACAATAACAACACATACAGACATCCACATCGCTCCTCATTCACTTTTGGCATGTGTATACTAATGTATAATTTTATTTTCCACATTGCCTTATGTAGAAATTCACAGGACACAAACTGCTGTTTTGGGCATATTTAAACCCATTATTCACAGACGTCTCTGTACTCACTGAGACTGATCCTGAATTCTTCCTGTTTAATGAAGTCTTACGGATACTGCCAGGGCAAGCTGTGTCTGCAACGTGGTCTCAGGACAATGTGTATTAATCTGTATGTAAATATTTGGCAATCCATTTAGTATGATATGTTCAATTATGTTAGGTTACATAATGAATGGATACAATATCAGTATCTTACAAATCAGAGGACGTATAGTATCATACATCTTACCCGGTCGTACAATAGCATACGAATTGGATGAAGTAACTTATGATTCCTCTTGGAGGACGTATAGTATTGCACATCTTTATCTGAGACCAGGTTGCTTGTTGCGCCATAAACAAAGGAGAATTACAGGGAAAATTTACATTGGCGGTTAGGAAAACTAAAATGACAATTTACGTAGCAGGGGTTAAGTTTAGAATAAGGGTTAGGGGAAGGGTTAGCTAAAATGCTACAGTTGTCCCCGACGCAACTCGAACATTCAGCCTTTGGATTGCTAGACCGTTGTGGATTACGCCCACCTATCCTCCCTGACCAACCTCCCTACTTTCGTTTCTGGCTAAAGTAACTAGACCATTAGTAGGTGTCATATGTCTTGGAGGTCCTCAGAAATATGTAAAGTATATTTTGTATGGCTCTGAGGCCAGGCTGGTGTCTGAGGTGCTTTCAACCCTTTCCTTCCTCACCACAACATGTCCAACAGCACACAATCAACACCATGGGCACAACTTTGGTTTTATAAGTGGGGGGAAGACTTCCCCCCCACCGTCCCCAGTGAAAGTTGTGCCCCTGCTCAACACTATGTGCAAACCATCAAGGGGGCTGAGTCCTGTAGATGCCCTAAAGAGATTTGAACACACATGCTTTCTCATGTGTCTTCCCCCCCTGCTGTATCACAAAGGGTGAAGGATACTCCCCGAGCACCTGTTGATATGTAAGGAACCTTTAAACGCAGACAGGAGCGGAATTCACTTAATTTATTTTTGCTGAAAGACGATGCCCACTCCTTTGATTGGTTCAGCTAGAATCCACACGTGTGTATCCTATAATGGAAAGGCATCCACGAAAGAAGATTCCACAAACTTGTTTTCTGTTTTGTTGTGCTATTGTTACATTTGTATTGGTGTTTTATTTCATGTCCGATGAGCTCACAGTGTTGTTACATGTCATTTGCCAGCTATCTCACATACAAAATACTACAGTACTTACTATAGAATTCTAGAGTAAACTGTAGTATACTTTATACAGTGGCTGGTTCTAATCTCGAATGCTGATTGGTTAAAACTGCATTCCAGACGGTGTCTATTCCACAAGTTACCACCGGCTAAATCTATGACGTTAAAATTCCTATTTACTCTGTTCCATCTGATTGTGCAATCCACTGTCTCATCAGCCTAGCCAGGAAATGTATAAACTTTATATCCACAATAAAATACATCTAGACATTATCACACATTTCCTTTAGACTAACATTTAGTTTTCAACAGCAGAGATTTGTATAAACCTTGATCTCTGTCTTTGCAACATTGTTTCAATATTCAAATTCGATCTCCAGCTGTCCCATAGTAAGGAACATGTCAGGCGTCGGGTAGAGACAGACAGGCAGGCAACGTTTCTCAGCCAGTTGAAATCATGGAACAGCTGGCCTCATTTTTATGAATGTATACAAAGTGTAAATGTAAATTGAAGAAGGTAAAACTAAACGGTGCAGCTAGTTTGTAGTCTTTTCAGCTTCAGTTTGAATTGATTATGTGAGCTGTGTTGTTGGCTAGCTCCCCTGAACAACAGCGTCCTGATGAGAGAGCACATTTTCTATGCCAGGTGCCTCATTAGCACATTGTTATGGATGTATCCAAATAAATGTCACTAGAAAACAGCTTAAACAAATGCAAATGCAGCTACTTTTGTTATTCTGGCTGCACTATTTGACCTGACTGTAAGTTAGCTGTCGTTGGCTTGCTAGCAAGCAATGGATGAGAACGTTGCTAGCCAGTATGGCAATGGTACATTTAGAACGAACGACTGAACGTCCATAGATACAGAACAAAAAGACTAAATGACTGGGTCGCGTCTCTGGCAACTGAACCAATAGAACGAATGACCAGCCGGCTTGGGTAGCAACCCTAGATTTGTTTCAGGACTATATCTTGTGGAAGGATGAAATAATATGAATAAATGTATCAAAAATTTTTAAAAATTAAATACATAAATCATTATTTGAATATGTTGGTAACCCGTTGTGATAATGCCCGAGAAACCGGTGTTTGGAGGATATATGTGCACGGTTTGACCAACATCCGTGCCAATATGTCCTCCAAACATCTGCTTCTCGGGCATTATCACTTAAGTAGAATACTATACTACACACTGTAGTAGGCTATCCCTCGATCATGTGTAGTACTTAGTATAGAATTGTGTAGTATACTGTAGTATACTGTAGAACACTATAGGAAATACTAAAGTATTATCCACACAAAATATTTCATAAATGTCCACAAAAACACTACAGTCCGCAAAAACATATATTTTTTAACTATAGTAAATACTACAGTATTTAATTAGCATATACCCTACCCATTCCTGTCCCCCATATCCTAATATGTGCCACCCGTAAGTAAGAAACCTACATGCCAAGTATAGGCCATATATAGTGTTCCCTACGGTTATGGAAGACAGCTGAAGTGCTGAATGTACAGACCCCAGTCCTTCCTTTATACCTACCTACCTACCTACCTACTGTTGTGGCAGAATCAGAATTATTTTGGTAGCATTGATAAATAAGATGTTTTATCAATGTTCATAAGTATGCTTATGTGGGAAAAAGTTACTTGGGGCCCAGAGAGGGGAGAGGTCAGGTTTGTCTTATCTGTGAATATGTCTGTAACTCCAGTAGGTTTTCTCAAGGAGAAAGCCCCCCACGTATATATTAAAGATAATAACAAAACACTACAGTAAATACTACGGTACACCACAGTCTGCAAAAAAACTATAGTAAATACTACAGTCTGCAAAACACAACAGTGAACTATAATATTCCTAACATAGTATACACTATAGTATTTTTCCATATGTGATAGCCTAGCCAGGTAGCTAATCTTTTGAATATGGTGTCGTAAAAAAAACAGAAACAGATAGCATTAGCTTGCTAGATATGCTAGCTACACTGATAGCTGTCAATGCCATACTTGTTGTTATTTCTCCACTCCATGTTGAAATCACCACAACGTTCCAACCCTCAATTTGTGAATAAGTATTAGCAGCCTGCGTCATTCTTCAGAGGTGGGACCTAAACAAGGAACCTAAACAATTTCCGCTCTACGACAGGAATTATGCATTGCCCTCTGGTAGGGGCCTTTAAGTAAGCATTTGCAGAGGGTCAGGGAAAGGTTAGTATGTGGCTTACTCTTTAATTAACCTTAATATTGAGTGGCCTTTTTGGCCTGTGTTCAGTTTAAATAGCAAGTGCTAGTCTTCTGTCTCACAGTTTTAAACATGTGACTTGGTTTTCAGGCATGGAATTTGTCCTGCCCAGAGCTTGGTCTTTGGAGCATCTTGAACATTAGGGCGTTGCAGTAAACCATTACATTACAGATTCTAAGTTTATTGTCAGTCTCAATGGTTTTAGTCAGAAGTCCTATCATCATTACCACCTGTGTTTAATAAGTAAGCAGTACATCTGGTTGGCATAGGGGCCCACAAATCATCAACAAACATAGCTAATGGATGTTTCCTATTTCAATGTAGCCATCTACCCAAGATACCCTACCCTCACCCTCTCACTACAGCCATATCATTACAGATACAGTGTCTTGTAAAAGTACTAATCCCCCTTCGCATTATTCCCAAAAAATGTTCTTCCTAAATTATGCCAGGATTCCATCCTATCATGGGCTATAGGCATTGCAGCTTGTAAAGGTCATTTCTGATTGAACCAACATATACAACCTTAACCATGAATGGGAGCATTTGTTTAAAAACCTTCATGCCTACAGTGCCTTGCAAAAGTATTAATCCAACTTGGCATTTTTCCTATTTTGTTGCATTAGAACCTGTAATTTAAATGGATTTTTATTTGTATTTCATGTAATTGACATACACAAAATAGTCAATTGGTGAAGTGAAATGAAAAAAAGAACTTGTTTAAAAAAATTCAAAAAAATATATATTATGGAAAAGTGGTGCGTGCATATGTATTCACCCCCTTTGTTATGAAGCCCCTAAATAAGATCTGGTGCAACCAATTACCTTCAGAAGTCACATAATTAGTTAAATAAAGTCCACCTGTGTGCAATCGAAGTGTCACATGATCGGTCACATGATCTCAGTATATTTACACCTGTTCTGAAAGGCCCCAGAGTCTGCAACAACACTAAGCAAGGGGCAACACCAAGCAAGCAGCACCATGAAGACCAAGGACCTCCCCAAACAGGCCAGGGACAAAGTTGTGGAGAAGTGCAGATCAGGGTTGGGTTATAAAAAATATCAGAAACTTTGAATATCCCACGGAGCACCATTAAATCCCTTATTCAAAAATGTAAAGAATATGGCACCACAACAAACCTGCCAAGAGAGGGCCGCCCACCAAAACTCATGGACCAGGCAAGGAGTGTCACATGTATCGACGCTGGAGAGACGAAGCAGGTACGGGGAGTAACATTTAATAAATGACGGACATATAACGAGACAGGAATAGCGTCAGCATACAGAAAAAAAGACAAAAAAACAATCAATGCAACAGTGGGGAACAGAGCTGGGGAACTGACAAATAGGGGAGGAAATAAACAGGTGATACGTGAGTCCAGGTGAGTCCAATAACGCTGATGTGTGTGACGAGGGAAGGCAGTGCGTGATGGATAGCAGGATTGTGTGATGCAGGGCAACCTGGCGTCCTCAAGTGCGAGGGGGAGGGAAGAGTGGGAGCAGACGTGACAAGGAGGGAATTAATCAGAGAGGCAACAAAGAGACCAAAGATAACCCTGAAGGAGTTGCAAAGCTCCACAGCAGAGACTGGAGTATCTGTCCATAGGACCAATTTAAGCCGTACACTCCACAGAGCAGGGCTTTACGGAAGAGTGGCCAGAAAAAGCCATTACTGAAAGTAAAAAAATAAGCAAACACATTTGGTATTCGCCAAAAGGCATGTGGGGGACTTCCCAAACATATGGAAGAATGTACTCTGGTCAGATGAGACTAAAATGTAGGTTTTTGGCCATCAAGGAAAAGGCTATGTCTGGCGCAAACCCAACACCTCTCATCACCCTGAGAAAAACATCCCCACAGTGAAGCATGGTGGTTCAGCATTATGCCGTGGGAGATGTTTTTCATCAAGATGTTTTTCATCGGCAGGGACTGGGAAACTGGTCAGAATTAAAGGAGTGATGGATGGTGCTAAATACAGGAAAATTCTTGAGGGAAACCTGTCAGTCAGTCTTCCATAAATTTGAGAATGAGATGGAGGTTCGTCTTCCAGCAGGACAATGATCCCAAGCATACTACTAAAAGCAACACTTGAGTGGTTTAAGAAGGGGAAACATGTCAATGTCTTGGAATGGTCTAGTCAAATCCCAGACCTCAATCCAATTGAGAACCTGTGGTATGATTTAAAGATTGCTGTACACCGGGGGGGGTTCTTATGCACGCTCAAGTTTTCTGTTATTTTGTCTTATTTCTTCTACAATACAAACTATTTTGCATCTTGTGTAAATCAAATGATACCCCCCCCCCAAATGTTTTATTTGAATTTTAATTCCAGGTTGTAAAGGCAACAAAATAGGAATAATGCCAAGGGGGTGAATACTTTCGCACCTACCGTGCCTCACCTCAACAATGCCTTGATTTACCCCCAAAAACTCTCAAGGAGAATGTTGCGACTGCTTACTCAAAGCCCCACAACTGATCAAATGGTACTTATAGAAAATAACAAAAAGACTATTGAATACATTTCAAAATAGGTTGTTAATGTTTTCTTTCGTGTCCCAGTGTACTCCAATTCCATTGTGCATTCCCACTGGGCACACACTGCTTGAATCAACGTTGTTTCCATGACATTTCAATTAAATTAATAGATGTTTAATTGACTGTAAACTGTTTGGGGATTAAGAATGCTTTCCCTTTTTAAACACTCTTATCACCTAATTAGCCATGACCCAGAACTTTGAGGACAGACCTGTAGGCTACTACCCATCAACTCTCACCTTCCTCCACCATCTTTCTCTTCCTTCCCTCATTTAGACACTGTCAATGGCCACAGACAATAGTGACTAAAGAACCCCATCAATGAGCCAGGCAGTTTAATAAAAAAGCATTCCAAATTTCTGCATGGGTCGGGTCTTATGTCTGAAAGTCTAATTAAACAATTATGTAAGAAATACCTACAAATATATTCTGGGTTTGTAGGTAACAGACGAATGGTTGCTCAGCAGAATTATTACAGTGCTGTTCTATCAAATACACTGAACAAAAATATAAATGCAACATGCAACAATTTCAAAGATTTTTCGGAGTTCCAGTTCATATAAGGAAATCAGTCAATTTCAATAAATAAATTAGACCATAATCTAAGGATTTCACATGACTGGGAATACAGATTTGCATCTGTTGGTCACTGATAGCTTTAAAAAAAGGTAGTGGCGTGGATCAGAAAACCAGTCAGTATCTGGTGTGGCTACCAATTGCCTCATGCAGCGCGACAGTTGATCAGACTGTTGATTGTGGCCTATGGAATGTTGTCCCACTCCTCTTCCATGGCTTCCATGGCTGTGAGAAGTTGCTGGATATTGGCGGGACCTGGAACACGCTGTCGTACACGTCGATCCAGAGCATCCCAACATTCTTAATGGGTGAAATGTCTGGTGAGTATGCAGGCCATGGAAGAACTGGGATATTTTCAGCTTCCAGGAATGGTGTACAGATCCTTGCGACATGGGGACATGCATGATCTTGATGAAACATGAGGTGATGGCGGTGGATGAATGGCATGGCAATGTGCCTCAGGATCTTTTCACGGTATCTCTGTGAATTCAAATTGCCATCGATAAAATGTGTTTGTTGTCCATACCATAACCTCACCATTACCATGAGGCACTCTGTTCACAACTTTGACGTGGTCTGCGGTTGTAAGGCCGCTTGGATGTGCTGCCAAATTCTTATGATAGAGATGGTAGAGAAATAAACATTAAATTCTCTGGCAACAGCTCTGGTGGACATTCCTGCAGTCAGCATGCCAATTGCACACTCCCTCAAAACCTGAGACATCTGCCGCATTGTGTTGTTGGAAAAAACTGCACATTTTAGATTCCCCAGCATGGTAACACTTTTGTGCTCAGAATTTGAGAGAAATAAGCTTTTTTGTGCTTATAGGACTAATTTGGGGATCTTTTATTTAAGGTCCTGAAACATGGGACCAGCAGTGTACATTACTGTGTAATACAAATGGCAAGCTTTAGGGTAACTTTAGACCTGTGAAAAAAACATAGCACTGATACTATAGTTTCTCTGCATGCCTGTGTCCATAACACCAGTTACTTTGCAGTTAAATTCTTTCTAAAGAGGTAGCCAGTATTTTTAGTCTGTCCATTGGGTAATGTGGACAGGGATTTTCTCTGATTGCCTTAATCTGCCTCAGTGGGTTTTTGGCACAAGACAGATTTAACTCTACTCGATGTCCCAGATAGCAGTAGGGAAAATGCAGTACTATCAGTGAAGAAACTGAGAGCCATATCCATGCTCTGTCTCATCATGGTTGCAGTCAAATAAAAGACCCTGGTGTTACATGCATCTCTTCCCCTCTATGATTAATATGAGTTTAGTAAGGTCAACCTGATACAGTTTTAACAATCTACAGTGCCTTCAGAAAGTATTCACACCCCATTACTTTTGTTGTGTTACAGTCTGAATTTACAAGTGATAAAATGGCCTAAACACAATACCCCATAATGTCAAAGTGGAATTATGTTTTTCTAAGGTTTTACAAATGAATTCAAAAGTAAAAGCTGAAATGTCTTGAGTCAACAAGTATTCAACCCCTTTGTTATGGCAACCCTAAATAAGTTGCATGGACTCACTCTGTGCATAATAGTGTTTAACATACATATTTTTATGACTACCTCATCTCTGTACCCCCCACATACAGTTATCTGTAAGTTTCCTCAGTCAAGCTGTGAATTTCAAACACAGATTCAACCACAAGGACCAGGGAGGTTTTCCAATGCCTCGCAAAGAAGGGCACCTATTGGTAGATGGGTAACATTTAAAAAATAAGACATTGAATATCCCTTTGAGCATGGTGAAGTTATTAATTACACTTTGTATGTGTAACGAACCTCGTCCTCCTCTTCTGAGGAGGCGAAGCGAGAAGGATCGGAGGACCAAAACGCAGCGTGGTAAGTGTCCATAATGTTTATTTTAAAACAAACTGAACACTACGAAATAAAAAACAATACACGTGAAATGAACGAAACAGTCCAGTATGGCGACAAACACTGACACGGAAGACAAACACCCACAACCCAAAACTGAAACCCAGGCTACCTAAGTATGATTCTCAATCAGGGACAACAATTGACAGCTGCCTCTGATTGAGAACCATACTAGGCCAAACTCAAAAACCAACATAGAAAAACAAACAGACTGCCCCCCCAACTCACGCCCTGACCATACTAAAACAAAGATAAAATAACAGAACTATAGTCAGAACGTGACAGTATGGTGTATATTTACACCCAGTCACTACAAAGATACAGGTGTCCTTCCCAACTCAGTTGCCAGAGAGGAAGGAAACTGTTCAGGGATTTCACCATGAGGCCAATGGTGAAATCAGTTACAGATTTGAATGGCTTTGATAGGAGAAAACTGAGGATAAATCAACAACATTGTAGTTACTACACAATACTAACCTAATTGACAGAGTGAAAATAAGGAAGCCTGTACAGAATAACAAATATTCTAAAACATGCATCCTGTTTGCAACAAGGCACTAAAGTAATACTGCAAAAAATGTGGCAAAGCAAATCACTTTTTGTCCAGAATACAAAATGTTATGTTTGGGGCAAATCCAATACAATACATTACTAAGTACCACTCTCCATATTTTCAAGCATAGTGGTGGCAGCATCATGTTATGGGTATGCTTGTAATTATCAAGGACTGGGGAGTTTTTCAGAATAAAAAATAAACGTTATGAAGCTAAGCACAGGCAAAATCCTGGAAGAAAACCTGGTTCAGTCTGCATTCCACCAGAAATTGGGAGATGAATACACCTTTTAGCAAGACAATAACCTAAAACCCAAGGCCAAATCTAAACTGTAGTTGCTTTCCAAAAATGTTCCTGAGTGACCGAGTTACAGTTTTGACTTAAACCTACTTCTAAAACTATGGCAAGACTTGAAAATGGTTCTCTAGCAATGATCAAAAACCAATTCAACAATAAATTAGCTAACATTTCTAAAAACATGTTTTCACTTTGTTATTATGGGGTATTGTGTCTAGATGGGTGAGAATTTTTTTTAGTTAATACATGTTGACTTAAGGCTGTAACAGCAAAAAGTAGAATATATCAAGTGATATTAATACTTTCTGAAGGCACTATATACCCTCTAGACTCTTCAATCACCAGTGAGTTGGGTAGATCTGCTTGAATTTTTTTTGCACCTTACGTGTGGAATGATCTATAGTACACTTTAAAATTGGAGGAATTGGTACATTTCAGATGGTTGTTAGAGGACATAACATAATTTGTTATGATGGTGTTCTGCCTTTTGTGTATTGCTGTGTATTATAACATGTATTTTAATGTGTATATGAATGTTACTTTAATGTGTTCATTGAATTTTGATGTGTATTGTGTTGCTATACAGGCCTCATCTGGAAAAGAGAACTTGGACTCAGCATTGATTCCCTGTCAAAATAAAGTCAAAAAATCCCTAGCCATCCTGTTACGGTTTTCTTCCGTCGAAGGAGAGTCGGACCAAAATGCAGCGTGATATTCTTGATACATATTTAATAACGATGAAAAACGAACAATACAAAACAACAAACGGAACGTGAAAACCTATACAGCCTATCTGGTGACAACTAACACAGAGACAGGAACAATCACCCACGAAACACTCAAAGAATATGGCTGCCTAAATATGGTTCCCAATCAGAGACAACGATAATCACCTGCCTCTGATTGAGAACCAATTCAGACAGCCATAGACTATGCTAGAAAACCCCACTAAGCCACAATCCCAAATCCTACGAAAAACCCCAATACTAAACACACCACATAATAAACCCATGTCACACCTTGGCCTGACCGAAATAATAAAGAAAACACAAAATACTAAGACCAGGGTCACTAAAGCACCTTATACCACCCACCACTGCGACTTGTATGCTCTAGTCGGCTGGCCCTCGCTACATATTCGTCGCCAGACCCACTGGCTCCAGGTCATCTACAAGTCCATGCTAGGTAAAGCTCCGCCTTATCTCAGTTCACTGGTCACGATGGCAACACCCATCCGTAGCACGCGCTCCAGCAGGTGTATCTCACTGATCAATCCTAAAGCCAACACCTCATTTGGCCGCCTTTCGTTACAGTTCTCTGCTGCCTGTGACTGGAACGAATTGCAAAAATCGCTGAAGTTGGAGACTTTTATCTCCCTCACCAACTTCAAACATCTGCTATCTGAGCAGTTAACCGATCGCTGCAGCTGTACATAGTCTATCGGTAAATAGCCCACCCATTTTTACCTACCTCATCCCCATACTGTTTTTATTTATTTACTTTTCTGCTCTTTTGCACACCAATATCTCTACCTGTACATGACCATCTGATCATTTATCACTCCAGTGTTAATCTGCAAAATTGTAATTATTCGCCTACCTCCTCATGCCTTTTGCACACAATGTATATAGACTCCCCTTTTTTTCTACTGTGTTATTGACTTGTTAATTGTTTACTCCATGTGTAACTCTGTGTTGTCTGTTCACACTGCTATGCTTTATCTTGGCCAGGTCACAGTTGCAAATGAGAACTTGTTCTCAACTAGCGTACCTGGTTAAATAAAGGTGAAATAAAATAAAACAACTAACACAGAGACAGGAACAATCAAAGAATATGGCTGCCTAAATATGATTCCCAATCAGAGACAACGATAATCACCTGCCTCTGATTGAGAACCAATTCAGACAGCCATAGACTATGCTAGAAAACCCCACTAAGCCACAATCCCAAATCCTACGAAAAACCCCAATACTAAACACACCACATAATAAACCCATGTCACACCCTGGCCTGACCGAAATAATAAAGAAAACACAAAATACTAAGACCAGGGCGTGACACATCCAATGAGAAAGAATTGGGAGAGATCAAAACAAAAGGGTTAGACTGAACCAATCATGTTACAGCTGGTTGTCTACTGAAGTGTATTCTGTTATGTAACCCGTTAATAATAAGGAACATTGCTTTAAAAATGAATTAGAGCATAATTTCCTCATTATAATGCCCCCTTAGCTTCTGTAAAGAGGCACATAATACAGAGTGAGTATGTTTCTTAATGCCTCACTTCTAACGTTGTTTTACAAAAATTCTTGCTGCATTTGGGCCATAACACCCAAACACCCATGGGGGTAATTCGGATTGGGACTATGCAGTTAAAATGCTGGTGATATTGGGCAAGGTTGAGTCATTTCATTTGTAAAGATGGGAAGAGATAGCTGAAGATACAGTCACACTGTGTTGAGATCCGTGAATGTTATGGAGTAAATATTCTAGTCCTATGATGGTTGTATTTCATCACAGTATAAGACTATTTGTATGTGGTGTATGTACCTTTTCCCCTTACTTGGTGACAATGGTATGGTAAACATAGCTATGCAGAAAAATCTGCAACAGACTGCAGGTGTCTGATATAGGTGATATTGTAATGTGTTTCTCTTATGATAAACTTCCTAACTTTTGCACTTTTCATTTCCCTTTTCTTTCACATGAACACATGTTGACTCCAGGCTGGCTTCACCATAGCACATAAATAGATACTGTGTGAATTACAGTCAGACATACGCCCATTAATCTGACTCAGTCATAAATTCCCCTTAGATATGACACAGGCCCCTAGGGTGATGAGAGGACACATGCATCCCATAATGCTCTAGTAACCCTCTGGGAACCACAGCTGTCAACTGTCATCCACTGGCTCCATGGTAACACAACCTGATCCACACCCTCAAACAGACGCGTCCCACCCCATAGTTCAAATGTTTGTGAATACAGCCCTATGCATACTCTATTGGACATGGTCGCTTGCTCAATGGCCAACAATGAAGTTCCCTAGTTAATCAGAAACCTCTGGAGTATTTGCGGAATTTATATTCTCTGTGCATGCCTTCATGCCCAGCATTATCCACAGTTACATTCATGCATGGATGTGTGACGGTAAACATGGTAAACAATGGAAAGGTCAAGGTTGCTAATCCTGCCATTCAAACAGCTGAAGGCTGACTAGTAAAAGTTGCTTATGTTCTGTGTGATGTTCAGCCAAGTGATTCAATTCATTTGTTAGTCTGTAAAGTCCACAGTTACTATACTGAACATGGTATTATAGCAAACAGACACAGGTATTTCTGTCTCTTCTAAGCCATTAAAGAGATTGTCTGCAAAAGGCGTTCTTGGTTCTTTATAATGAGTCTTCAAATAAATCATGTTTTCAGCAAATTGTATACCATAGCTTTAGTTACAAGTAGTCTAGATCAAAGGCCAACGAATGTGACTCCCTCTCATATACCTTCCCTACACCCCCAACAGGTAAATCAATAAATAAGCAACCAAACATATCTAGGGTTAGTTAACAAGATGTATTGAGGCAGTATAGTAAGACATATTAAGTGTTGAACAGCAACTCCAGCCCGTCTTAGAAGAGGAAGCCGACTTACTTTCTTTGAATAAGATGCCCCCATGCTCCTGCATGTAGAGGTCTGTATACCTGGCCAGATGTGGCTCTTTTGGGTCTCCCTCACCGCTCCCTCACCTACGTCCCTCAACTCCTCCAGGCAGGGTCAGGCTCCAGGCTCTCCCTCAGCTCTGCTCTGCTCTGTCCACCCTGCCTGCCTGCTCCAGGGAGGGAGCAGATGAATGGTAGAGAAGAGGGGCATCCTAGCTTTCCCTCTGGCACGCTGACAACAACAGACAGGGGTGCTGTACTGTACTCCAGACAAGGCTAGTTCACAAGGTGCTCCTCAAGACTGGCTGTCCTGGCTGGTTGAGGAGGGATCCATAACTCCACAAATCAAACCTCAACTATTGCAAGGTCATGCTATCAGTTAGATTGTATAAAGAGAGGGAGAGTAAGAATGAGACGGCTGGGTAGTGTGCGTCTGTGTGTGTGTGTGAGTGAGTGAGTGAGTGAGTGAGTGAGTGAGTGAGTGAGAGAGTGAGAGATAGAGAGATAGAGAGAGGAGCAGCTGCCACAAATTGGGCAAGTGTCCCAGGGAAAGCATTCTAACATACTACTGGATTCAGTTTGGGCCCATATTGAACTTTTCTAAGACTGAGAACCGAAAGCTCCACTCCATCCTGTCGAACGCCTTCTCAGCATCCAGTGAAGCCAGCAGGACAGGGGTCTTCTGTGCGTTTACTTGATCTATAATATGGAAAAGAAGAGTACTTGTTTCTAATAAATCCAGTTTGGTCTCCTTTTATTATTTTGGGAAGAAAAGTGTTTAGTCTTTTGGCGAACAATCTGGTAATCATTTTTTTGTCAAAATCCAATAAGTTTATGGGCTGAAAAGACGAGCAGGATAGAGGGTTGTTGTCTTTTTTGAGCAACACTGTAACTCGGGCTGAGTCTGGGAGAGCTCCGTTTTTGCTAAATTCATCCAGCATTGGAATGAAAATACGGCAAAACTGGGGCCAAAAAGCTTCATAAAACTCTCTGGGAAATTAGTCTGGGCCTGGGGACTTGTTAGGCGGCATGGAGATAATTGACACACTGAGCCTCTCGTTAGGTCTGTAGATGTGTCTTAATCGAAAGGCTATAAATGGTGATAAATGATGAAGGCCTATGTGACAATGATAAATACAACAACAGCAAAAAAATAGGCCAAATATAAATTCACAGTATCTGATCACTTTGTCTGCCAACTAGTCAATTTGTTCCACAGACAAGATAACAGGTTTTACATGGCAAATTTTCTTACTTGACATAAAAGGGGTTACGTTAGTAGGCCTAGGTTAGGCTATAGGGCCTATTCCTCTCTCAGCTAAAATAAAATAAATATTAGACGGCTATAAAGACATTTAGCGGGGCGTTTGGGTCATTGGATGGCGACTATATGTTGTCTTACCTCGATTAGTAATAACAGTAATCACTTTTAGTCATTGTTCCATTTCTCAGTTGGCAGGACTGTCCTTCAAAAAATGTTATGCCATTTCGGGAGTTTTGAAGTGTCGCAGGGCTTCTTGGTGAAGAATCCTGAGCTCGATCATCCCCTGATGATGCCTCGGTCAATGGAGTGTTTCTTAACCTTGTCAAACTCTCAGTGCTTTCAGCATATTCCAGCTGACAGGTCTTGGTGAAAATTAGTTGGGCTTTCCTACTGTAATGGTGTTGATTTTTGCCACCTGTAGGACTCACTCCATTTCGGTGAATCTCAGGAAACGTATGGTGATTGTGCTCGGTGAACTCTCGAGTTTTATGGGCTTGTCGGTGGACAGGTGGAGCCACTACGAAGTTTGTCTTGCAGGTAGTGGATCAGGGGCATGTTTCCTTCTTCTTTTTCAGCCAGGGTAACTTGTTATGGCTGCAATCCCGCTACCGGGATCGATATGACAACTACCAGTGAAAATAGAGGGAGCCAAATTCAAACCACAGAAATCTCATAATTACAATTGCTAAAACATACATGTGTCTTATATCATTTTAAAGTTAATCTTGTTAATCCCACCAAAGTGTCCGATTTCAAATAGGCTTTTCAGCAGAAAGCTGAAAAAAAACGATTATGTTAGGTCTCCACCAAACCACAATAAGCACAGCCATTTTCCAGCGAAATATAGCAGTCACAAAAAGCAGAAATGGAGATAATTCAAGGTTAGTGATTAATTTTATCTTCAGCAGATGACACTCATAGGACTTCATGGTACACAATACATGCACGTTTTGTTTGATAAAGTTCATATTTATATAAAAAGAATCTGAGTTTACATTGGCACATTACATTCACTAGTTACAAAAACATCAAGTGATTTTGCATAGCCATATCTTTTCAACAGAAATACACACACTGCATTAAAATAAATTGTTTACCTTTGACAATCTTTGTCTGTTTGCAATTCCAATGCTCATTGTTACACAATGAATGATCTTTTGTTTGATAAAATCCATTTTTATAGCCTAACACAAAACATTTGGTGAACCGCTTGTGTCGTGAATTCCGTCTCATTCCATTTTCGACGACATAATCCAGGTTATTAACCCACACAGATCGTGACTTTTCCAGTCATGTTTGGTTTCACTGCAATCAACTGGTTTGTTTGTAACACAATCAAACATGATGGGCCATTTCGCGGGACGTATTGACTGAAAGAAACCAATTTGAAGACAACAAGTCATGACATCATTGTGCACCAATGATTTGCCCGCTGTTTCGTTGATTGACTGTCTTTTAACCCAATGACCACTGATCGTCTTGAAATCTAGCTGGGTAGATAGCCAATGAGCTGAGCTAAACGGCAATACACCATGTTTATGTGTTGCAAGACCAACCCATGTAGTAAGCTTCAGCGTAAAGTGAGTCATTCGCAATTGATGTTTCATACCGGAAGGAACTACGCATATTACGCACGCATTGTTTGGTGAATGTGCAGATTCAGCTGTTTATATATCAATCATTATGGCTACTAAGTCAGGGAAAGCTAAATCTAAGTCTAGATATACAGATGTACACACAATTTTAGAATAAATTGATTGGGAAGGTGAGACAGAGATTGTTGTAGGATGCTTAATTTAGTGATTGTGGAGGAATATTTTTTGAACGGGAGAGGATATCGTTTTGGACTGGTAAGTTCTTATCATGCTAATGCCCTTGTTGGAAATTAATAATATAAAATATTGTTTGTGATTATTTTTTAAATTTAGAAGCAATGTATAAACATGTAATGTCATGAAATGTGAGATGTGTGTGTCTGCCGCCCCACCCCAACCCACATGAAATAGTCTATTTGAGGCTGTTGATGAGAGAGCAGGACCACATCAATGGCCAAAGTGACATGGAGACAGTAGATACAACGGGTCTGTTATAATATAATAACGACAGTAGATCTAGCTGGTCTGTCATAATATAAAAGAGACAGTAGAGCTAGCAGTTAATAATAATATAATAAAGACAGTAGTTCTAGCTGGAATGTCATAATATAATAGAGACAGTAGATCTAGCAGGTTATAATAATATATTCAACCTTCAACTCTCTATATATATCTGTTTATTATACCTGTTGATACAGGGCTCATATGTGAAACTATTCTAGCTGAACATTTTCTTTCACAGTGACACTGACTCCGGACACACTGTGTCCTGTGTGAATTTAAGTATGCTCTCTCTAATTCTCTCTTTCTCTCTCTCTCGTAGGACCTGAGCCCTAGGACCATACGTCAGGACTACCTGGTATGATAACTCCTTGCTGTCCACAGTCCACCTGGCCTTGCCGCTGTTCCAGTTTCAACTGTTCTGCCTGCGGCTATGGAACCCTAAACTGTTCATTTTTACTCTTGAGGTGCTGTCCTGTTGCACCCTCTACAACCACTGTGATCTCCACCCGGCACAGCCAGAAGAGGACTGGCCACCCCTCATAGCCTGGTTCCTCTCTAGTTTTCTTCCTAGGTTTTTGCCTCTCTAGGGAGTTTTTCCTAGCCACCGTGCTTCTACACTTGCATTGCTTTTAGGCTGGGGCTATATAAATATATTTGATTTGATAGAGGACTGAGGGTCATCCAAATATTGAAAGTGTGTAAATAGTTAGCCATGTTATTTTGTAAATGTATGTAATATATATATATATATATATATATATATATTTATTTTTTTATATATTTTTAATCATTTTTTCATATTTTTTAATCAATAATGGGGTTTTTTCCATTTTTTTTCCCATTTTTTTTTCTCCATTTTTTTTTTTTTGGGGGTGTGTTAGAATACCATTTTGGCATTTTGTATATAGTTATTTGTTTCAAAATGTATACCTTCACCAATTTGGCCACTTGGGTACATTTGGGCTACTTTGTGTGGGACACCTGGGTGACTTCATGATAAATGTCATGTAGCACACTCATTTTGGAAGTTAGAAACTTTGCACAAGTACTCTTGCCCTCTTATATTTTTCACTGAAATTGTCCCCATCATCCTATCTGAATGTTTGTTTTATCTTGTTCATTTTAATGATGATACAAAAAGAAAAAGAAAAAACACATGTTTTTTTCATTGTTTTATCTAAACCAGATCTATTGTGTGTTTTTCTCCTACATTCAATTCACATTTTCACAAACTTCAGAGTGTTTCAAGAATATGCATATCCTTGGTTCTGTGCCTGAGCTACAGGCTGTTAGATTTGGGTATGTCTTCAGACGGAAATTGCACAAAGTAGGGGGGGAGCTGCAAGAGGTTAAAGGTGAGATACCGCTTTAAAACCATTTATTTAATTCATAATATTTAGTACAGACCTTTTTAAAACATTTCTACTGCGCAATATTGAAACATGCACATATGTTTTTTATGTATCGACATTGGTTGAACAACAGTTATACATCATTACCAGACACAGTACTAAACTTTTAATAATCTTTAAATGTTTATAACATGCGGTTGTAGGAAAGACATTATTCGTATAAAATAAGACATTGTTTTTTTTAAGACATTGCATTTTTCCGCGACAGACCGGGGCGAGAGAGAAAATGAGAGATTCATGTTCGTTAAAGGGTGAGATATAGCATTAATACCATTTAATTCTAAATCTTTAGTACAGACCTTTAAAAACATGCTATAATTATTTAAACATTTTTACTATTCCTTTATTACAGATAAAGGGCCCGGCTATATGTTTATACATCCATCCGTCTCCAATTCACCATTGTCAAGACAGACTCTCTTGCTCGCAGGATATCCCACACACGCTCCGTCAAGGCTCCGTAAGTTTTCACTCCATGGATAGATCAAACGTCTTGCATGTAGACCCTGGGAATGTCTTAAGGATAGAAGCGGCCAGCGATGTAATTGTTCACAATTTTGGAAAAGACTGTCCAGCTTATTCATCAGGGTTATGAATATAGGGTAATCAATCAATCTAAAGCTAAACACTGTCATAAAAAGGTTACATCCTTGCAGGCTTTGGAAAATACATATGAACTGACAAACTGCATTTGTACTATCAAATTGTTCATATGCTAAAATTGTCACTTTGGAGTCGGGGCTATAACGCCATTGAAGAGATCCTTATGGCTTTCAAATCACTGCGCCCGCACACAAGCTCTTCGAAAGCATAGCCTGGCAAGGTTGTACCACTCAGTGCCTGTTCAATTTGACAGAGCGCTAGCCTTATCTTAAGCCATTCTCTCATACGCAGTGCAGGTGAAAAACTCTTGCATGATAAAGGGGTTTGGGACCGCCGTCTGTGAAAACCTTCACAGTTGAATCCTCAGGGTGGAATATGTAAGCCTGGCAAGGTCCATCACTCGTATCCAAAACTCCTTTAAAACATTCAGTGGCATCATACAAAATGTCCTCGATGCTTTTATCATTAGGTTCGTGACAAGAGACGGATAGCACCCCGAGAATTGGCCTACGAGACATCATTTTCTGTTTAATGTTCTGGGTTTTATTTTTAAAATCTAGTGTTCTGGGGTCGCATGTGTTGTTCTGGGCCTTATTTATAATGTGTCTGCCGCCAACACAATCCCCCCGGACATTCCTGATTCATAGACAACAACCCTAAGGGCAATAAAACAGGGTGGCTGTGGGGCCATCCTCTTTAAAATGTTCAAACATTCCACGACTATTGCTCCGAGTCCGGGTAAAAATGTCACATGTAATTTTGCCTTTTGTAGCCGCCATGACTTTTTGACTAAAGCTAATGGGGTTTTAACTTGAAGTGGAGGTCAGATTAAGAATTGGATATTACTTGTGTGGAGCGTACATTCTCTTTTAATGAATGAAACACTTAACAAAACCAACAAAACCAACGAATGAACCGTGAAGCTATACAAATTAGTGCAGATAGGCAACTAAACATAGTCAAGATCCCACACCAGAAAGTGGGGAAAAAAGGGCTGCCTAAATATGATCCCCAATCAGAGACAACGATAAACAGCTGTTTCTGATTGGGAACCATATCAGGCCAACATAGAAATACACAACATAGAATGCCCACCCCAAATCACACCCTGACCTAACCAAATAGAGAAATAAAACGTCTCTCTAAGGTCAGGGTGTAACAATATCTACTAAACTGTTTACAAGACACAAACTTTGATTTGAAGTCTGAAAGGATAGAAAAACTGATACAGTTGAAGTCAACTGAAAAAAGAACTAAGCATCAACATGTAATGTTTTACAAATTGAATAATGAGGACAGCTCTGTAAAGGAACTCTTCCGTGTAGCCATCTTATTCCCCTCTCTCTGCTCTTCCTCAGGATGCAGCCTCCCATCTCCACCACCCCTGGCCAGCCATCATATACATTTGTCTCAACGTTGTGCTTCACTGCCTACAGTATATGGAGGAATACAAAAACAAACAAACACAATGAAGAACATGTATGATTCCTTGAAGTAAAGTGCACACATTATTTGATATTCTATAACCTTTATTGAAAAGTACATGCTTACTGTACTTTTTCAAGGGGCTTTGTCCATTCATGTAACCTGCTCCAACAAAGACCCAGTCATCTCTGGTCTCCAGTGACTTCGCCCCAGTGCTCCCCATACTGACAAACGTCTCCCTGATTGTGTTGGTCATCCTGAGAGATGGCATCAAACAGTTTTCGATTTTGTCTAGTCGGGTTTTTAATGGCATGCTAGTCAGAAAAGTCTAATTTGTCTCTATCCTGACCTAGAGTTGGAGCTACCATACAGGGCTGGGATCAGTTATGTCAATTCAGCTTCTTTTTATTGACAACTTACTTTGTAGCTGGATGATCTAAGGCGACCACATGAAATACACCAAACATGTTTTTTATACTGTGTTTTACAGTCCACTATTTAGCAGGTATTTGAGAATTGCTTGAGAATGTGAAATGTTAATTACCTAAATATTATACAGTGGTCTCTTTGGGATGCATGGAAATAGTACCAGGAAGTTAAATTGAAGTTATCTATCATGTTGCATTCTTGTTTTGCATGCAGATACCACCCGTACAAAAAGATCACCTGAAAAAATCCTATGGTTTTTGGTTACGTAAAAAAAAAGTTTCACATGGATCATTCACATGAAAAATCACGTGTTGTTTTTGAACATGTGAAACTGCAAATGTTATTTTTACATGTGATGAGCAATCGGACTCCAGAGTTCCTCTGTAGAGATGGGAAAACCTTCCAGAAGGACAACCACCTCTGCAGCACTCCACCAATCAGGCTTTTATGGTAGAGTGGACAGATGGAAGCCATTCTTCAGTAAAAGGTACATGACAGCCCACTTGGAGTTTGCTAAAAGGCACCTGAAGGATTCTCAGATCATGAAAAACAAGATTCTCTGGTCTGATGAAACAAAGATTAAACTCTTTGGCCTGAATGCCAAGCATCATGTCAGGAGGAAACCTTGCACCATCCCAAGGTTGAAGCATGGTGGTGGCATCATGCTGTGAGGATGTTTTTCAGCGGCAGTTACTGGGAGACTAGTCAGGGTTGAGGGAAAGATAAACAGAGCAAAGTACTGAGAGATCCTTGATGACAACCTGCTTCAGAGCTCTCAGGACCTCAGACTGGGGGGGTGGTTCTCCTACCAACAGGACAACGACCCTAAGCACACAGCGAAGACAACACAGAAATGGCTTTGGGACAAGTCTCTGAATGTCCTTGAGTGGCCCAGCCAGAGCATGGATTTGAACCCGATCGAACATCAATGGAAAAACCTGAAAATAGCTGTGCAGCTATGCTCCCCATCCAACCTAAAAGAGCTTGAGAGGATCTGCAGAGAAGAATGGGAGAAACTCCCCAAATACAGGTGTAGCGTCATACCCAAGAAGACTCAAGGCTGTATTCGCTGCGAAAGGTGCTTCAACAAAGTACTGAGTAAAGGGTCTGAATACTTATGTAAATGTGATTGATATTCCATTTTTTTATTTTCAATAAAGGTGCAACATTTTTGCAAAAAAGCTGTTTTTGCCTTGTCATTATGGACTATTGTGTGAAGATTGATAAGGGGGGAAAAACTATTTAATCCCCTTTAGAAAAAGGCTGTAACTTCACAAAATGTGGAAAAAGTCAAGGGGTCTGCATACCTTCCGAATGCACCTTATAAGTGAGATTTTCACATGTGGAGTTTTATAACATGTGAAACTGCAAATTGGATTTTCACATGTGGAGTTTTGTAACGTGAAACATCACATGGGATTTTCAAATGTGATTGTGAAAATTTGTGAAAACTTGCAATTCCACATGTGAAAATAAGATTTTCACATGTGAATGTTTTTACAATGTGAAACCGCAACTTTCAAATGTGAAACTGCAATTCACGTGAAGTGAAAGCATGTTATTGTCCTCACATGTGAAAAAATTAATTAAACTATTTCACTTGTGAATCAGCAAATTTCAAGCTTATTTTCAGAATACATGTTGAAGGAACCAATCTTTTCAAAATCCCCACTTTCACGTTGGAAGACAAAAGATGTTTGAATGTACTTACTAAAATACTTAAAAGTTGGCATAGTGCCTTAACTGTAAATGTTTTTATTACACAGTAGGGCTTCTCTAATGCAACTCACCATTCACAAGGATAATATTCAGCCCAACTCCGATGTTGTTGTAAATGCCACTCATGATGCTATAAAGACTAAAAGGTGTCATATTACACTATGACACACTATTTCATACATTCCCTGGCTATGTCTCAATACTTTGGAATAGTATATTTACCCTCTTCTACTCCCTTCCTGAATGGGTAATTGACCTTGATCATGAATTTCTTTAGATTGTTTTATTCATTTTCAGATCAAGGGTCATGCAGAATGAGAGACGAGGAAAGTCAGGTAGTTATGACTGGGCACAGACATTTATACAGAATTACACTTTCTATTCATTTGTAGTTAGCCCTAGCTCTAGGATCTCAGTACAACAAACTGGGCGACAATGACACAAATTGAGTTTCTACTGCCATCTGCAGCCCGTGTGTTTGATTCAACTCTTGCTCAGACACAGCAGTTAAATTGAGATGTGTGCTCAGTTCCAAATGGACCTGTTCTCAGTACTTCACTCTCTCTACTCACGTCTTGCCATCGAAGCAGATCCTGGGTCCGACTATATTTGCCACACCTCTTCCTACAAGACAAAGTTAGTTGGTGGACATTCACTTTGAAGACACATTTGGTTTTCGAGGTTGTTCAACTTGCTCTGGTTATTGAGATGGAAAATTTGTTTTTATACATAAAACATGCCATTTTAGGTATGCCGTCATTTTAAATAAGAATTTGTTCTTAACTGACTTGCCCAGTTAAATAAATGTTAAATAAATAAGTAAAAACATTTTAACATGCAAAGCCATTCATATCCGGGCTGTTAGCAGAAGTATTTAACTGTCTGGATAGCCTTGCCCTACCCATTCTGACTCTTTAAAAATCTAACGGCCTGCAGGCATTGGGCTATTTTCTCCAGAGATAGAATAAATGATCAATAATGTATGAGAATGACAAAAGGATGTCTAACTTAAATTGTTTTGTCATGTCACCCTGAAGTATTAATGTATCAATTGAGATTCAATTAGCCATCTTTTTCATACTGACAGAACAAAAACTGCATTATTTACATTTATAAATAAGCAATGATTATGAGTTTAGGTCAGTTTCAACTGTGAGGGAATTACTGTGCTCATTAGTGATAGATTAGGACAGCTGCTTGACATCACATTGCCATTTATTTAGTTTTGTTTAATTAAATGTTCTTTAAATAAATTATTTCTTTGTCATGATTAATGTGTTACCTTCACCGATGGGAGAACATCAAAGTACTGAGTATATTGAAAAAAAAGAGGATGCCATTTAGTAATGGTTTTGTTATGAACCCCACTACATCCTTGATGGTATTAATAGGACCCTGACTTAGCAAATTCATAGGTTGCATTACTGGAAAAGCACTGAAAGAAGATAAATAATGGACAACCTAAAGCAACATTCTCAGTTAATTAACTGTTTGAATAATTCATTTAAGAGTGAAATCACTCCAGTCAGGGCAAACATTTTTTATTTTTGGTCCACCAGCCACTTAGATCTTTTACCAGCCAAAATATTTTGTTTGCCATTTTGCTCAATTGTATTATATTTAACCAAAATATCAGAGACAAAATGTTCAGCTGCCCCTTTAAGGGCAGGAGGTTACCGTGGTAACTCGAGTCCAGTGATAGCAATTTAGCAATTTAGTTGCTAGATTTCGCAACTTTTCAGACTACCCTGGCAACTTTTTTTCAAACAGCACCTAGCAAAAAATGTAGCTACTTTTAAAAATGTATTTGGAACTTTTAGCAACTTTTGAAATGTGACTCAAATGCTAAAATCCATGCAATTTCCCTATAAATTACACAAAAATGATGTTCTCAGTCACAACACACGTTACTGGCTGCAAAAGTGCATTGTGAGTGATGTCAGCAGCAGGCGCTCAGCTCGTGCACAGGCAGCAGCAGGCCAGCAGCAATTTCAGCAAATTGCAAATCATTGTTGGCTGACTGCAGCAGCAGAAGTACGGGTTTACCCAATGAATATAGTTGCTCACGAATGTTTGATCTTGAACAGAACTTACAACATCAATCAACATGTCTCAATCAAAATTGTACAGCCAGAAGTACAGAAAAGAGTGGGGTTCTGTACCTGAACAAATGTCAAATCATATTTTTTGCCGAGCTGGCCAGTCAATTTGAGTAACGTTATTGTGTATTCAACGTAATGATGCAATTTTACTCTATTACGCAATGACATCACAACGTCATTTAGCAACTTTTAGCAACAAATCAACTTGCCTCTAGCAACTTACCCTGAAAATTTGTTGGCAACACTGCTCGAGCCTGTGTTTGTATGTGTGTGTGAGATTTGGGATCTGAGTAGGTCATCTCTTTTATCAGTTGAAGCAACAGACTCAAACTAAAGTTGGAAACAACCTAACAATGTAAATATCCAAGAAACATGAGGACAAAGTTTCACTTTGTAAACTTTAGAGTAAATTAGACCAACTTTTATGCCTGTGCGCAACACCTCCAAATATTAATCTATCAGCACTTCACTCAGGGCGCACAGCTCCCCTGTCAGGTATTGTTTCTGCGCAAATTGGGATATCGGATTCATATTTCTTACCCGCCAATACCTATATCAACCGCATTTGGCGGTTGGCAGTTGTTCATTTTATGCATTTGTTCCAGTAGTAGGTAATTATAGGCTTTCAGAATCTCTATTTTACAAACAAATGCTTCTGCAGATTACTTCCGGTGTTATACTTACTTGTGTTTGAGTTTTTTCACTCTTCAATACGCCTAAAAAATTTAAGTGATGCAGCAGACAAGAAGAAAAATATTTTTTACCATCCATGTTCCTCTAAGATTTCATAAGAAATGACTATAGTGATAACCTATTGTTATGAGTGTTATAAAATAATTCTGTACCCAAATACTTTTGAAAGCCTTGGTCTTTGGCTGTACCATAGAGGACTTGGACCAGATGAAGCACAAAAAGATGAGTGTGGACAATAGCACCCCAATATATGCAGCGCCTTTGAACACTGGAAGACATTAGGATGGTCAACACATAGATAAAGCAATATCTGGCTGCATAGCGGGTTAAATTGGGATTTTGTTGATGGTAGACAAATTCTAGGCATTCTATGCAGATTCCCTCTATGTGGAGTATAACTTTTTTCAATTCACCCTGTCTGCTGAACAGCTAAATATGTACACATTAACATACTCTAATGATGTTGCATCTCACCTTTTAACCTCATCTTGACTGTTTGGTCCCGTGAGAATGTTCTGTTCTGACTAAGGGATCAAATAAACAGATGATGGTGAATTTAGGATGCGTAAAACTACAAGCTGCCAAAGTATGCCCTGACTTATTTTAACGCACAAGAAAATACCCCATGACTGAAGCTGCCAGCTAAAACTGCAACCATGCAACCTACACACAGTTAAAAGTAGCTCTGCAAAAATGTATAAATTAAGTTTCCCTTCTGCCCTACAGTAACTCTCATTACTTTGCATATCAATTACTCAGCTGTACAGTAAGTCATTGGATCGTAATGTAATTTAAAACTGGAAAAAGGCTTATTTACCTGTCCAGTGGGGAATGGTTCTCCATTGCTGTCTGCCTGGAACTAAAGCCCTATCCAAGCTCAGCCATGATATGTCACTGAAACACTACCACTACTATCTACTAACTACTGCCTGCCTGCCTGCCTGCCTGCCTGCCTGCCTGCCTGCCTGCCTGCCTGCCTGCCACACCCCAGAACATAGCATCTCTCAATCCCCTCTCTTAACAGGTATGTACCCAGAATTTAATCGAGCAGCTGACGAATTCCGAAAGACTTTAGTTCCTGTCTGAGCCGCTGGTTAACATGACAAGAGATAACCACACACTCACACCCAATACATGTTAATGTTTTTAAGTGTATGTAAATTGTAAAATCAGTTTTTGTTTGTATTGTATTTTCGTTACTTGTCGGACCCCAGTAAGACTAGCTGTCGCCATTGGCACTGTATATGTGAGATGTGTCATGGTATAGTGAGATTACTGCTGAGCGATTAGTGCTTTTTGAGGTCGGTTGGGTTTCGATTCGATGAATAAAAAATAATAATGGTTTTCGATTTCGGTTTAGATTATTTGGGTTGAATGCTGCAACAACAAAATAAAACAATTAATAAAAGTCCCATGGTGGTAGTGACTGCCCATTACTGCTTAGCCATTTGTTCACTTTACTTTTATAAAATATTTCAATTGTTGTGTATATTACATTTGTTTTATTTGATTACTTTAAAAAAAAAGTCATAATCTCATCTCTATAGAGCTGCTGACTATGCTGTCTGACAAAATCACAATTTTGCAGTTCTTCAAAATAAATAAGGCATTATTTTATGACTACTGAATACCAACTATCAAATCACTTAGATACTGTATTTTCAGGTAGAGATACCTTACGAAGCAACAGCTGGGTCTCTATATTCCCTGACGATCACACGCATTCCTCTGTCTCTTCCGCAGGCATGAAAGAAACAGATCGGACAAGAAGATGCGCAATGGATTATGGTCATTGTAATTTTATGCACTAGACTATGTAAAATATGGGCCAATTGAAAACTACAACTCCCTACCACATCGCACATTTCAGGCTGGATCTGATTTATCTCTAGAAAACTGACATTGGTCAATTAGTTGTTTACAAATATTTTTTATACACAAATTTTGGTTAATCGCTCAGCACTAAGTGAGATACATGTATACATGATGTTGTGTAACCAGGGCTCTAAAAATATATATCATTGGTAGCATTGGTGCTCCCATTTTTTTTTAAAGTTAGTGTTGTTAGGGTTTGGTCTGGGTAGGCTGTCATTGTAAATAAGAACTTGTTCTTAACTGACTTGCCTAGTTAAATAAAGGTTAAATATATAAAAAAAGAAGTGATGCAGTCAGTCTTTCCTCAACTCTTAGCCAACACAGTCTGACATACATAGTATTTATATTAGCCCTCTGATTACAACGAAGAGCAAGATGTGCCACAATGTTCTGAGCCAGATGCAGCTTAACAAACATTTTCTGTACAGCACTCGACAACACGACTAAATCATAATCAAGATACGACAAAACTAGAGACTGCAGGACAGAACCGGTGTAGTACTACTCGATCTTAGTCCTGTATTGATGCTTTGCCTGTTTGATGGTTTTTCGGAGGGCATAGTGGGATTTCTTAGAAGCTTCCGGGTTAGAGTCCCGCTCCTTGAAAGCGGCAGCTCTAGCCTTTAGCTCAGTGCGGATGCTGGCTGTAATCCATGGCTTATGGTTGGGGTATGTACGTATGGTCACTGGTGCTTCCTCCTTTAATTTTCGCTTGTAAGCAGGAATCAGGAGGACGGAATTATGGTCAGATTTGCCAAATGGAGGGCGTTATCAGATGTTAGCAAGTTATTGATTTCAAGAACCTTATTTCTAAGGCTATATATATTAATATGAGCAATTTTCAACCCTTTCCTGGGTAGCTTATCAGAGATAGACATAATATGGAAAAGCAAGATACAAAAATATACATTCAGCAGTCCATTAATCAGTTGGTGTGTGTAAGTGTGTGTGTGTGTGTACTGTCTCTTTAAAAATGTGAAGTTTGTGAACATGCAAAGGATCTGTCATTAATTTATTTTCCTTTCTTTCCTGCCCAAATGTTTGTACTGGTAAAGTGACCAAGTTGTTAGCTAGCTAGCTAGCTTATGAGGTGAAGTGACTGAACAAGGTATAAACAAATTGTTATGGCCTGCGATTAGTTTAGAACAGCCTGCGACATGGTTTATGAATGTAAAATGGGACCAATGCGCAATAGATGGGAGAAAAACGTAGCAGCGTTGATATGGGTGGATCTTTGGAATTGTTTGGGCTAAAGACAAGTAGTTTTCTCTGTATTAATAGTGCAATTACAATGGTCACGGATCTGCGCTCACTTTCCTGAAACATTTCAACAATTAATATCTGGCAGACCTTTTTAAAGGCACACTGGCTCTCCCAAATACAAATGTCAGGTCGCAAGGCAAAATATTGAGGCTCATATAAGACCAAAACCTTTCCCGAAAAATCAGCTTCTGTTAAATTGTTCTGGAAAATCTGCGTGAAACTCATAGTTTCACATGCAAATTAGTTTTGGGGCAAACTGTTGCAGCAAATTTGCTGCAACATGTGAACTTCTGGCAAACAATTATGGAAATCTTGTGGCGAACATTCTGCTTTTGCTGCAAATTTGCTGCAAATGTATATTTTATATGTCAAATTAGATCAGGTTTTTGATGACTTTGTGTATTAACAACATTGAAATGTCTCATCTACATAAAGAAAATTACATACACTACCGGTCAAAAGTTTGTACACAGCTACTCATTCATTATTTTTACTATTTTATACATTGTAGAATAATAGTGAAGACATCAAAACTATGAAATAACACTTATGGAATCAGGTAGTAACCAAAAAAGTGTTAAACAAATCAATCAAAATATATTTTATATTTGAGATTCTTCAAATAGCTACCCTTCATTTTGATGACAGTTTTGCACACCCTTGGCATTCTGTCAACCAGCTTCACCTGGAATGCTTTTCCAACAGTCTTGAAGGATATCCCACATATGCTGAGCACTTGTTGGCTGCTTTTCCTTCACTCTGCAGTCCGACTCATCCAAAACCATCTCAATTTGGTTGATACAATGCTATTATCTCACTGGCTTCTACTTTGGCAAGCTCTCATTGGCTATTGCTGATCACCAATCTCAAAACTTGTTGTTGCACATCTCACATCTCTACAAGATTTTGTGCCCTTAAAATAAAATATATTTGAAAATATTGTGACATCTGAGATGGGTCAAAGACGGCATTGGTAGCCCTCAGACTGAATCTCTGACCCACTCACATTTAATAACGAGCGTTGATAAAAGCCCTGCTCCCCGAACAGGTAAGGACGTATCTGGGACAGCTAAATCGGGGCCAAAATTGCGTAGCGTATGCCCTGCTTAACCTTTACTATGTTTGTCTCTCAACCTTGCTGAGGAAATCAGTGGTGTAATCATTAAGCTAATTATGCTGCAAAATGTTTAATCTGTTGCAATGTTTTGCAACAAAAACTGTTTACTCCAAACAGAAAATGCAAACTAGCTTCTATTGGACAAATTCAGGTAAGTCCCAACCCGTTCCGTTTGCTCGGTTTGCTTTCGATTTGGTTCTTAAACGGTAAACTGTTTCCGTAATGAATACACCCCAGCATGGCGTTTCATGCTTTGAGTTTTATTTTGGTTCAATTGATGTCTTCAGGCTCTTAATCTCCCTCTTCCTCTTGTATCACGAACCAGTAAGCTATATAGTACCTATACACTCTTCAGATGGAGAGCAACCTGAAGAGCAGATCGTAAATGCCAAGACCAAATGCATTATAGTTCACATGTTATGTTCAAAGAAAAGTGAGAAACAAGGGTTTTTCATTTCAGGGATGGCACCAGTCACACAATGAGAGGTTTTAAGTCTTAGAGGACAAAAAGTTAAAGCTGGTCTCAGCAGACATAAATCCAGGGATATTTGGGCTGTCAGCTTGGCCTATCTAATGATTTGTTGAGCTAATAGAGTCCCTCTGGGCATTGGATGTCTAACACCTGAGCCCTGGAGCATATTAACATGATCTCTATATAGGCTAGGAGAGAAGGTGTTTGAGACCATATAGTACTATGTTATTAACTGAGAAAGGCTTCAGATATTTTGTTTTGAGTATATATGGATGAAGAACAGACAGTGCACATAGACACACCCATGCGCGCACACACAAGATCAAAGGTTAAAAACACAGCCTTTCTTAAGTACAGGGGTGAGGGAATAATTAACCTAGCTGAAAGCTGTGAAGAGGTACAGGGAAAACAGTCCACCAAGTGTAACATTTTAATGGTTGACCAGGGCTACATCCTTGCTTTTTACCCTTGATTAAATGTACTTTTACAAGCCCTCCAGCATTGTGTGGCCTTATACCAGTGTTTCTTAATAAACATTTACTATAACGCTGATCCAGTGTTATCTTCATAGCCATGACTGTTATTTGAGGCTAGGAGTAAATAACACAACTATACACGGAGGGGACAAACCTGCTCTTTCCATGACATAGACCAGGTGAATCCTGGTGAAAGCTTTGATCCCTTAATAATGTCACTTGTTAAATCTATTTCAACAGTCAGTGTAGATGAAAGGGAGGAGACAGATGAAATAACCATTTTTAAGCCTTGATACAATTTAGACATGGATTGTGTATGTGTGCCATTCAGAGGGTGAATGGGCAAGACAAAATATTTAAGTGCCTTTGAACAGGGTACGGTAGTAGGTGCCAGAGGCACACTGGTTTGTGTCAAGAACTGCAACGCTTCTGGGTTTATCACGTTCAACAGTTTCCTGTGTATTTCAAGGCTGGTCCACCATGCAAAGGACATCCAGCCAACTTGACACAACTGTGGGAAGCATTGGAGTCAACATGGGCCAGCATCCCTGTGAAATGCTTTAGACACCTTGTAGATTCCATGCTCGGACGAATTGAGGCTTTTCTGAGGACAAAAGCAACTTAATATTAGGATGGTGTTCTTAATGTTTCATACACTCAGTGTACCATATTGTCTATAGTATTATATGCTTTCAAATAACAGTTCAGATATTGCTCACCACCAAGATCACATGGTGAGGATGGAATCCACTATGAGTTGTAACTTTTTCACGACTATGCCGTGGGAAGTGTTATACATTGTTGACTATTTTTTCCTCCTGGGAGATTGGAGTAAAGCAAGAGATGTGTAGATCACCCTATTGTCGCTTCTCCTCTATCTCTCCTCTTCTCTACCTCTCCAATCGTGTTCGATATATCTTCTCCCCACCAAACTGTATGATTCTGTTACTGCGGGTGAGGAAAGCATCTTATGTGAAAAGCTGGGATGACTTTATAAATAAAGAGCTTTAAACTGAGTGTATACAGGTACAGAGCATACATCTGCACTCCATTATGAAGCATTCAATGTTGACTGCTGTACTGTGTGTGAGAGTGCTAGATGTCACAATGACCATCAGCAGAAATTGATTATCTAGCTCTGAGATTCCATAAGCAGTATGTGTCCATTAGGTATTGCTTTTTTTGTTCACATCCATGTCCTTACAAATATACACAGTAATTTGTCCCAAAACCAATTGAGATTGAAATCAAAATTATTGTAATTTGAATATAACACCCCCCCCCTGAGTGTTTAGAATGAAAAAGGTTACACTCTAATTGGAATGTATTTGAAGTAACTAACTGCAGGATTGTTTACAGTTAAGAGGTAGGCTATTTTGATATGTTTGTTTTTGTATGAGGAAATCAAATCAAATCAAATCAAATTTTATTTGTCACATACACATGGTTAGCAGATGTTAATGCGAGTGTAGCGAAATGCTTGTGCTTCTAGTTCCGACAATGCAGTAATAACGAACAAGTAATCTAACTAACAATTCCAAAAAAAACTACTGTCTTATTCACAGTTTAAGGGGATAAAGAATATGTACATAAGGATATATGAATGAGTGATGGTACAGAGCAGCATAGGCAAGATACAGTAGATGATATCGAGTACAGTATATACATATGAGATGAGTATGTAAACCAAGTGGCATAGTTAAAGTGGCTAGTGATACATGTATTACATAAGGATGCAGTCGATGATATAGAGTACAGTATCTACGTATGCATATGAGATGAATAATGTAGGGTAAGTAACATTATATAAGGTAGCATTGTTTAAAGTGGCTAGTGATATATTTACATCATTTCCCATCAATTCCCATGATTAAAGTGGCTGGAGTAGAGTCAGTGTCATTGACAGTGTGTTGGCAGTAGCCACTCAATGTTAGTGGTGGCTGTTTAACAGTCTGATGGCCTTGAGATAGAAGCTGTTTTTCAGTCTCTCGGTCCCAGCTTTGATGCACCTGTACTGACCTCGCCTTCTGGATGACAGCGGGGTGAACAGGCAGTGGCTCGGGTGGTTGATGTCCTTGATGATCTTTATGGCCTTCCTGTAGCATCGGGTGGTGTAGGTGTCCTGGAGGGCAGGTAGTTTGCCCCCGGTGATGCGTTGTGCAGACCTCACTACCCTCTGGAGAGCCTTACGGTTGAGGGCGGTGCAGTTGCCATACCAGGCGGTGATACAGCCCGCCAGGATGCTCTCGATTGTGCATCTGTAGAAGTTTGTGAGTGCTTTTGGTGACAAGCCGAATTTCTTCAGCCTCCTGAGGTTGAAGAGGCGCTGCTGCGCCTTCCTCACGATGCTGTCTGTGTGAGTGGACCAATTCAGTTTGTCTGTGATGTGTATGCCGAGGAACTTAAAACTTGCTACCCTCTCCACTACTGTTCCATTGATGTGGATGGGGGTGTTCCCTCTGCTGTTTCCTGAAGTCCACAATCATCTCCTTAGTTTTGTTGACGTTGAGTGTGAGGTTATTTTCCTGACACCAAACTCCGAGGGCCCTCACCTCCTCCCTGTAGGCCGTCTCGTCGTTGTTGGTAATCAAGCCTACCACTGTTGTGTCGTCCGCAAACTTGATGATTGAGTTGGAGGCGTGCGTGGCCACGCAGTCGTGGGTGAACAGGGAGTACAGGAGAGGGCTCAGAACGCACCCTTGTGGGGCCCCAGTGTTGAGGATCAGCGGGGAGGAGATGTTGTTGCCTACCCTCACCACCTGGGGGCGGCCCGTCAGGAAGTCCAGTACCCAGTTGCACAGGGCGGGGTCGAGACCCAGGGTCTCGAGCTTGATGACGAGCTTGGAGGGTACTATGGTGTTGAATGCCGAGCTGTAGTCGATGAACAGCATTCTCACATAGGTATTCCTCTTGTCCAGATGGGTTAGGGCAGTGTGCAGTGTGGTTGAGATTGCATCGTCTGTGGACATATTTGGGCGGTAAGCAAATTGGAGTGGGTCAAGGGTGTCAGGTAGGGTGGAGGTGATATGGTCCTTGACTAGTCTCTCAAAGCACTTCATGATGACGGATGTGAGTGCTACGGGCGGTAGTCGTTTAGCTCAGTTACCTTAGCTTTCTTGGGAACAGGAACAATGGTGGCCCTCTTGAAGCATGTGGGAACAGCAGACTGGTATAGGGATTGGTTGAATATGTCCGTAAACACACCGGCCAGCTGGTCTGCGCATGCTCTGAGGGCGCGGCTGGGGATGCCGTCTGGGCCTGCAGCCTTGCGAGGGTTAACACGTTTAAATGTCTTACTCACTTCGGCTGCAGTGAAGGAGAGACTGCATGTTTTCGTTGCAGGCCGTGTCAGTGGCACTGTATTGTCCTCAAAGCGGGCAAAAAAGTTATTTAGTCTGCCTGGGAGCAAGACATCCTGGTCCGTGACTGGGCTGGGTTTCTTCCTGTAGTCTGTGATTGACTGTAGACCCTGCCACATGCCTCTTGTGTCTGAGCCGTTGAATTGAGATTCTACTTTGTCTCTGTACTGGCGCTTAGCTTGTTTGATAGCCTTGCGGAGGGAATAGCTGCACTGTTTGTATTCAGTCATGTTACCAGACACCTTGCCCTGATTAAAAGCAGTGGTTCGCGCCTTCAGTTCCACACGAATGCTGCCATCAATCCACGGTTTCTGGTTAGGGAATGTTTTAATCGTTGCTATGGGAACGACATCTTCAACGCACGTTCTAATGAACTCACACACCGAATCAGCGTATTCGTCAATGTTGTTGTCTGACGCAATACGAAACATCTCCCAGTCCACGTGATGGAAGCAGTCTTGGAGTGTGGAGTCAGCTTGGTCGGACCAGCGTTGGACAGACCTCAGCGTGGGAGCTTCTTGTTTTAGTTTCTGTCTGTAGGCAGGGATCAACAAAATGGAGTCGTGGTCAGCTTTTCCGAAAGGGGGGCGGGGCAGGGCCTTATATGCGTCGCGAAAGTTAGAGTACTTCCGGCGCCGACAGAGATGGCCGCCTCGCTTCGCGTTCCTAGGAAACTATGCAGTTTTTTGTTTTTTTACGTGTTATTTCTTACACTAGTACCCCAGGTCATCTTAGGTTTCATTACATACAGCCGAGAAGAACTACTGAATATAAGATCAGCGTCAACTCACCATCAGTACGACCAAGAATATGTTTTTCGCGATGCGGATCCTGTGTTCTGCCTTACAACCAGTGCCACGGAATGGTTCCCATGCAGCGACCCAAAAACGACTCAGAAAAAGAGGGAAACGAAGCGGTCTTCTGGTCAGACTCCGGAGACGGGCACATCGTGCACCACTCCCTAGCATTCTTCTTGCCAATGTCCAGTCTCTTGACAACAAGGTTGATGAAATCCGAGCAAGGGTAGCATTCCAGAGGGACATCAGAGACTGTAACGTTCTCTGCTTCACGGAAACATGGCTAACTGGAGAGACGCAATCCGAAGCGGTGCAGCCAGCGGGTTTCTCCACGCATCGCGCCGACAGAAACAAACATCTTTCTGGTAAGAAGACGGGCGGGGGCGTATGCCTTATGGCCAACGTGACATGGTGTGATGAAAGAAACATACAGGAACTCAAATCCTTCTGTTCACCTGATTTAGAATTCCTCACAATCAAATGTAGACCGCATTATCTACCAAGAGAATTCTCTTCGATTATAATCACAGCCGTATATATCCCCCCCCAAGCAGACACATTGATGGCTCTGAACGAACTTTATTTAACTCTCTGCAAACTGGAAACGATTTATCCGGAGGCTGCATTCATTGTAGCTGGGGATTTTAACAAGGCTAATCTGAAAACAAGACTCCCTAAATTTTATCAGCATATCGATTGCGCAACCAGGGGTGGAAAGACCCTGGATCACTGTTACTCTGGAGTTAGGGAAGAGGGGTTCCCTGTGGAGTCCCTTCAATGTTTTACTCATGCCAATGCCTACAGCAACAGACACACTTGGACCACGACTCAATACTGGTGAAATTATAGTATGAGACAATTACTCTCTCTGCTATTTCTCTGGGTTTGTGTATCTGTACTTTTGGGTGTGATATGGTAGCCTAGAGGTTATGTGAGTCTGAGCTACAGCAGCTATCCATTGTTTTTGAAATTGTCTATGTTCCCTGATTGTCTAGTGATTATTAGTGAGCTGGACAGCCAAGCAACTGTATGAGTATAGGTCCATTATGATTTCTACAGTTTTGATTTGATTTTAGTCATTTTAACGTACACTACATGACCAAAAGTATGTGGACACGTGCTCGTTGAACATCTCATTCCAAATTCTTAGGTATTGATATGAAGTTTTTTGCTGATATAACAGCCTCCACTCTTTTGGAAAAGCTTTCCAGTAGATGTTGGAACATTGCTGCAGGGACTTCTCCCACAAGAGCATTAGTCAACACGGACACTGATTTTAGGAGATTAGGCCTGGCTCGCAGTCAGCATTCCAATTCATCCCAAAGGGGTAGAGGTCAGGGCTCTGTGCAGGCCCGTCAAGTTCTTCCACACTAATCTCGAAAAACCATTTCTGTATCGAGCTCGCTTTGTGCACGGGGGCATTGTCATGCTGAATCAGGAAAGGACCTTCCCCAAACTGTTGCCACAAAGTTGGAAGCACAAAATTGTCTAGAATGACATCGTATGATGTCATCGTAAGATTTCCCTTCACTGGAACTAAGGAACCATGAAAAACAGCCCCAGGCCATTATTGCTCATCCACCAAACTTTACAGTTGGCACTATGCATTGCATCAGGTAGCGTTCTCCTGGCATTTGCCAAACACAGATTTGTCCGTCGGACTGCCAGATGGTGAAACGTGATTCATCACTTCAAAGAACGCGTTTCCACAGCTCCAGAGTCCAATCGTGGTGAGCTTTACACCACCACAGACTACGCTTGGCATTGCGCATGGTGATTTTAGGATTATGTGCGGCTGCTCAACCATGGAAATCCAATTCATGAAGCTCCCGACTAACAGTTATTGTGCTGACGTTGCTTCCAGAGACAGTTTGGAAATCGGTAGTGAGTATTGCAACCGAGGACAGGCGATGTTTACGCGCTACGCACTTCAGCACCCGGTGATCCGTTCTGTGAGCTAGTGTGGCCTACCACTTCACGGCTGAGTCATTTGACCGGGGCAGCTCTAGCAGGACAGCAATTTCATCCTATAAAGGTGCCACATTGAATGTCACTGAGGTCTTCAGTTTTTTTTGGCAATGTTTGTTTATGGAGATTGCATGGCTGTTTGCTCAATTTTATACACCTGCCAGCAACTGGGGGGGGGGCTAAAATAGCCAAATCAACTAACCCGATTCCACTAATTCCACTGACATTGTGGGGTATTGTGTGTAGGCCAGTGACAAAAAAATCTAAATTTAATCCATTTTAAATTCAGGCTGTAAAACAACAAAATGTGGAAAAAGTCAAGGGATGTGAATACTTTCTGAAGGCACTATATATATATAGTGTCAGTGTGCAGCGGGTAGGACGGAGTCAGGGGCAGGACACAGAACTGAGTAAAAACGTACTTTACTCGAATAAATCACAAACTAATTCCATACAGGGAAAATATTCCAGCTCGACACAAAAGAACGACCACTTGACAAAGAACAAACATGCACAAAACCATGTGAGAACCAGAGGGTTAAATAGGGAATACATTATAACGTAATGGAAACCAGGTGTGTACAATCAAGACAAAACAAATGGAAAAAGAAACGTAGATCGGTGGCGGCTAGAAAGCCGGTGACGTCGAACGCCGCCTGAACAAGGAGAGGCACAAACTTCGGCGGAAGTTGTGACAGTAACCCCCCTTGACACCAACCTCAGGGACGACCCGGAGGATGAGGTGCAGGACGATCCGGGTGGAGATGGTGAAATTCCTGCAGTAAGGAAGGGTCCAGGATGTCCTCCACCAGCATCCAGCATCTCTCCTCCGGACCGTACTCTTCCCACTCCACGAGGTACTGAAGGCCCCTCGCCCGACGCCTTGAGTCCATGATGGCTTACACAGCATACGCCGGGGCCCCCTCGATGTCCAGAGGGGGCGGAGGAACCTCCCGCACCTCAGACAGCTGGAGCGGACCAGCCACCACCGGCCTGAGGAGAGACACATGGAACGAGGGGTTAATACGGTAATCAGGGTGGAGCAGTAACCTATATCAAACCTCGTTCAGTCTCCTCAGGACTTTAAATGGCCCCACACACCGCAGACCCAGCTTCCGGCAGGGCAGGCGAAGGGGTAGGTTTTGCCTTCTGCCGCCTGATGGCCTGTTGCAGGTGCACATGGGCAGTGTCCCATGTCTCCTCCGAGCGCAGAAACCATTCATCCACCGCAGGTGCCACGGTGCCAGATCAA